>NC_091476.1:47343398-47943398 GCF_036971445.1 Narcine bancroftii | reverse complement strand
CTGTCACATCCACGACCTTTCTCATCCGTCCATTAGGTCCATGGTCCGGATGGTGGAAGAACGGTTCATATGGCATGAGCTGTGGAAGCAGATCGCGGGCTGGGCCAGAACATGCACTCATTGTCAGACGTCCAAGGTGCACAGGCACACAAAGGCATGTCCGGGAGCATGTCCGGGAACAGTTCAGCCACATTCACTTGGACATTGTCGGGCCCTGACCCGTTTCCTGGGGCAACCATTACCTGTTTACGGTGGTAGACCGCACCACTCGTTGGCCTGAGGCAATCCTGATACCAGACGCCTCCACCGACTCCTGCTCCCAAGCACTGTTGCATGGTTAGGTCGCCAAGTTCACCATCCTGGGTCACCTCCCCAGCAATCGGGGCACCTAGTTCACATCTGCGCTCTGGGCACAGCTCGCCAACAGGTTGGGGATCCAGCTACACCACACCATGGCCTACCACCCACAGGCCAACGGACTGGTCGAACGTCTGCTCTGCCACTTTAAGTCGGCGCTCATGGCCCGCCTCACCGATCTTGACTGGGCAGACGAACTGCCTTTGGTGCTCCTGGACATCCGCTCCACTCCCAAGGAAGATCTGCAGGCGTCATCAGATGAGCTGGTCTACAGTGGTCTACAGGCACTACCTGGTGAGTTCGTCAATGCACCTCACAATCCCTAGCGGTCGCCGCACGAACTACTTCCTTATCTCAGGGTATGCTTGGACTTGTTCAAACCCTCACCGCTGCCCAGGCATGGCACCCGCCTGTCTTACATTCCCAGCGAATTGCTTTCCGCGGAGTATGATTTTGTTCGGCAGAGCCCGACCGCAGCACCTCTGCAGCGACCGTACGAGGGGCCGTACAGGTTTGTACAGCGTTCCGGCTCAATGTTCATGCTGGACATTGGTGGCAGGCTAATGTTCTTGGTCCCACTGAGCCCGTGGTCATTGCCCAGCTCAAGAAGCGAGGTCGCCAGGTGAAAAATGACATTGGTGCTGGTTCTGGGGGGGGGGGGGGTCTCTGTGGTGGCTCACCAAAAGGCAGGTGAACCAGCCCCGCTTGTAAGCCACATGGCGGGGCAGCCAGCCAAAATGGCGCCGTCGGGGTTTCCCTTCCTTCTAGCACAGGGCTCAGAAACCCACGCTGGGGGACCACATGAAACCCAGGTGACGTCAGCACCCTCCAGCGCAATTCTCAGCCAGGTCCGGGCTGGGAGTATAAGTGCAGCCCAGCAGCCTGCAATAAACGAGTCTGCTCACTGAGCTCAATCCGTCTGGTTGTGTGTGTGTTATTGCAGGAGCAGTGTAGCTGCCGCTACACACAGTATTAATTTGGCTCCTAATCCTTTTCTTGCCTTATTTGGAATAAGTAAGTCAGCTGATTTAAATTTGTCTGGGCTACAATCCCATGTAGTTTCCTTTGCTCTTCTCATTGCCAGAAGACCTATACTTATGAGAAGGAAGGATACTGTCACTCAATGGTTATCTGATGTGGTTACATGCTTCTGGAAAAAATTAGATGGTCTACTAATGTAATGAACCTTAATTTTCTAAATTTATGGCATCCTTTCCTTAATTATTTTCAGAATTTATAAGATTATTGGATCCCATTTTATGGTTTGGTTTTCTTGTCTTTATATGCATTAATGGAACATATTGTATATATATTTAATCATAACTTCACAATGGAAGGATTGGATTATTAGAATAGTTCTTGTTTTGTATACATTTTGTTTTTTGTCTCTTTCATAGGTTGTTTACAGCTATTTATTAATATATGTTTACTTTGTTGGATATATATTCTTGTTATTACCTATGTATGACCATAATATAAAAGACTCCAAAAAAAATTGGAAAAATTTTTAATGAATATATGGTTTGGCACAACATTGAAGGCCAAAGGGCCTGTGCTGTCTCTGGTGTTCTATGTTCGAGATATGTTCACAGTGGAACTGCCCAGTTTCAAGGTAATGACATTATTTTCTTCAGAGTGATTAAGATTGGTCAATAGGTGTTGGCCTTGAGAAATATATGCACTTGTGTCACTGGAGAGGTGCTGACCACACTGGGTGACACCATCAGTGGAGGTGACACCAAAATGACTGTCTATAAAATTTCTGTGTAGTGTTTCAGCAGATATTTATTATTTTTTTATAAAAATATCCCTGTAGTTATAACAACAAAAACATTTTTCATAAGCCCAGCTTACATGTATCAATATACCTACAAGGCTAAAACACTTTGAACTTTCTAATGTGCTCTGGTCAGAGCTGTCATTATTATTGGGACTATCTTCCTTTATAATCACTTGGAGAGACTTGAATGCCATTGTTTATGACTCATTGAAACAAATAGTCCATACTAAAGTAGAGTTGAGTTTTTCACTGTTTATTAAACCTAGATTTACAACATTATGACAATGTGTTATACTGTACTAAAACTATGATAAAACAATTAAAAGATGCTTAAAATAATGATTATAATAGCCCTCTTAAGTCTTTCCATCTTTGCAGAACAAAGGAAAATTCAAAACTGAATGTTATTTCAAAACATGCAGAAAGCAAGCCACAACCTTGAAGCTGGCTGATACTAGGAGATACTCCAAGAATGTGCAATCAGTATCTGCTGGCTGCTTGCAGAATATGCTAGCAAGTTATTTTAACCCTTACAATTATTACCCAATTACAATGATGCTTTGAATCACATGGTTTCGACTGCCTACAATACAAGCACTCGCGGTTGTTTTCATTACTGCTGGTGTTTTTATAGTCACTGTTTTTGTCAAATTTTCTGGTGTTTTAGCCACAGTATTATGGTAATTAGTATTTGTGAACCTACATCAATAAGTTTTTGAGAAATACGTTCAGCGATATATGGGAATTATGCTTTATGAGTGACGTTAGTTCAAACAAAATTATGGTCTGGTACGGGGAGGTCGGGGGGTGGAGTTACACCATGAGTTACTACATTGGGTGACAGCAACCCTCAGGACGCAACTGATAATGTGCTCACATCTGATGAAAATGTTGACTATACCAATCTCTTCAATGTTCTTGAGTCACATAAAACCTGCATTATACCAGCCAATGCTGTGTGTTTTTGTCTTCTGGAGCACTCTGCATAGCATTTCTATGGCAGAAATGCTCCAACTTGGACAGACCATGCTGCTGATTGAATGATACCTGAACAAGTTGATGGCCATCTTGATTAAGTTCAGGAGACTAGATTGTCTGTGTAGTCACCAGGTCAAAATTAAGGAACTAAAATGTGACAAGGATTATCTGCTTTCGGTAGTGATAGGGACATCAGCTTCTTGCATTCTCATTGCCTTGTAATGACAGGCTATATCAGGGGGAATGCTTTGAAATTTCCTCAAGCAAGATTTTGACCTTAAATGTCCTCTGTCCACTTCCCTCCTCAGATGTTGCCCTACTGACTAAATTTCTCCAGCTGAACAGATTTTCACTCTATATTCTAGCATCTGCAGTTTTGTGTTTAGAAATGTAGTTAGAAACCAATAGTATATAGAACGCAGAACTGTACAGCCAGCATAATACAAGTCCTTTGGCCTACAATGTTCTGCTGACCTTTAGACCCTGCCTCCCACATAACCATCCACATTAAATTCCTCCACATCCTAGTAGTTTCTTAAAATTCACCAATGTACCTGCCTCCACCACTGATCCAGGTAGTACATTCCATGCACCAATCACTCTCTGGGTAGAAATCCTTCCTCTAATATCTCCCTTGAACTTTCCACCTATTACCTTAAAGCCATGCCCTCTTATATTGAGTAGTGGTGCCCTGGGAAGGAGGTGCTGGGTGTCCACTCTATCTATTCCTCTTAATATCTTGTATACCTCTATCATGTCACCTCTCATCTTCCTTCTCTCCAAAGAGTAAAGCCCTCTTTCCCTTAACCTCTGCTCATAATGCACACTCTCTAAACCAGGTATAATCCTGGTAAATCTCCTCTGCACCCTTTCTAAAGTCCAATAATGAGGCGACCAGAACTGGACACAATTCTCCAAGTGTGGTCTAATCAGAGTTTTGTCGAGAAGCATCATGATCTCACGGCTCTTAACTCAATCCCTTGACCTATGAAAGCTAACATCCCATAACCTTACTTCACTACCCTGTCTACCTGTGAAGCAACTTTCAGGGAACCTTTGACATGGACACCCAGATCCCTCTGCTCATCCACACTACTAAGAATCCTGCCATTTTCATCGTACTCTGCCTTGGAGTTTGTCCTTCCAAAGTGTACCACTTCACACTTCTCCAGATTGAACTCCATCTATCACTTCTCTGCCCAATCCTACCTCCTATCAATGTCCCTCTGCAATCTTCTACAATCCTCTAAGCTATCCTTAATACCACCAACTTTTGTGTCATCTGTAAATTTGTCAACCCACCCTTCTACCCCCCATGCAACTCATCAATAAAAGTCAGGAAAAGCAGAGGGACTCTACGAGACAAAACCCTCCAAACCGAATGTACTCCCTCCACCACAATCCTCTGCTTTCAACAGGCAAGTCATTCTGAATCCACATAGCTGAGCTTCCCTGGATCCCGTGCCTTTTGATTTTCTGAATAAGCCTACCATGTGGAACTTTGTCAAATGCCTTACTAAAATCCATGTACATCCACTGCACTACCCTCATCAATATGTCTGGTCACTTCCTCAAATAACTCTCGGGATTTTGAGACATGATCTGCCCTTTATAAAGGCCATGCTGACTATCTCTGATCAGACCATGATTCTCTAAATGCCAAAATATCCTATCTCAAAGAATTCTTTCCAACAGTTTGCCCACCACAGATGTAAGGTTCATTGGTTTATAATTACCTGGACTTTCCCTACTACATTTTTTGAACAAGGGGACAGCATTTGCCACCCTCCAATCCTCCGGTACCATTCCTGTCGATAATGAGGACACAAAGATCCTAGCCAGACACTCAGCAATCTCCTCCCTCTCCTCATGGAGTAGCCTGGGGAATATTCCATCTGGCCCTGCGGACTTATCCATCCTAATGCCTTTTAACTCTTCCAACACATTCTCTCTCTTAATATCAACATTCTCTAGAACATTTAACCCCACCCATATTGTCCTCAACATCATCAAGTTCCCTCTCCTTGGTAAATACTGAAGAGAAGTATTCATCGAGGACTTCTCCCACTTCCACAACCTCCAGGCACATCTTCCCATTTTTATTTCTAATTGCTTTTAAATGCTGTATCTGCCTCTATGACTTCCTCTGGCGGCTCATTCTATATGCCCTCCACCCTTTGTGTGAAAAACCTAGCCTTCAGGTCCCCTTTAAATCTTTCCCCTCTCACCCTATACCCTCTAGTTTTAGACTCCCTTACCCTGGGAAATAGACTGTGGCTATTCACTTTACTGATGTCCTGTCTGAACAATGACATGGATCCATTCCAGTTCACTTATCGCGGCAACAGGTCTATGGCGGATGCCATGCCTCGGGCCCTGGAACGCCTGGATGCTCTTTATTGACTACAGTTCAGCATTTAACACCATCATCCCCTCAAAACTGATCCGCAAACTCCAAGATCTGGGACTCAACACCCCACTGTGCAAATGGATCATGGATTTCCTCTCCTCCAGAAAATAATTGGTGAAGATTGGTAAGAACTTCTCCTCCACAATCTCCATCACTACAGGGCTGCATTCTTAGTCCCCTTCTCTACTCACTTTACATCTACGACTGTGTAGCTCAGTCTGACAACATCAACATCTACAAATGTGCCGGCGAAACCACGGTATTGGGTTGCATAAGAGAAGGGGATGAATCAGCATCCAGGATGGAGATTGAAAACTTGGCCGAATAGTGTGCCAACAACTACCTTGCACTCAATGTCACCTAAACTAAGGAGCTAATTGTTGATATCAGGAAAGGAAAGCCAGAGGTATACAATCAGGTGACCATTGGGGGAATCAGTGATGGAGATGAAGAGCAAATTTAAGTTCTTGAAAGTCACTATCTTGGAGATCTTTCCTGGACCCAACACCCTAATGGCATCATAAGGAAAGCACATCAATGCCTCTACTTCCTCGGGAGATTGTGGAGGTTTTGTATGACATCAGAAACCCTGGCAAATTTCTACAGATGTGTGGTTTAAAGTGTGCTGACCAGCTGCATCATGATCTGGTATGGGAACATCAATACTCCTGAGCATAAAGCCCTCCAAAAGGTATTGGACAAGCCCAGGACATCACAGGCAAAATCCTCCCCACTATTGAGTACATTCTAAAGGGAATGCTCCCCTTGGAAGGCAGCAGGAATCATCAAAGATCCACACCACCCAGCACACACTCTGTTCTCGCTGCTGCCATCCGGAAAAAGGCTCGCACAAGACTCGCACCACCAGGTTCAGGAACAGCTGCTGCCCCTCCACCATCAGACACCTCAACGATAAACTCAATCAGGGACTCATTTAAAGATTCTTACACTTGTGCACTTGTGGTGGTCCACCACTGTTCTACTGCGGGGGGCAACCTCTGTACCTGCAGAAGAGCATGGGGACAAGACAACACCTGGCCGGGTGTCAATCAACCGACCTGAATGGACCAAGCCCCACCCAGTCGGGTGCCAATCATCTTCCGGGATGTAAGCCTGAGCTGGCCCTTCGAAGTCACTCTCAGAGTTTACAGCACCACAATGTCACAGCTGGCTCTGTGGAAGTTTACGTCGAATAAAGCCTGTTGTACAGTCTTTTGGTTTTGTGTGTTTGCTTCTGATCGACAGTACATCACAGCACTTTATTGATTTTTTTGCTCTCCCTGTATTGTACACATTTTGTTTACATTCCTTATCTGTTTACAGTTCTTTTAGTTTATTTTTTGCATTACCAATTAATGCAAAAAGGAATTTCAGCATTGTATGTGATGTCAAGTACTCTGACAATAAATCTGAAATCTGATTTTATGCAACGTCAAGAGGTCATCTGCCTCCTGTGCTCCAAGGAAAACAGTGCCCGTGTATCCAGTCACAACCATAACTCAAGCTCCAGCCCCAGAAATATCCTTGTGAAGCTATCATTACTTTTTCCAGCTTCTGGACATCTATTCTGTAGTTGAGTGATCGGAACTGCACACTATGCCCCAAGAGTGGCCTCATCATTGTCTTGTACACTTGTGATGTTCCAACTCCTGCAGACTAAATACAAGGACAACAAAGTCTTTCAAAAGGTTTACTTCCTGAAGGAAAACCTCAAGCTGAAAACAAAGATAATTTCCGATTTGCTGTATCACATAGGAAGTTGGAGAAACTTTAAATTAGCTTTTATTGAATTTCGCTTGTTTAACTGCATAATGATGCTGACAGTTCAATTGCCCTTCAAATGTTTTACTGCTGATTATGTTTGTCACTGACCACACCAAGATCAGCAGGGAAGAAGTCCAAGTGCGAAAGCAGAAAAATAATTTTCAAGGACATTCTGACACCATACCGATGCTTTTGCTTCACCACTTGTCCCAATGACCTTGGAATTAAATATGGGGTCATGTTGTTCCACACAATTTTTGATATTCTTATTCTAATAATCAATAATCTTTATTTCCTGCCAATTTTCCTCTATTTATTCTTCCTCCCACTCCCAGTTTCAGTTACTGACTCCCGTGAGAGTTGAGATACTTATACATGTCGAGTGTGAGCCAGGTAATGGATTTCGTTTGCAGTTTTACCAGCAACCATCCCAATGCAACATTCACGATCATGCACTTTGAGCACCTTCTCTTGGAGGGCCTTTACAAGCCAGTATTAACAACATAAGCTTGCCAATAAGTATAGAACACTAGGCAGAGTATTGCCATCAGAGCAGCACAAATCATCTTAGCCAAAAGGGAACATAAATATTCTTTCATTACACAAGCAGATACATGTCCTGTGACAGCCAAATAAAACACAGCAATGTTTGCAACAAATGAAAAAATAAATTGGGAGCTGTACATCTCTGAGCTGATGAAAGGAACTAATTCCTGTGTACGTCCCCAAGGTCCTAATGTGAAATAATGGGGTCTTTGTAAGGAACACTGAATCTGTTTCTCAGTTTGGATGTTTCAGAGAGGATAAGCCATTAATATGTAATTTGACCCACAGAGAAATTTTTCATAAAAACCTATTTATTTAAATAATTCAACAAGAATCAAATCTCTTATTTTTTCAAGCTTGATAATAAAATTCCTTAGAAGCCATTTTCCCTTGTTAGCTTTTAATTTTCTTGCTACAGGCCCGATGCAGGTTTACACCCAATTTGGATGTGTCATTGTCTTTGAAACACAGCAGAATCTGCAGACAGATATTTTACAGAAACATTCGAAATATCACTGTGATCTTTAAGGTATGCATCATAAATGCAATAACCTGCATATATCCGGGATTGGTGAGATGAAACATTAAATGTTGACACAATGTTAAATTAAACATAGACTCTTAATTTTTTTAGAGTACACATTTGTAAAAATGCTATGTGTAGCCATTCAGAACTGGATTTGATTAAAATAGTTCAAGGTTTTCACTTTTCTGCTAATTGTATTTAGACCATATTCCATTTGAACTACAAGTGTTGTAATAATAAATCGCCTCTCCCATTTAGTGTACATTTAAGTATGTTTCCAAGCAAATTATATTTACATAAGCGCTAATGACCCGAAATGTAATAAAATGTGCCATGTGCGTAATTAGAGTTTAACATCTTAATGGTGGCCAATATAAAAGCCAAATCTGGACTTTCGACTTTCAGGGATCGGCTAGCATTAACTTATGCATCAAAATTGGCCTGTTGCCCAACAGGTGACTGCAGGGCCTTGAGCACACTGCTGTCACATGGTGATATCATAGAGGGGAGGTCATGGCTTAACTGGTTGACAAAGCCCTCAAAAATTTCAAATGTTTCTGAACATCACAATTATTGAAACTGCTGATGAGGTTAAAATCAATTTAATGATTAAACTTTTAAAATATTAAAAGAAGCCAAATTTTAAGATACAAAACACTTAAGTGCACTTAAAACAATAAAGAACAGTACATAAATTGAAATTATTATCATAATGAAACATAATTAAATCATTTTTCCTCAAGGTTAAATTTCTTTTAAATAAAGGAAAATCTGTTTCTGCCTCGGGCAATTTTTGTTTAGCAGAATCAATGACCCAGATGTTTGGGAGCTCCTCTGCTGAAGACCAATGTTTAATTGCATTCTTGAGAAATTCTCAAGCCACAACGTCAGAATATAACATCAGAACTAGGAGCACGAGGAAGCCACCTGTGATCTGTTTTTCAATGGAATGGTCAGTATTTATTGGCCACTACCAATTACCTTGGAAAATGTAGTGGCAATCTGCAGACCTGAAGCGTTCCAGTTCCAGAGCTCCCACAGTGCTGCTCGATTGGGAGCTACAGGATTTCAATCTGGTGATGAGGAAAGAATGGTGGTATATTTCCAAGTCAGGATGGCGTTTCATTCCGAGAGGAACTTTCTGAAGCCATCAGCTTATTGGTTGTTTCTATATTCTCCCATTTCTGTGGAAGGCCATTCCATCAAAGCTCAGATGCAAAAATAAATAAGAAATATACTAAGTTATACAGTCTCTACTTTTTAACTTTTTTTAAATTTAGAGATACAGCAGCGAAGCCCACAAGGCAGCACCACTGTGACTAATTAACTCTGTCCGTCTTTGGAATGTGGGAGGAATTCAGGCCACCATTTGGACATGGGGAGAACAGAGTTGGATTCAAACCCAGGTTTCTGTGCTGTAATAGCCTTGTGCTAATCACTCCACTAACCATGCAGCCTTTGTCTTTATTTATCTGGAGTTTTTAATTCGGAGCCGATTTAATATGTGATGTTTAGAACACTATAAAACCAAAATTCTTTTAGCATTAAAGTTTCCCCATAACATACGGTTATGTTTTGCTAATATTCCTCTGAGGTTTCACTGTGGAGACCTGCACTGAATGTATGCCTGGAGAAAATGTGAAGCTGGTCTTTTGTTATGGGAGATGTGGTGCGCTGTTAGACAGAATCAGACACACACAAAGTAAAGACTGAACAACAGGCTTTAATCCACAAAAACCTCCACAGAGCCTGACTGGCTGTGGCTACAGCAACTCAATGCGAGGCCTCGGGAGGCTGGCACAGACTTATATCCCGGAGGGTGATTGACACCCGAGCAGGTGGGGCTTGATCCATTCAGGCCAACTGATTGGCAACCAGCCAGGTGTTGTCCTGACCCTTACACTCTTGCAGGTACAGAGACTGCCCCCTGCAGTAGGCTGGTGGTGTACCACCACAGGAGAAAAGAGTAGGTAAAAGACCCACCCATCCTCCTGAACCCCCCCCCCACCACTCACATCCCCGGAACCAGCTAATGCCGGCATGCCGATTTACCCAGTGTGAAAAGGACAAGTTACACAGGATGTTTCCCGTTGAAGATATTCTCCTCTCCCTGGGGATGACTTGAGGTCAATGTGAAAGCAGGTAGTGTCCCAGTGGGAACAGCAAAAATGGCTTCTTTAACCGGGACACTGCACGGCCAAATAACTGGGATGCCAGTGGAAAAAAAGGGCTAATGGTCGAAGTCCCTTCATCTAAACTGGGAAAAAGAGCAAAAAGATGGTTTCAGTCAGCAGAAAAGCTGGGGTGGGGATGGAAGAGGGAATATCTGCGATAGGTTGGGATCAATATTGTTCATGGCACAGTTAGAGGGAGACATAGAAGTGTGATGTGTTTCAATCTTTAAATTGACTTGCTTCACCTGTCCCTGTTCTTTGACCTTAAAAGTTAATTTGTTTCTCTATCTCTAGATGCTGTCAAACCAGCTGAGTGTCTCCAGCACTTTCTGTTTTTGTTTCAGATTTCTAACATCTGTAGAGTCCTCCTTTAATTTTTCATCAGGCTTTTTGTCAAAACTGCCCACAATAAAATGTGCCTGACATTTGGATATATTCATAACTGTTAAAAATGATGAAAACAATAATTGATGAAAAATGTAACATTTAGAACATTATTGAAAACAGAAATAAATCGGGGGATTTGCCTAGATTACTCTTAATCCTTGCAAGTGGAAAATCTTCACTGAAATGAAAGAGCTGGCATATGAGGAGATTTAGGACCTTTAAGTTTGAATGTGTCTGCACCAAGTCCCTTCTTAATGTAGTCGTGAGAAAACAATTCTTTCAAAACTATTTGCAGGTTTAGCAGGTTTGAACTGATTTGGTTCCTGAATGGAATGGGATGCCCCTGGTATTAAATGCTTTTACTAATGGACGAAGAGGTTACTGGATTATATAGATATTTTTGGCAACAACTGATGTTATGATATTTGACAAGCTCAATAAGGTCTAGGCTCACCCTTGACATGGTATGATGTGAGTTAACATAGGGAGGGAAACCAGGCATCTAGGACCCGAGTGAGCAGGGATAACCTATATCTTCCTCTAACCAGCCAAAATGAAGAATTGGATATTAGCGCAATAAGATGAAAAGTTGGAGTGGGTCAACTCAAAGTGACGTTTAAATTTTAAACTTTTTGGATTTAGACATGGTAACGGACCATTTCGGCCCACAAGTCCATGATGCCCATTTTACACCCAATTAACCTACACCCTCAGTATGTTTTGAATGGTGGGAGGAAACCAGAGCCCCCCAGGGAAACCCATGCAGACACAGGGAGAACATACAAACTCCTTACAGTCAGTATGGGATTCAAACCCCAGTCCTGTAAGAGCATTGTCCTGGCCCAATCCTAATATAGGATAAAGAACTTGAAAGGAAAATAAAGGAAGGCACCATTTTTATCCTCAGTAAAATTTTCAGTAATAGACTGTAAGAATGAGCATTTCCACCTTTCATGGTTAGTGGGTAGGGTTGACATTAACATTATGGATCTTTAAGAGGAGAGATTGAAATCATGAGGCTTTCTGAGCAACACTAACACACTGTCTTTTAACCACACTTATTCTGTACCATTTCAACACGAGTCACTATGGCCACCTTTAGCCTAATTATTACTGCAATATCAAAATCTGAGCCAACATGTTAGCAGGTTACCGAAAGTCTCCAGGTATTTCCAGGGATTTCTGCCAGCTTAATGGGTGCGTATCATAGAATCTCAGATTTCCTTCCTGTTGTTTCTGTTGGCTTCTAAAGGATATTTCAAAATGAATCCAGCAGTCTTGCTCTCTCTCCATTGATCTGTTTTTCTTAAATTTAAAATGTTTTATTCAATCTTCCTTTCAAGCTTGCTAGTTTCCCTCCCCCTCATTCTTTCTACCACAACACTTTGCAAAGGATGCACATGTTGGAATAACACTAGATGAAGCCACTTGAAGACTGAGATGTAAATTTGTAATAGCTTCTCACCTGTCACATGGTAATGGGCACGCCCCTGAGGTTCACCATTCAAGGCAACAGCACAGATGATGAAAACCCAGTAATCACCTGTTGCTTTCCATTTGCAGCTGGAACAAGCATGAAAACCATTAATTTTGACCTTGCTACAGCAATGACTGCATTAAAATATGAACAAATTGCTTCTGCACCCCAGGTAATTTTTAGGATTATTTGCTAATTCTGGTGTAAATAACAATTTTGCTAAATTGTCGGAAAGGACAGTTGGTTACCAATCAGAAAAATAAATTGCAAAAACTTTCAACCTATTTAGTTTCAATCAGTGGAATGCTGTTTGTCTTGTTACCAGTTTAAAATTTACAAGAGTGAACAGAAGAGACACCAGTTTTGCATCAAAATGTTAGCGGCTTCAACTCTGCAGCTTTTTTGTTCACATAGCCAACAAAGTGTTCAGGCTTGTTTATGTACCAGGGTGAAGAGCTTGATTAAGGGCTCAAGCCCAAATCGTTAGTTATTTAGCTTTATCCAATGCAATATAATGTACACTATTTGGCCAGCTGAGTTTCTCCACCATGTGTATTTACTATGGTTTAGACTTTATGTACCTGGGACTTGGTAAGCGGGAACTTTAATTCCACAATGTTCTGATTTGGAACCTAAGAACCACCATTGATCCAAACTGACATCCGATTGAGTGGTAATGTTCAGTTATCATGTTTATTGAACTATTGTCGACACGTGTAAGATGTGAAGATTGCCTCCAAGTTCACTGGTCACTTGGGTGGACAGAAGTGCCTGTAATGACTGAATAAGCAACATATTCATTTTGACACTTTTGATGCCTTCAGAGGACAGGAAGGGAGTTGAATTTCCAACCAATGCATTCTTCTTCCTGTGATGATAACCTTGGTGAGATTTCAAAGTCAAAAATGTTATATCTCAGAGGAAAAGCATGGATTTGAAAAGATATTGGTGAAGTATCAGCCCCGCAAGCCAATAATATTCATCTGTGTTTGCTATTGCTCTGTTCTGTCCCTGCTGAGTAAATGTGTTGTTAAAAATGAGCAGGTAGTCTGAGAAATAACTGGGTTTTACTTGCTTAGCGTTAAGCCCTTGTGAAAGCCCAGTCCTGCATTTAAAAAAAACATTCATTCATAATGAGGAGGGTGAGACGAATGTGATAATTGAAAAGGGAGGATTTAATTTCACGAGAGACCTGGCGTCAAAGGCAAAATTCCAGAGGATTGCAGCAGTGGAAGTTTTGAATAGTACAGGGAAGGTTTCAGCCACACATCTTGAGATGAATCATCAGTCATTGCAAGTGATGAGTGTACTATATGCTTTCCTCCATTGTGTAGCCCCCTACCAGTTACTGTTTATATGAGGCTGGCCTGCCTACTAATGACTCATCCCTTAAGTCTCCTCTCCCCTTTTGCCCTGACCATAAAGGTCTCGTTACCTCCCCCTTTCCGGCAGTCCTGTACCTGGATCCGGGCCAGCCAAATTCTTGTTCCTGCAGCCTATAACTCTGAGATTATTGATAGAGCCTATCAATGAGTGGAAAAGGTAACAGCCAATGGGACGGCTAAGAGATATGCCTGGATAAGGTTAGGATGACAGAGCTTAAGGTATCCCTTAATGAATCCCTCACTTTATGACTGTTTTTCACCAAGATAATGACTGGTGATTGGAACATGATCATGTGAAACATATAGGCCTTTGAGCCTATCTTTATATCAATAAGAACACTGGTGATCAAAATAAACCTTGATTTTGTTTTAGAGTAGAGAATGCTGGGAAGCAGGTCAGGTCAGTCAACATCTGTGGAGTGAGTAACAGTTTACGTTTCTGGTCTGCTGCCTTTACCAGAACTTGGAAAAAGAGAGATGGTAAGCTAATTGGCAGGAGGTGAGAAGAGGGGTGAAGGGTGTGTAGACAAAGGGAATGTTTGATAGGATGAAAGTTGAAATGGCTTAATGGCAGTAGCTACCAACTTATTTGCCTTCTAGGTGGTGTATCCTCAACATCCATTGGAGCGCTCACACCCCTAACGTCGAGGTACTCGAGATGGCAGAGGTCGACAGCATCGAGTCCACGCTGCTGAAGATCCAGCTGCGCTGGATGGGTCACGTCTCCAGAATGGAGGACCATCGCCTTCCCAAGATCGTATTATATGGCGTGCTCTCCACTGGCCACCGTGACAGAGGTGCACCAAAGAAAAGGTACAAGGACTGCCTAAAGAAATCTCTTGGTGCCTGCCACATTGACCACCGCCAGTGGGCTGATAACGCCTCAAACCGTGCATCTTGGCGCCTCACAGTTTGGCGGGCAGCAGCCTCCTTTGAAGAAGACCGCAGAGCCCACCTCACTGACAAAAGGCAAAGGAGGAAAAACCCAACACCCAACCCCAACCAACCAATTTTCCCTTGCAACCGCTGCAATCGTGTCTGCCTGTCCCGCATCGGACTGGTCAGCCACAAACGAGCCTGCAGCTGACGTGGACTTTTTACCCCCTCCATAAATCTTCGTCCGCGAAGCCAAGCCAAAGAAGAATGGTAGAATTACCTAGCAGTCCAGATGTAGCAATAGGGTGAGAAACAACAGAGTTAACATGATATAAAAACAGAAAATGTACAATGGTGAAATAACCTAGCAGGTTGGATTACATCTGAGGAAGGAGAAACAGTCAAAGGCTTTAGAGCAGAGACCCTTCATCAGTCTTGAGACACAAAGGGCAGTACGGGTAGTCTAACTGTTAGCACAATGCTGTTACAGCACCAGTGATCAGGACCAGGGATTGAATTCGGTGCTGTCTGTACGGAGTTTGTACGTTCTCCCCGTGTCTGTGTGGGCTCCGGTGTCCTCCCACCCTTCAAAATGTACTGGGGTTTGTGTTAATTGGGTGTAATTGGGCAGCATGGGATCATGGGCTGATAGTGCCTGCTACTGCGTTCTACGTCTAAATTTAAATTTAGTTTTTACATATAAAAAAAATTCAAAAATTAGAAACTAGTTTGTCCAGGAAGTGTGGGTGGAACAAAGGGTATTGCTCCGATAGAGTGAAGCCATGAGTCAGACAGGATCAGATGAAGCTCCTAGGGCTTCCTAATTTGTTGCAAAAGTAGTCCTGGGATTTTGAGGTAGGCTCATCAGTCAAAACTCCACACGGAAAGGAAAAGGGAAAAAGGATCTCGCGCAGAAATGGCCATTTACAGATGGGAAGAAAGAGGATTATCTCGTTAAACTAGGGTGGGGACACATCCAAGAATTAAAAGCCCTTTGGGGTAGAAAATTTCAAGGACCATCAAGCATTTGAATGAATTCATCTTTTCTCAGTCCTCAATGGCCAACTCCCATTCCCAAGACTGCATCCCTTGGTTCTGAAAACTCCAGCCAGAGAAAACTGCTCCTCAACACCTTCCTTGTTAACACTTGGCTGCATATTTCTCAATGAACTAAATTCTCGGCTTTGTAAACACTGGTGAATGTAGCCCCATCTCAATAACTGGAAGCAGCCCTCCTCCCAAGAGCCAATCTAATGAGTCTGTACTGTGCAGCCTCAAGTCAAGTGTATCTCTCTGCTTCAATGCTTGTGAATGGGATTTAGTGGCCAGTTAAGTCCCGACATTATTGCCTATTGTTGTTGCTTCTCGCAATCATGGCAGAGAAAATATAACTGGTAAATTATTATCTAAATATGATAGATGATGGAATTCTGCATTAAACGCTGGAATAAGTGCTTATCAAGTCAGTCGTCATCAGTGAAGAATGAAATGAGTTATCATTTCCAAGCTGATGACTGTAAATTGGAGCTGTGCAAAAAAATTGGAAGTGAAGCACGTTTTATATGGCAGGGTTCTGGCAGCCTGTTCGGCTGAAACTCTTCCTGCATCATTTAGGCATATACCTGGAGCAATCCTTGGTTCAGTCCTTTGTCAGTCCAGTTGAGCAAAATAAAGGTGAATTCCTGAAGATTTTGCTGGATTTTGACTCTCTTTTGATCTGCCACAGCAGAGATCTCACAAATACTTTCACCTCAGATGCTGGGTGTTTCATTGCCTTGGCAACCACATGAATGCATTGACATTTCTGCTCTCATTTATACACTTTATTTCATTTATGTATTTATTACAGAGTTCCTAAATCTCTTCAGAGCCAAATTCATTGCCTGTTCTCCGGGGGTCACCAGAGGTTCCACATTATTGATTTTTTAAAATTAATTTATTAGGTAACCTTGATTAGAGGGAAAGGATAGATTAGATTTAGTATTTTTCTTTTTTTTCTTTATTTTATATAAGTTGTTTCAACAAATGAGTCACACAGATCATTTCAATTAAATATTTTTGATCAATTGTAGTTTTATCTTTTTTTTAAAACATGCTTTACTTATATACAAATGAATTATTATGCAATTGTCAATTCTATATTTATGCTTGTATGTTAAACTCAATAAAAAATATTTTAAAAAGAAAGGAAAGAACCAATATTGAAGCTTTGGTTCTCTTTCAATGCTGGCAAATAAGAATCTACAGAGCAAAATGAAACTTTTCTTTTTGAATATTTTATTTTGAGAATTTTCATTCAACATGCAGTCAAAATGAAGAATAATTCTTCTTTCAAAATCCAGTCGGCCTGGTGAACAAACTTGCAAGGGGAAAACATTAGTGATAACCTCTGGTTCTGGGGACCAAGAGCAAGTGAATTGTACCCCATTTAAATCACGCTGCTGAAGATCCAGCTGCGCTGGGTGGGTCACGTCTCCAGAATGGAGGACCATCACCTTCTCAAGATCGTGTTATATGGCGAGCTCTCCACTGGCCACCGTGACAGTGGTGCACCAAAGAAGAGGTACAAGGACTGCCTAAAGAAATATCTTGGTGCCTGCCACATTGACCACCGCCAGTGGGCTGATATCGCCTCAAACCGTGCATCTTGGCGCCTCACAGTTCGGCGGGCAGCAACCTCCTTTGAAGAAGACCGCAGAGCCCACCTCACTGACAAAAGGCAAAGGAGGAAAAATCCAACACCCAACCACAACCAACCAATTTTCCCCTGCAACCACTGCAACCGTGTCTGCCTGTCCCGCATCGGACTTGTCAGCCACAAACGAGCCTGCAGCTGACGTGGACATTTACCCTCTCCATAAATCTTCGTCCGCGAAGCCAAGCCAAAGAAAGAAATCAACATGCAATCATCTTGTCCATATTTGCCCTCTCAGAAATACTGTTGACCTCGTGTTCATTCTCAAGAAATAAAAAATAAATTTCTGGTGCTTCTAATGGCCTGAAATAGCTGTGTTCTTTCCCCTCCCCCCCCCCCCCCCCACCACCGCCCCGCCCCTGAAGTGGAACTTAAAATTTGGGTGATTTATCTGAAAATACACAATTTGTTTGGAATGTGGTAGCAACCACCTTTGGTTTGACATACGGCCACAGAAAATTAAGCTTCTTCCACCATAATTTTCACATCGGTCACAGAGGGTTATGATCCTCCATCCCCTTCACATTCTGACCTCTCTGCCTTTGACCTCTTTTATTTGAGCTCTGCAACAAATAGCCCTAAGGAGTGTATTGCAGTCGTTAGACCGAGTTGAACACAGGGCCATTAGTATGGGTCCTTTGGTATCCAAGCCAGCACTGCACTGGTGCCCTACTAAAGTAAGACTTGGCCTTGCCTCTGATTCTACTGGCCACCCACACCTGCTGATTTCCTTCCCAAACTCTGCCCTCTGCTCAAACAAGGAGCTGCTGGAGGAACTAAGTATCGAGTGTCGATAAAAGGCTCCTGAGCAAAAAATGTTGACAAACCATTTCTAACTGTGGAAGCTGCCTGAGCTGTTGAGCGAGTCTTTCCAACTTTTCATTATTCGCTCAATATTCTAGCATCTGCTGTGTTTGTGCTTCTCTTCCCTCTGATCTCTCATTATCTCTTGATCAAGACACTAACTTCTATGATAACCCCTTCCCTTTCAGCTTCATCCCAAACCCTTTTCTCTGAACTCCTGATCTAACTCCACCAAACCTTTCCCTGAGCTCTGCCCTGATCCACTAATCTAGTCTCTTAATCGTCAATCTTATTTTGTCGATCCAGAAATCCCTTCCACTACATCTACCTCCCCAATCAGCTGAAGGTCCATCTCCAAGCCCCTAACCTGCTCTCTAGCCTCCCCAACCATCCAGGCCCCAATTCTACTTGCTGCCAACTCTCAACACCTGACTACTTGGCCTCCAGCCTTCTACAATGTCTTCCTGTCAGTATGGCCAGCTGTCCTTGTTTGTCTAATCCAGTTCTGCCTTGGATCCAGCCTTGATCTGATTGAAGAGATCTGAAAGTGAAGAACTTGGTCCCAGTTGAAATTGAAGAGGAAAACATCATCCAGAAAGGATGACCGTTGCTTTTCACCCACTGATGCTGCTTGGCCGGCTGAGTTCCTTCAGCAGATTGTGTTTTTTTTTTTTTCCAGATTCCTGCATCTGCATTCTCCTGTGTGTCTCAGGTGAACAGCACTGTTGCATTTAGAGGAATGTGGCGCAGTGGTGGAAGGCTCAGTTTTGACTTTCTCACAGCATGTGGATATTTCTAACCAGGCTAGAAATGATTCTTCATCCAATAATAGCTTTTGACTTGAGGGTGAAAATCCTCAATGGTTGGGGAGGCTAGAGAGCAGGTTAGGGGCTAAGAGATGGAGCTTCAGCTGATTGGGGAGGTGGATGTGGTGGAAGGGATTTATGGATCAAGACAAAATAAGATTGATGATTAAGAGACTAGATTAGTGGATCAGCGCAGAGCTCAGGGAGAGGTTGGTGGAGTTAGATCAGGAGTTCAGAGAAAAGGGTTTGGATGAAGCTGAGAGGGAAGGGGTTGTCATAGAAGTTAGAAGTGGAGCCACACTTAGCCTAGACCAGCTAAGGGGTGTTAACTTCTCTCCCTAAAGGACATTACAATAATCCAGTGGTATCATGGCCATTGTTGTTGAGAATATTTTTTGTTTTTAAATCCAGCTTTATTCAATGGCTTGCATTTGAATTCGTAGTTGTGAATCAGGAGGGCAGACCTTTGGTTTCTGACCTTGCAGTTGAACAATACTCCTGTATCATTGTGCAGTCTAGCAGAGGTTAGATGGGCTGACTAGTAACTTTAATGTCGCTGAGTTGCAGAGTATTATTGTTCCCATGGATTTGATGCCAGACATTCAAAGATTTTGGTTGATGGGTAAAAACTGAATAAAGTGTGAGTATATTACACAGACTGCAAAACATTCAAGACTCCAGTGTCCTGTGTGCTCATTGGCAGCGTCCAGTAGATTGATCCTGTTTCTGAACTCCTGACTAGAACACGAACGTTCAGTTCTATTCTACACCTTATCAGCTTTCCAATACGTTGTTGTATTGTTCATTAGCTCCCCCACAGTTTTAAATTACTCTCAATATTTGATGTACATATTCAAACGAAAAGGTGAAGAACTTGCATTTATATTGTGCTTTTCCTAATGAATGGAAACCACAAGCACTGAGACAGGGTGAAGTACGGGTACTTCTGAAATACCATTACTGATCTGCCGGGATCATTGCCTGAAGAGAGCCCACAAAATCAATGAGGACCCCCTTTTACCCTGCACACGGCATCTTTCAGCTTCTCCTGTCGGGGAAGAGATACAGGAGTATCAGGGCTGGCACCACCAGGCTGAGGAATGGCTTCTTCCTAGGGTAGTGAGAAACATGGTGATCGACCAAAGGAACTGCTCACACTGACTATCCAAGACTCTCATATTAATTAAGCAATGTTTATTTATTTATATGTATAGATGAAATACTTGTCCTGCATTTGTATTATTTGTCTGTATGTGTGTGATGTCTGGTTGTGTGTCTGCATGTTTTGTACCCAGGACCAGAGAATGCTGTTTCATCGGGTTGTCCTTGATGACAGTAAACTTGACTTGATTTACTGCTGGGATGCAGATAACATAATAACTGATGTTTTGAGGTGCTTATAGATAAATTAAACCACATCGGATGTTTTAACTTGTAAGTGTCAAGACATCACCCATTCTTCTTCACTCTTCTGTGTTCAGGTCTTGAATGGTGGTTTGGTAAGTGATGAATTTATAACCAACTTTTGTCATAAACAATGCAAATCATAAAAAATCTAAGTGAGTCCCTCAGATCAATATAGCTCCTTTATTTTCTCTCTAAAAACTGTGTCAGTCAGTCCCTAACTTATTATTAATCTGCACAGTGTTACAAGACAGAAAATCTGTCACCACTTGTCTTTTTGGTGTGTGTGACACTGCAAACTTGTCAAAACAGACAGCTGTTTGACTGAATTATCGTCTTGTCTGCAGAAATCCAGTCCTTGCCAGATGCAAAGGCCATCTGCAGCACAGAAGTGGTACAGGGTGGCTTTTAAACAGTGAGGGTATTCTGGTAATTGAATAGAAAGTCTGTGATATGCAAACTGACTCACACAGCGAGCTGCCAGCCAGATTCCAAAACGGTACGGCCAAGAGTTAGAGGACTGCCAAACTGGTACCACGTCGAAGGCCAACGCACATCTGCACACAATTCAAATTTTATGTTTTTATATTCCAAGCTTGTTTTCCCTTACTTTCAAAGCCTGAATTCAATCCCTGCTGATGTGCATTGTCAACAATATTTTTTTTCTCAAAACTGAGTTAATTACTGACATTTAATATTCACAGCACATTATAGAAGTGCAACAAACTACTTTAGTTTTAATTTGAGATATTTTAAATGATTAAATATGTAAAATTCTGGACACCATTGAAATGGTCTTGGCACAAACTCTTCGAACAATTAAAAAAATATGTGCCTGGAAATTGGATCTCTTTGTGCCACATCGTGCTGTTTACCAATCAGTAAATGCAAAAAGATCATTTGCAAGGGAAAATTGTTGACTCGACAAGATTGACATGCTAGAGGAAGGGATGATCGTTTCCACTGGTGGGTGAGACTAGATCTAGAGGACAGCCTGAAGATTTGGCGATGTGGATTTAAGATAGAGGTGAGGAGGAACTGCTTCTTCCAATGAGTAGTACAGCTGTGGAATTCTTCATTGCATGTTGGTGGCCTTACATCAGAATGCAGTAGAGGCTGCCTCACCAAATTTATTTAGGACACAGATCAGAGGATTTTTGAAGTTTGGGTAATGGAGAGCAAGCATGGAAGTGGAGTCCACATCCAGATCAGCCATGATAATGAATGGTAGAGCAGGCATGATGGGCCGGATGGATGTCTCCTGCTTCTATTTCTTATGCTCCTTATGTTTGGGGTTTTTCCTCTCGGGTACTACGTGCTTCTAGTGGGTTACTTCAAAGAGAAGCCTGGACAAGTGGAGGGAGCCCAAGGTCATGCAATGCAGTGTCTGGATGCCTCCCTGCGACTTTGTACCAAGTGTGTGAGCAATGGGGAAAATGCTGGCTGCTAATACAGTAGAGGCCTACAGAGGGCTTGTGAGGCCAACGTTACTCAAACATTACTCACAGGAGGTTTCGAGGCTGTAGTATTGAGTGCTGGTTCTGACGGTGGGTCATCGACCCAAAATATTTCCTCTCTCCCTCCAAGATCGCGATGTGACTTGCTGAGCATGCTTTCTCTCATTTTATTTTCTAGTCACTGTCCAAATGAAATTTCCCACTTCTGGTGGCTTTACATCTGTGGTGTACTGTACATCCCAAGTCCCAATCTATAGCCACAGTGACACCCACTGTAGTTCAACCTGCATGCCTAACTCGCAGTACAATGATTGACTTTGTGGTGCACATCATCTTTATCTGCTGCAATGGGCCTCTTAATTAACTTGGTGTTTAGTGATGAATGGCACCCCTCACCCCTTCCAGGCATCGTTTTACTAGAGTTATAGTCAATGCACTGTACAGGCCATTCTGCCAATCTCATCCACATTGTCTATCTGTCCAATTTCCCTGCATTTGATATCGAATCTGATGACCTGTATACACCCCAAATGGATATCCGTCTATCAAGGTTTCAGTCCTTCATCATTAATGTTTCTGTTCTACAAACAATACAGATTGTGGTCTGTATACTTATGAAGAAAGCTAGAGCTAAAGAATTGGACTCTCTAACCTTTTCTGCTATGGTAAGATCACAATTGATCATTCTCATAGAAAGTATCTTGTCCAGATGCATTACCACATGGGGCAGGAACTGCTCTATCCAAGACACTGCAGAGAGTTAGGAACATAGCTCATGCCATCAAGCAAATGATCCTCCCCTCCATCAGCTCCATCCACACCTCCTGCTGTCTTGGGAAGAATGCCAACATGTTAAAGGACTTATTCCATTCTGGTCACACAAGTCTCCTTACTTCCAGTGAGCAGAAAATAAATGAAATTTATTGAATCTTTCAATTCAAGGATAATTCCTTTCCTGCTGTTATCAGATTCCTAAATAATCCTTTCTTGGTAAAAGATGAAGTCCCTCCACTATTTTAATTGCAATTTATCCTCTAAGCTGCAATTTGCTTTGTGACACAAGACACTGTGCTCTTTGACTTATCGTAACCTATACCTTGCACTTTAGTTTATTATTGCCCTAACTGCTATACTTAACGACACAAAATGTGGCTTCCCCTCCATCACTATCAACTCGGTGCTCACCTGCATCTCCTTCATTTCCTGTTCATCTGCCCTGGCCCCTTCTGCCTCCAGATGCAACAAACATAGAATCCCCTTCATACTCACCTACTACCCCACCAGCCTCTGTATCTGTATCTGACACATTACCCATCAGAATTTCCAGCAATTACAACAGGATCCCACCATCAGACTCATTTTTCCTTCTCCTCCCCTCTCGGCCTTCCACAGGACCACTCCTTCCGTGATTCCCTCATGCACTCATCCCTCCCCAACTATCACTCCCCCGCGCACCTTCCCGTGTGGCCAACACTTGCACCCACACCTCCTTCCTCACCACAGTCTGAGGCCCCAAAAAGTCCTTTCAAGAGAAGCAACACTTCACTTGTATATCCACAGGACTGATCTACTGCAATCAATGCTCCTTTTGTGGCCTTCTCTACATCGGAGATTCCAGTCACAGACTGTGAGATCACTTCTTTGAACACTTCCTCTCCGTCCACAATAGCAGTGACCTTCCATTTAGCTAATCATTCCAACCGCTTCACTCCCAGACTCACATGTCTGCCCATAGCTTTGTGTACTATCCCACCCAAACAACCCACAGATTGGAAAAATAACTTATTTTCTGTCAGGGCACTCTCCAGCCAGATGGCATTAACATCAGTCTCTCCTTTCTGTTCAACTTATTCACCTTTACTTTCCCCTCCACCTTTCCTGTCTTTCCAGTTCTCCCCTCCCTTCCCCTTTATCCACCCAGCCATCCCTCCTCCCCCTCATGATTGCTGTCCCCTCCCTCCCCTCATCCACCTATCATCTCCTGCCTTCCCCCATTCCCCCTCTACCTTTTGTTTGAATGCCTGCCGGCATTTTCTCATACTTTGTTGAAGGGCTCAAGCCTGAAATGTCGGTTATGTATCTTTACCTTTGCTACATAAAGGAGACATTTTTGACTTGCTGAACTTTTCCAGCATTTTGTATTTATACAACTATGGGTTGACTTGCCTGGATAGTATGCCAAACAAAGTTTTTCACTCTATCTCACAGCATGTGACAATAAGCAATTTGATTCAATACATTTCATTTGCATTCCCAGTTGATTTCAATCTCCCTTTGTCTTTCCATCTTGTCCCACCCCATCATAACTATACTTCTCCATCCCACTCATTTATTTTAATTTTTACAGGCCCTTCTGGACCATGCAAATACACCAATTAAACACCATATGTTTTTGGAGGGTGGGAGGAAACTGGAGGCGCCCAGAGGAAATCCACGCAGACACAAGGAGAACATACAAACTCCTTATAGACAGTGCTGGATTTGAACCTGGGTGACTGGCTCTATAATAGCATTGTGCTATCTGCTAAGCTAATTGTGCCACACTAAGATCTTCCTGACTTTAGCCTTCCATACTGATCTAACACAGCCCAAATGCAAATAGGATTCCAACTTCCAATTGGGCTAAACAGTGACTTCAACATGGCCAACCTTTCCAATACGAGTCAGAATTGAGGCATTCTGATGTAAGGCCACCAACATGCAATGTTAACAAGCCTCTGCCATGCTGTCTACCCCACTGCCTATATCCAGCACTTCGTTTCAATCTTCAGATCCAAAATCTCACTCTATAATGCATTCAGAGACTGAAGAACCACAGTCCTCTTGAACAATTTACCCATGAACAGAATGAATCAAGTTTACATAGAACACAGAGTCGGGTCTTTCAACCCACAGTGTTGTGCTGACCTAATAACCTAGTCTAACAAATGCCTAGAATTTCCCTATTGCATAACCCTCTATTATACTTGGTTCCATGTACCTATCTAATAGTCTCCTAAAAATCCAATTGTACCTGCCTTCCCCACCATCACTGGCAACGCATTCCACACACCCACCAATCTCTATGTGAAAAATTTAACCCCCGTACTTACTCCCAAGTGCTTTAAAATATGCCTCCTCGTATTAGCCATTTCTTTTTCAATATTTTTTTATTGGATTTTACAGAAATAGTACATAAATAGAAGCCATTAATCAAGGGTAATACATGAAAAAGAATATTCAGAAAAAAAACATTATATAAGGAAAATTAAAACTATTATATATAAATTCAATAGCGTAACAGTTGGAGAGAAAAATAAGTAGTAATTATAACATGGCAACTGAAAAAGATTTTTAAAAAAGTAAATATTATACCATTCTACACATTCTACCCCTTTCCCTTCCGAAATTATCTGGTAAGCTCATATAATTTCAAACCATTAAGAGAAACCACAAACTCACAAAACAAGATCCAAGTAATCTTATAAATTATGAAAATAATTAAGGTAGAAGGGGAACAGGGGAAGGCAGGAGATGATAGGTGGATGAGGAAGAGAAGGGGACCCCATAAACTTAGAACATTTACAATAGAAGAACATCTGATTTTTTTTCCAAAGTTAGGCATGCCATCACTTCAGATGAGTATGTGAAGGAGGGACAGCATCTTTCCATGTATTAGCCATTTCAGCTGCGGGAAATAACCTTGGGCCATCTACATGATCAATGCTTCTCATGAGCTTGAATAAACTCCACTCCAACCACAGGCTTCACTCCAAGATGGGTGGCACGGTTAGCGTAGCGAGATAGCCCAATGCTGCTTTCATTGCCGTAGCTAACGCTAGTGGGCGGTGGGGGAGCAGGGTGCAAGGGGACCAACCGCTCCCCCGGGCACATTCTTCAAAGGTGGTGCCTTTTTGTACTGTGTGCTTGCTGCTCATTCTCCTGTGGTGTGCTGGTGGCCCCGCAAGAAGTGAAAAGTGAGCGCGCAGTTCAAAAAGGCGCCACTTTTGAAGAATGGACTAATTGGGAGCGGTCTGGCTGCTGGCATCAGGGGAGGAATATCTCCGAAGGTATTTATTCTCCTTGGCTTTCAAAATTATAATAAGGTGTAAGTGCGATTTTTAAAAATAATATAACGCTGGAAGAGTGGACAGAACATCAAATTATAGGCTACTCGCGAATTTTATGTTGCTTTCTTTGGAATTGTTTGGAACTTATTAAGGTATTTGACAAAAATGATACATAAATGAGTGATTGAAATGCAACACATCTCAGCCCTGATATACAAAATGATCTGATACTGTCCTTATCAGCCCAGGTTCTATCAAAGATAATAGCTGAAATCAAGGCGGCAAATTACTTTGCAATAATTGTTGATTCTACTATTGATATCGGCAGAACTGATCAAGCTTCTTTATCCTTGTGATATGTAACAGTAAACGGTGATGCAGTGGAACAATTTATACAATTCAGAGAATTACCTGGGGCAAGGACTGAAGATTTTTTCAACTTTCTTCTTCCAGCAATCAAAAACCTTAGGGCTGTCAATTACTAGGTGTTCGGGTCAGTCTTATGATGGAGCAAGCACCATGTCGGGTGAAATATGTGGTCTCCAAACAAAAGTTAGGGAATTTGCTCTAAATGCACTCTACGCACTGCTGGACACAGCATTTACATTTGGTTCTAATTGATGCAGTAAGCTTCAATATTCAAACCAAATTGTCTATACCTTCTTTTCTGGCAGTTTACCTCATCTTTCAGTACCAAACGAAGAACAATGTAATCATATCAAATCTTTTGCAATGATTCTAGAAAAACTTTGTGATACGTGATGGGCATCTAGAAACTCAGCAGTAGAGACTGTCTTGCAGAATTTACCAGCACTAGTAGTTGCTCTGCAAAGAATTCTGGATGGTGAGATAAAATTCTGTACTCCTAAACAGCTCACTGAGCCAAAGGGTAAACTGGAAACACTCTACTTACAAATTCTTAGTTGTTCTTATAAATAGGAGTAAAGTGCTAGACAAGGCTTTCAATTTATCGATACATTTACAGCAGAGAGTCTAGATCTGGGTACGGCCTCTCATTTCATTCAGCTTTTTGAAAAACATGCAAAATGAGTATGAATCTCAATTCAAACAGATTGAGAATGAAGTTGGTAAGAAAATGTGACATTAATCCAGATTACAAACGGCACAGAGAGTGTAAATGAAAAAGACCCCATGAAGAAATTGCAGAGGATGAAGGAATATTTGAGGCCTGAAAGAAATTCATAGTTGAATCCTACTTCTCTCATAAATAGCACAAGGAAAAGATTTAAGCATTTTAAAAATGTGGCTTCCCAATTTAGTGATTTCGATCCAAAGCATTTTAACAATGCAGATAATGTAAACAAATTAGAATTTTTAGCAGACACGCATTCAGACGTCATTGACAGTCAAACTGAAACCGTACAAGAGTTTCTTTCATTTCAAGATGTACAAAGAGATCATGTGTACTATCAGTGAGGCAAATCCAAGTGTCGAGAAACTGACCATCAACAATGTACTAAAACTCATGATCGCCGAGGACACGTGTTCCATTTATTCTAACCTGTCCACATTGTACCACATTTTTCTGACCTTACCAATAATTAGCGCAGCTGCGGAATGATCCTTTAGCCGGCTCGAATACTTAAAGTCCTACCTTCCTTCTACAATGGGCGAGGATAGGTTGTCTGAGTTAGTTATTTGACTACTGAGGTAGATCATAAGGGTGCTCCGACACCTCAGGGGGCAGATCCGGCACCTCCTTGTTGCCCTTTTTGGAGAGATCCTGCATCTAAAAAAATTAGCACTGCACTTCTGATAATAAAGTAATGAAGCTGAGACGAAAGGGGCCACTGTAGTTGCTTCATACATTTTTCATAGATTTGTTTTCATTTTGCGTTAAAATGTAAAATAATTAAATATTTTTTAAATTATGTTTTGATTTTAAATACAAAATAACAATGATGTACTTCCTTTAAAACTATATCTTCCTTGTGTTTTGATGTTAAATATAAAACAAAAATGTATAATGAGTTTAAAATTATTTGTTATGAGACATGGATGTGGCCTGCCGCCATCTCATGTTTTCCCCCCCTCCCGGTCTGGCATTGCTGAAAGATCAGTGCGGCCTCCCATTCAACCATTGACTTACCATCTAGTGTGCATTTTGGCCAATGTTCCCTCTAATTTTTAGAGGTCAGTGTGCAAATTTTTTTTTCTCTGTGACAAAAATATGTGCGCACTGAATGCTTGTGCAAATGTAAACTTAAATTTGTTTCAAGATCATTTTGGCACAGCCTATCCCTCATGGCGAACAAAACTGTATTGGCATGTTTTAATATAATACAAGTGTGATTGCATTTTATGAAGTAATGCATTTAGTTAAGATTTTATTCTATACTTTGAATGACATTAGATTAGGAACTAACATTTTAGGTGGACATTAATTTCCTTTGTGGGCTGGTTGCAAAACAAGTGTACACACATGCACATGCACACAGCTTAAAGGAAACAGTGGCCATGGGACCTTTCTTGTGTGCCTGCTCCCCTTGATGTTAATACCTGGCTACACTCCTGGTTACAGTGCCAGTAATGGTGGTGTCTGTAAGGAGTTTGTTATCCCTGAGCAACTCCAGTTCCCACCATTCAAAACATACCGGTATAATGAAGGGCTCAAGCCTGAAACTTCGGTTATGTATCTTTATTTAATCGTTGCTATATAAAAGATACTGTTTGACTTGCTGAGTTTCTCCAGCTTTGTGTTTTTACTTCAGCCACTTCATTTATACTTCATTTATTATTTTTGCACCTTTCTGAAATCCCTGCCTCCCTACCTACTGCCCCTTACTATTGGGGCAGCTATAATACATCCAGTGGGGTTATTGATCTTGTCCTGTTCAGCATTTCAGACATTTGTCCATTCAGTACACTAACAAAACCCTTTACACCCATGGTTCGTGTGCCGTGGCCAAGCAAGCTGGGATGTGGCAGCGAGGTCCTTGGGTCATAGGTTTTATAACGGAGTGGCCTTCTCCTATGCAGGTTTCTTACCCGGGCTGGAGGGGCCTGCCTCCCCTCCTAGGTCGGACCATCCTTGTCTCAAATCACCTGTGGACATGGCCTAGGTAAGTTTAATTGGGTTCTCTAACTACCTCTTAGGTAGGTCAGGGACCCAGTTGGATTCTGACGGGTGGGGCCAGTACTGCGCACACTGCACTCCACCTAAAAGCTCCTTTGCGCAGGCCCGAGGACATGTCCACGTCCTCCCCCTCCATGTTCTCCCCCTCAAAAGATGCTCACAAACTCAAGCTAGCATGCTGGAACATCAGAACCATGCTAGACAAGGCTGACAGCCACCGACCTGAACGTCGGTCTGCCCTCTTCGCACATGAACTCCTCAGACTTGACATCGACATAACCACTCTCAGTGAAGTCCGCCTTGCAGATGTAGGCAGCCTCCAAGAACGCGACGCGGGCTACACACTCTACTGGTCTGGCAAGCCTATAGATGAACGACGCCTATCTGGTGTAGGCTTCATGGTCAAGAACTCCATTGCCTCCAAACTCGAAAACCTCCCGACAGGCCACTCGGACCGGATCATGTCCATGCGACTCCCCCTTCAAAACAAGCGTCGCGTCACCCTCATCGGTGTCTGTGCTCCAACCCTCCAGGCGGAACCAGCAGAAAAGGACAAGTTCTACACTGATCTGCGCAACCTCATTCAACGCACCCCTACAGCCGACAAGGTTGTCATCCTTGGCGACTTCAACGCTCGCGTCGGCAAAGACTCAGAAACCTGGCCAGGAATCCTGGGCAAGCATGGTGTCGGCAAGTGCAACGACAATGGGTGCCTCCTGTTGGAGCTCTGCGCAGAACAGCGGCTTGTCATTACAAACACCCTTTTTCAGCAGAGGGACAGCCTGAAGACTACCTGGTTGCATCCCTGATCCAAACACTGGCACCTCCTGGACTACGTCCTGGTGCGAGAAAGAGACAAACGAGATGTGCTCCACACCAGGGTCATGCCCAGTGCGGAATGCCACACCGACCACCGGCTGGTTCGCTGGAAGCTCAACCTTCACTTCAAGCCAAAGTCCAGGAATAGTAAAGCCCCCAGAAAGAGGTTCAATGTTGGAAACTAGCAGTCAGACGAAGTGAGAGGAAACTTCCAGGCAAACCTCAAAGCAAAGCTCGAGAATGCAATCCGACTCACGGACTCGTCCTCTGAAACCCTCTGGGATCAGCTGAAGACTTCCATACTGCAATCCACTGAAGAGGTACTGGGCTTCTCCTCCAGGAAAAACAAGGACTGGTTCGACGAAAATAACCAGGAAATCCAGGAGCTGCTGGCAAAGAAGCGAGCTGCCCACCAGGCTCACCTTGCAAAGCCGTCCTGGCCAGAGAAGAAACAAGCCTTATGTCGCGCATGCAGCCATCTTCAGCGCAAACTCAGGGAGATCCAAAATAAGTGGTGGACTAGCCTCGCCAAACGAACCCAGCTCACCGTGGACATTGGCGACTTCATGGGTTTTTACGAGGCTCTAAAGGCTGTGTATGGCCCCTCACCGCAAGTCCAAAGCCCGCTGTGCAGCTCAGACGGCAAAGTCCTCCTCAGCGACAAGATCTCCATCCTCAACCAATGGTCAGAACACTTCCAATCTCTTTTCAGTGCCAACTGCTCAGTCCAAGAATCCGCCCTGCTCCAGCTCCCTCAACAGCCCTTAAGGCTAGAGCTGGATGAGGTCCTCACCCAGGAAGAGACATACAACTGAAAAGTGGCAAAGCAGCAGGTATGGATGGAATCCCCCCAGAGGTCTGGAAGGCTGGTGGCAAAACTCTGCATACCAAACTGCATGAGTTTTTCAAGCTCTGCTGGGACCAAGGAAAGCTGACTCAGGACCTTCGTGATGCCATCATCATCACCCTGTACAAAGACAAAGGCGAGAAATCAGACTGCTCAAACTGCCTCCATTGCAGACAAAATCTTCGCTAGGATTCTCCTAAATAGAATAATACCTAGTGTCGCCGAAAATGTTCTCCCAGAATCACAGTGTGGCTTTCGCGCAAACAGAGGAACTACTGACATGGTCTTTGCCCTCAGATAGCTCCAAGAAAAGCGCAAAGAACAAAACAAAGGACTCTACATCACCTTTGTTGACCTCACCAAAGCCTTCAACACCGTGAGTAGGAAAGGGCTTTGGCAAATACTAGAGCACCTCGGATGCCCCCCAAAGTTCCTCAACATGGTTATCCAACTGCACGAAAACGAACAAGGTCGGGTCAGATACAGCAATGAGCTCTCTGAACCCTTCTCCATCAACAATGGCGTGAAGCAAGGCTGCGTTCTCACACCAACCCTCTTTTCAATCTTCTTCAGCATGATGCTGAAACAAGCTATGAAAGACCTCAACAATGAAGACGTTGTTTACATCCGGTACCGCACGGATGGCAGCCTCTTCAATCTGAGGTGCCTGCAAGCTCACACCAAGACACAAGAACAACTTGTCCATGAACTACTCTTTGCAGATGATGCCGCTTTAGTTGCCCATTCAGAGCCAGCTCTTCAGTGCTTGACGTCCTGTTTTGCGGAAACTGCCAAAATGTTTGGCCTGGAAGTCAGCCTGTAGAAAACTGAGGTCCTCCATCAGCCAGCTCCCCACCATGACTACCAGCCCACCCCCCCCCCCCACATTTCCATCGGGCACACAAAACTCAAAACGGTCAACCAGTTTACCTATCTCGGCTGCATCATTTCATCGGATGCAAGGATCGACAACGAGATAGACAACAGACTCGCCAAGGCAAATAGTGCCTTTGGAAGACTACACAAAAGAGTCTGGAAAAACAACCAACTGAAAAACGTCACAAAGATTAGCGTATACAGAGCCGTTGTCATACCAACACTCCTGTTCGGCACCGAATCATGGGTCCTCTACCGGCTTCACCTACGGCTCCTAGAACGCTTCCACCAGTGCTGTCTCTGCTCCATCCTCAACATTCATTGGAGCGACTTCATCACCAACATCGAATTACTCGAGATGGCAGAGGCCGACAGCATCAAATCCACGCTGCTGAAGATCCAACTGCGCTGGGTAGGTCACGTCTCCAGAATGGAGGACCATCGCCTTCCCAAGATCGTGTTATATGGCGAGCTCTCCACTGGCCACCGAGATAGAGGTGCACCAAAGAAGAGGGACAAGGACTGCCTAAAGAAATCTCTTGGTGCCTGCTACATTGACCACCGCCAGTGGGCTGTTATCGCCTCAAACCGTTCATCTTGGCGCCTCACAGTTCGGCGGGCAGCAACCTCCTTTGAAGAATCCGCAGAGCCCACCTCACTGACAAAAGACAAAGGAGGAAAAACCCAACACCCAACCCCAACCCACCAATTTTCACTTGCAACCGCTGCAACCGTGTCTGCCTGTCCCGCATCGGACTTGTGAGCCACAAACGAGCCTGCAGCTGACGTGGCCATTACCCCTCCATAAATCTTCGTCTGCGAAGCCAAGCCAAAGAGAAAAGACACTAACAAAAACTCCCTAATATTTGCATAAATGATTGTTGGAATGAAATAATAAAATAAAGGAGTGGAGAAGAATTAAACTTTGAATCTTTTAGAAATCCGTACATATCACAAACATTTGTGAGATTCGGCAGAATGCCTGTAATCTCAGAATACTAATGGAGGTTCTTTTACATAATTAACAGCAACTGCTCCAATCATTTTTTAAAGCATCATCACAGCTGAAAATAACAATACATTTCTAATATTCTTATAATGCTGTACTTGAAAATGTGGAGGCCGTGATTATTAACTGTTGGCATGCGTATAATTTCTCATCCAAGCTTGCTTTGATAGGACAACTACTGTATTAAAGCAGTTGTACTTGGATAGTGTCAACAGGCTTTATGTAACACTACCAATAATACCATCTGCAAATTAGCTGACAATACCACAGTAGTAGGATGTGCAAAAAGAAGTGATGAGTTAGCAAACAGGAGGGAGATTGAAAACTTGGCCGAATGGTGCACCAGCAATAACCGCACATTCAACGTCACCAAAACCAAGGAGCTGATTGGAAGGGAAGACCAGAGGCATACGATCCACAGATCATTGGGTGATCAGAGGTGGAGAGGAAGAGTAAATTTAAATTCTTGAGAGTCACTATCTCGGGGGATCTTTCTTGGACCTAACACCTTAACGGCATCGTGAAGAAAGTACGTCTAAGCCTCTACTTCCTCGGGAGTTTGCAGAGATTTGGTATGACATCGGAAACCCTGACAAATTTCTACAGATGTGTGGTGGAAAGAATGCACACCGGCTGCATCACAGTCAGATATAGGGACACCAATAAACCTGAGTGTAACCCAAGACATCACAAGCAACCCCCTTCCAACCATTGAGAACAGGGAACGCTGCCACTGGAGAGCAGCGGCAATCATCAATGATCCACGCCACCCAGCACACACTCTGTTCTTGCAGCTGCCATCGGAAAAGAGGTGTAGGTGCCACAAGACTCGCACCACCAGGTTCAAGAATAGCTGCTACCCCTCCACCATCAGACCCCTCAATGACAAACTCAATCAGCAACTCATTTAAGGGCTCTTACTTCTGCACATGATTGTTTGTTTATCTCCTCTCCGTATTGTACAGTCAGTTGTTTAGATTTCTTTATTTGTGAGCATTGTGTACAGTTTTTGTTTTGAGCTTTCAGTAGTAAGTGGTAATTCTGCTTGGCCCACAGGAAAATGAATCTCAGGGTTGTATGTGATGTCATGTATGTGATGGCAATAAATCTGAAATCAAAATGAATGTGAGACTCTGCTGAAGGACTTGTCATTTATCATGAAACAGGATATAATTCTGGAGTCACGATCCAATACTTTTTGTAAATTAAAATGGAGAAGCCTTAACTGTATCTCTAAAAAGTAAATGCAATTGTAATTATGGAAATTGTTCCAAAACTGTAATGATTTAAAAACATCATAGTTGGGTTTTATTGGCCATACAATGGAACAAACTCCACCTGGTTTCACTTAACATTTGTGGCATTCTCAATTACAACCACAGTAGATGTTAAGGCTGTTATCTTAGTGCTCAGAAGGTTTACATGATGCAGGTCAATGCTGTTCTGTATTTGATGTCAGGATGGAACAGGGGGGTGGGGTGGTGTGTGGTCTTATGCTGGATAATGGAGATCAGAGAATGTGAGGGTGTTGGTGCAGCGTACATCTGTCAAATTAAAGGCTGCTGGGAGGGACAATGAATGCTAGAGGATTATCGGTGCTATTAACGAACAGTTGGGCATTCTGGTTCTCTGTTGAGTTTGCAGGTTTCTTTGGGAACATTCAATGACAATTTCTTCCTCAATGCCCCACAGAAGCATTACAGAGAGGAATTAATTATTCTAGGGTTGCTTGCTGTGGAACTGATGCCACCAATGCAAGGTAATATTCTCAAAGGTGCTGAGTGAAATGTCTGGAGCAACAGGAAATGGTCATTAAAACTTTTCATTTAGAAATATATATTTACGTTAGGCTGAAACAAACAACTTTCTAGAAATGAACTTCCAGATGAGTTGGTTCAACACATTTCACAACATTGTGAGATTCTGAGGTACTGGGTAATCAATTAAAAATATTTTTCAAGTATGAAAAATGAAGCAGGAAAAGCTGGAATTCTCCATAAGTCCAGAAGAATCCTACACAGAGACAGTTACCATTTCAAGTGCTCCGTAATTCCCAAACACTTTGGCATTTCCAGTGCTTATTTTGGATTTTTGAAGCATAGTGCTTTTGTAATATGGGCACAAGTTCTCATTTATGGCAAGGTGATAATGATCAATTATCTGCTTTGTGCAATCATTATGCCTTTTTATAGGAAAAAAAGCAATTGTAAAGATAGAGATTCTCTGTCATTAAATCTGTTCAGAAGGAGAATTGACTGGTTGAACTCGCTCCACCTTCCATCCGCCTTAGGGGGAGGGTAGTGTCAGAGGTGGAGCAACTTCGCTCCACCTCCTCCATAAAAGGATTGCCACTGAATGCAGCTCTAAAGGGGAGGGCTGATGACATCGCGATGACGCCGTCAGCCTGTAATCCAGGAGTGCGAATTTTAAATAAATCCATATTGGTTAAAAAGGCGATTACATTGTGTAGGAGATCTACCTGAGTCCTAACGCTGGTTGCACAGATCTCCACTAGCGCTCTTACCTGCTCATCAGTTGTCATTTTCACTATAGGCCGCTTTCCCTTCCTGGCGTGTATGTTTGCCATCACAGTGGCAGGCGGTGTTACTCCACTTATCGTCCCGCCTCCTTCAGCTTCGGAAGCCGGCACATGATTTGCCCCTGCATAAAAGCACCGTGTGACTGCATTTTTGGTCATCAGCATAAAAGGTAAATTCACTTTAAAAAAAAACTTCAACAGGCGATTACGTACCTTTTGTGTATATTTTTTAAAAAACCTATTGATAGAAACACAAAGTGCCTCTCAAGTAGTGACTGTATCTGATTCCACAGAGTTCCAAATATCAACCATTCTCTGTAAAAAAACAAAACAAAACCTAAATTCTCTCTGTTTAAAAAAAAAACCTTTACAACAATTTTTTAAATGTCTTTACTCCCCTTAATCCAATGCCCTTTTATTTTGATATCATTAACATGGGAAATTATTTTGATTATCTATTTTCCTATAATATGCCTCTTATAACATTATATACCTCTGTCATATCACCTCTCAACCTCCTTCGCTCCGGGGAAAACAAACAATACTAGTTGACATAATCTGTTCTATAACTAAAGTCATCCCATCCAGGCAACATCATTGTGAATCTTCTCTGCACTCAACTCTCATATGATGACCAGATCGACATAGAATACTCCAAGTGTGATCTAATTAGTACTTTGCAGTATTATTTGTAACATAACATCCCAGATTTTATATTCTTTGCTCGGACCTTATGCTTTATGCCTTCTTCACCACCCTTTAGATCTACAGTATGTTGCCATTTTAAGGGAACAATGGATGAACATGAAGGAATGTACATCAGTGTTCCTTAATGCCCTACAATTTACTTGATATGCTCTACCCCTTTTTGACTCTCCCCAAATGCATCACCTCGCATTTGTTGGAGTTAAATTCCATCTGCCAATGCTCCACCCAATTTTTTATTTGATTGATACCCTTCTCAGGCAATTGCTTCCTCGAAGTGACAATGTCACAAACCTTCCCGTATACATCACAAACAGCAAAGGTCCCAGCTCTGCTCCTTGTGATACACCACTAGTCACAGACTTCCAATCCGAAGATAATTCTTCCACCATTACCCTCTGCCTCCTATCACCAAACCAATTTAGAATCCAATTAGCCAGCTCACCCTGGATCATGTGTGCTTTAATCTTCTAGATCAGGCAACCATGTGAGAGCTTGTCAAATGCCTTACCATATAGACAATACGCCCTGCCCTGGCTTCATCACTCTTAGTTACTTCCTCAAATGATTTAGTCAAATTATTGAGGCAGGATTTCTCCCACACAAAATCACTTATACTCTGCCTTTCCAAACTGATATAAATCCTACCCTTTAGGATGCTCTTCAATAATTTCCCTGCCACAAATATAAATCCTGGAGTTACCTGGCTTATCCCTGTTGCTCTTCTTCGATAAAGAAACAACCGTAGCTTTCTTCCATTCTTCCAGCACCTAACCAGAGGCTAACAAAAGATACAAAATCTTCATCAGGGTACCAGCTGTCTTCTCCCTTCTTTATCGGGTCCTGGGAGAGATCTCATCTGGCGCTGGGGATTTGTCACTCTTTATGCATGTCGTCTAACAGCTCTTCCTTTTTATGACTGACCTGTTCCATATCACTCATGTACCTCTCCCTGAACTTACCAGGCTCCATGTAATTCTAATTAAAAGATCCCAGTGTATCAGCTATCATATTATCACCAACATCTTCTCCCATTTGACTTTGGCCAGGTGCTATCTTATTGAAATCAGTCTTCCACCAATTCAAGACCTTCATGAGACAAACCTTATCCTTGAAACCTGCAGCATATAATGGTCATTGAATCATGTTACTCATGAAACAGATGATCCGCCTGACAGAGCAGCACATCCTCACTACCTGGTATTTCTTTCTGATGTGGAAGGAAGTCTTTTTGGCTCATTGGGTCTGTGCAATTCCTCAGTAATTTTCCCTGTAGCCTAATTCTCCCAACATTCCTGGATGTAACCACTACAGTGGCCAATCAACCTGCTAACTCAATGAATCTTTGTGATGTGGGAGAGAACACACACATTCCCAGGGAGAAGTTGCAAAAATCTACTCAGCCAATCTTCCAGGCCAAGTCTTGACTTCAGGTAGGGAAAACCAGAGATGTATGATCCAGTGATCATTGGGGGAATCAGAGATGGAGAGGGTGAACAAATTTAAGTTCTTGGGAGTTACTATCTCAGATGGTCTTTCCTGGACCCAACACACTAATGGCATTGTGAAGAAAGCACAACCGCGCTGCTTAACATCCATTCAGGCAATATCTAACTGCATATACAATACGTCCATGGTCAGTTACCACAAGCAAGTCCACAGCAATTTAGAGAATGCGATTGCTATCTGTAGGAAATTGTATACAGTATACCCACACTAATCTCTCTCGCTTCAGTCCTGTATTGGACCCTAGCCCTTGGTAATCTCACTCTCTCTCCCTCCCCAGTGACGGCAATCTGTGCATGCGTCCCAAATCATCTTTTTTTTTAAATGTCTTTGGATGATTGTCTTTCAACCCACATTTCCTTGATGTCATTACAAGAGGAGCACCAAAATGATGACATTTGGGGGGCGGGGGGTAGAGAGGGAGTGGTGATGGCGGGAAGCAACCTTCATGCACTGATTGTTCGGAAGCATTCCTTCAGAGGGAAAAGCAACCACGTTGATACAGGTCGACCCCGACTTACCTGCTTTCCTCAAAACAGACTCTAATCATCATAACTTTGAAATATCGTAAGTCAGGACATCATGTCGGGGTCTAACTGATCCAACTATCCCGCTTTCTTTCCACGGCCCCGTGTCAGTCCCTACACTGATCCCTACTTACAAATAGAGTATCCCATATAGCTTTGCTAAGTATATAATATGATGTTCACACAATGTCCACATTGCATAACGTTCAATTTCATAGAACGTATCATGGACATTAAGTGGTGCATATCTCTACTTCCTCAGTTGGGTATGACACCAAAAACCCTGGCAAATTTCTACAGATGTACGGTGGAAAGTGTGCTGACCAGCTGCATCGTGGTCTGGGATGGGGACACCAATACCCCTGAGTGTAAATCCCTGCATAAGGTAGTGGACACAGCCCAGGACATCACAGACAAAACTATGAGAACATTTATAGGGAATGCTGACATTGGAGGATCAACACCACTCAGGGCAGACCCTGTTCTTGCTGCTGCCATCAAAAAGAGATATAGGTGCCACAAGTCTCGCACCACCAGGTTCAGGAACAGCTGCTACCCCTCTACCATCAGACTTCTCAACAACAAACTCAATCAGGATTCATTTAAGGACTCTTACTTGTGCACTTTATTGATTTTTAAAAATTCTTTCTGTATAACACAGTCAGTTTGTTTACATTCATTATCTGTTTACATTCGTTATTCGTTTACACGTATATGCTGTGTACAGTTTTTTTTGCACTAAATAAGTGGTAATTCTGCCTCGCCCACAGAAAAAAATAATCTCAGGGTTGTATGTGATGTCAATAAATCTGAAATCTGAAGTCTCCGGAGTTGTCAAGCAAGCACTCAACCGTGAGATGATGTGTTCTATTCTCTGGAACAAAACAAACTCATTAACATTTAATTTGAACGAGGGAACACAAGCTCTGCCTCATTTAAAATCTAAGCCGCTCTCAATGCTCCTATTGAGTGCAGGTGGTACATGTGAATTGATACTTGGCCGCAGAAAAACAGCAAGTGCCAGGGAGTCAACTAAGAGTGCATGTGTTCACCTACGTTAATTCTTAAATCATACCTGAGTGGGTTTAGCAATATTAAACAAATGCAAGCAAAACCATCCAATAATAGAGGAAGAAAACCTTCTCATTTTAAACAAATAAACAGCTATATTTAACTGTAAGGTAAAGCCTTGTTTTAAACGCTTGGACAAAAGTCAGTTCCTCCACAGAACTGCACTCTCGTGGCGATATATTGTTCAAGCTCCAGTTTGTCTGGGTCACTAGGGCTGTGCGGTAGTGGCTCAACTCTCTGTGCTGGTGTGCTGCTCCAATCAGGAATCCATTAGGAATTTCCCTTTTATAAAGTCCGGTTATTCACCTCACTTCCCTTTCCAATAACGTAGGAATGAATGATTACCAGACGAAATAAGCTATGGTTCGAGCTAAGAAACCTGATTATCTCAGGATCAGTGCTCTTTGTACAGTGAGAAAGGTTCTTCTGTGGGGAGCCTAACAACTTATCTCTAATATTCATACAAGAAATTGTCCTTAAGCCTTTTGGAGCCTCTTGACCCTTCTCCCCGATGGGAGGAGGGAGAAGAGAGCGAGTCCACAATGCGTTGGGCCCTTCGGTGTTTTGGCCGCATTTCCCAGGCGGCAGGAGATTGAGGTGGAGTCCACGGAGGGGAGGGAAATGTGGGAGATGTTCGGAGCTGCATTCATCACCGTCTGCAGCCTCTTCTGATCTTGAGCCGAGCCGCTCCCACCCCACGCTGTGATAGAATCCAGCAAGCCCGCCATCGATGGTGCACCTGCAGAGTTGTTGAGAGACAAGAGGGACATGCTAAACTTTCATCTTCTAAGAAAGTAGAGAGTTTGATGCATTTTCTTGACCATCATCTCCAAGTGCCTGACCCACAGGTCAGGTTGTTGGACTTGTTTATTCCCAAGAACTACCCACTCTTTTCATATCGTTCCCATTAATATAATAGCATGGGTCCAGTGGTAAAATATTAGCAACTTGTGGAAAGTGAAAGTTGAAGTATAAACAGATGTTAACTTCATGAATTTGCCTCTGAGTAAAACCTTCCTATGACCTAAGTAAATGGAATGCCTGTATTTAGCCCTGTTAATGTATGAGAGCTTCTACCAATGAGGGGAGTCGGTTGAGAACAAGGTTTATACATCCAAAATGGTGGTGCTAATCTAAGTGTCTACAAGGAGAGAAAACTGAATATGGATTGGGTTAATTGGCAATCATTGAACACTGCATCATACACTAATTAAGTACAGAAAGTCATTTCTGTCATAAATATGTTTTATCCTCCGTAATTTTGGTTTTATTTCTAGCCAGTAATGGAAACTGGCACCTTTGACTTTTTGTAATATGACAAGTTAAATGATTTAAATGAGCAATTATCTGAGAGTCTGTCCTAATGTCTGCTGTGATAGATCCACAGTGTTAATGTGCCCTGCCACTGTTAAAGGAATGAAAGGACTTTCTGCAGAATGTTTTCTCCTTAACGGGCTTTTTTCAAGGACACCTACAGAGATCAAACACGGATATAATTAATTAAATCATTAAGACTACAACAGGGAAATCTATTAAACACAAAAAGTTGCTAATGGTTAGAAGAAGTTAAGCTATTTATTCAATGATATTTACGGTCAACGAACAACTATGAGCAAATGCATTAAAGCTTGCAAGAATGAAGTGAGTTCCTGCACTTAGATTCACTTGGGGGTCACTGCTGTTTACCTCGAGAGCTTTTAGTCTAAAATTATAGATGATTATTCCTTGGATTGGTAAAATGCTTGTTTTTATTCAACATGACTCAAAACACCCACCTATGAAATGGAGCAAACATTCAGTTAAACTTTTACATCGACTCTCTGATCCATAAATTATGTGGATCTTTTAATCATGAGAGGATACTGTTCTTCATGTCAGCTAAGATGCTTTATGGGAATGCTGCATCGACGGACATGAGTGGTCAGATAGGCCAAGCTAGGGGTGGGGGTGTCAGAGTCCAGACTCTAGAATGTATGGTTGATGATCGCGGAGAGACGGCACAACGACTGAGTCACAGAACGTAGATGAGTCCAGCACAGAGACTGACCCTTAAGCCTACAATGTCTGCTGCAAGCATGTCACTAAATGAAACAAACCACTTGCTTGCCCAAGATCGATATCTCTCAATTTCTTACACCTTCATTTGTTTGTCGAAGAGCCTCAGGAATGCTGTAATTGGGTCTGCTTTTCCACCACTTCTCATGCCAACCTGTTCCAACACCCACAACCCTGTGATAAAACCTTTAAACTGCCCCCTCACTCACCTTAATCGCACAAGCGCTTTTATGTAGCATTCTCAAACTCAATGCATTGTCAGATATGCAATATTTAATATAATTTAGAGACACAGTCTGGTAACAGGCCCTTCCAGCTCCCGAGCTCATGCTGCTAAAATCAACCTACCTGATCAATCAACTTACCAACCCCTTATGTCTTTGGAATGTGGGAGGAAGTCTGAGCACAAGGAGGAAACCTATGTGGTCACGGGGAGAATGTACAAACTCCTTACATTTGGCAACAGACTTGAACCCGGATTGCTGGTGTTGCACTAATCCCCATGCTAACTATCCCTCCCCAGTACACCAAAATCTTTTTCCCGCACAAAGGGGCACCACTAATCCACTATCAAGCCCCGAAAGAGAAGTAAAAGAGACATTGACCACCTCTTTCAATGCCGCTGTGTCCAGTGCTCCTGTAACCTCCATAGCTGCACGGCATCCTGTCCAATCCAACAATTAACCTGAGCACCAGGCATCCAAGTCCTCTGATTCTGAACTCTTGATCCCATTAAGAAGCTGCCACTGCTGATCTCCTTTGGGAACCCTTCTCACCGTTGGCACCTTCTCGGGTCAAGGTCCTGGTACCTGGTTCCCAGAAACTGGTAGCCAGTAGCCCTAGCTTGTTTTTTTTTAATTTAAATTTTGACATACTCCACAGTAACAGGCCATTTGGTCTAAGAGCTTGTGCTGCCCAATTACACCCAATTAACCTACACCCTAGTACATTTCAAACAGTGGGAGGAAACCGCCCCCCCCCAGCCCGGAGAAAAGCCAGACAGACTTGCGGAGAATGCACAAACTCCTTACAGGCAGCGTGGGATTCGAACCTCAGTCCTGATCGCTGGTCCTGTAACAGTATTGCGCTAACTGTGTCACCCTTCTCCTACTATGCCCTGAGCTGGAGCCTGGTCTGTTACTTAGGCTTCCCACTCTGTAGGACTCTCTCCTAAGCTTCTCCTTCTTGATGGGAGGTGAGGGCTGATCTCCTGCTCTGGTGCCCTGCCTGTCCGTTACTTCCTCTCAGCTCTCAACTCTGCAAAGTTTGGGCTGCTGGACGTGGGTGGTGTCATCTCTGGCTCCGGACCTCCTAGGTCAATGGTAAAACAACTACCATCTCTGTTCTACAAACAAATGAAACCTGCACAGGGCCTTGGGGTGCAATGGTTGGGCAGTAGGTCCCTGCAGAAGAGTGCTGCAAAGACCATGTGTACCCCAGGATCCATTCCAGTGTCAGGTCATCTACAGCAGCCTTGCCACTTCTACACTGGGGAAAGGATTCTGGCTGCCCACCTTATCCATGCATCTCATAATCTTATAAATATTTTTTTCTTTCTGTTTATACTTCAGCCATGTTAGTATTATAATAAATCATTATTATTCATTCAGCTACAAGTTGGGATTGCTGGGAGAGTAGATCCCAAAGAAAATTACTTGGCAATTGGGATTGGTCGTTTTTGAGAAATCTTTTCAAATGGGAAATTATTCTGGATGTTGAAGATCTGTTTATACCCAATACATTCTTCCGTTTTGGTCCCAATATTATAAGATGTTATCAGTTTGGAGGAGGGTCTGAACTAAACTGGTGATTTGAGGTGACCTGATTGATTAGATTAGACCAATTAATACTGTGAAAGATTTGAATTTTAAAGACCCGTTAAAATGAGGGAATTTGATGTAAATCGTTGCCAGCCGTCGACTATGTCAATTCAAGACCAACTGCAATGCTTGAGATGTAGTCAGACCACCAGTGCTTGGGAGGTCTTGCACTCTGGTATCTTCTGGAAATATCTGAGGGAAATACTCTTGGTGCCTTGACCAATATTTATTTCACAAGTAATATAACAATAAGTGAAAATTTTAAATTGCAATTGCAGGAAATCTGAAATAAAACAAATGCTATAAAGACTCAATGGGGCAGGCAGAATCTGTGGAGAGAGAGAGAGAGAGGGAGAGAGAGAGAGACACTTAACATTTCAGTCCAAGGGCAAATTGATTTCTTTGTTTCCTAAACATGGAAAAGTGATTCCACCTCTAGAGGTGGTTCATTTGGTCTAAGAAGTTTTTATAGAAAAACATTTTTTTTCCCCAAATCTGGTTTAATTGACAAGTAAATTAACTGAACTGCATTCTTATTGAAGCAATTACTCATTCAATTTGTCTTAGGGTATCTAAGTGGGAAAGGGCAGAGAGATTAAGCACCCTATAATGCTCCGGTATCACAGAACCATGTTTCTCAGGGGAGGGGGTGCAGGGGGACTTAAACTTCATCTAAAATTGAACTGCATGCTTGAAAATGACTCAAATTAGTTTTCCCTCTGAGTCACAGACAAATCAAGATCTCAAGTGAATAAGATCTGATTTTGGGCAGAGGTTTAAAAGGCGATGTATTTGTTGCAGATTCATTTAAATCATTGCATATTTCTTTTCATTCTCGTGGATTAATTGGAGCAGATTCACCCAGTCTGAGTGGCAGTGCCCACAGTGGACAAGAAACCCACCAGTGACTAAAATCATTTAAGAAGTTACCTTTGAACTGTAAGTCGCTAAGCCAATTGTAAATTTTACAGTGTTTTGATGTCACTGATCCAGTTTGGGCCAAAGACATGTAAAGAATTTGTATTTCATTGTGTGACACTAGTAGGGAAATCACAAGTTATTCACTGGCTAATTGAGTGGGATTGCACAAATTAGAACAAGTAGCAAAGAATGGCCAAGAAAGGAGATGCAGTTAACTACGAGGCAATTTGGAAGGAAGAGCTAAGAATACAGGTGGACTACTTACCATGGTGGAAGAGAAAATGGTGTTTAAATAAAGCCTCATTTTAACAAGTCCCAGTTACAATTTGTCCTTGTTTAATCTTTTACGAATTGCCTGAAATGAAACATCCTCTAAAGGGCCTTAAGCATCTGGGTGAACGAGTACTTTAAATCTTTGAAAATAATAGCATAAAAATCATGTTCAAATTTTATTGTCATGTTGTTTTGGTTGATTTGTTTTTTTTGTGTCAATCCATACATAGAACAGCAATAAAAAAACACAGTTCAGAATGCAGAGTTATGAAGAGATTGGTACAGAGCAAAGACAATATTTTATTGGTGTGAGGTTTGTTCCAGAGTGTGATAACAATAGAAAAGGAACTGTCCTTGCATCTGGCGATGCATGACCTCACGCACATGGATCTTCTTTCCGACAGGAGGAGGCGCACGAGTCCTTTAATATGTTGGCTGCTTTTCTGAGGCAGAGGGAAGTGCAGATGGAGTCGAGGGAAGGGGGTCTGCGCGAAGAAGGCAGACAGGTTCAATGACTTGATTAGAAGAGGAAATAAAGTTGGGAAAGAAATAGGAGAAAAAATAATTTAAATGAAAAACAAACTCTCAACGGTTAAAATTGAGAGGTTATAGAGTCATAGAGATTAATTTTTGATGATAAATAGGCTGTTACATTAATTATCATCTGTACATTGTATGGGATATCGAAGTGAAATAAGCTAGGTTTAACTTTAAGGTGCTTATTTTCATGCCATCTCATAAGTGTAGCAAATCCATGCCGTACGATAATGATGATGAGTTTATTGTCATACACATTTTACATTGTCCATATGCACCAAAATTCTGACTTGTTGACGCCAAACAGGTACCTCATAGAAAAGACCACAATAATGTATGTAATTTAAATGAAAAAGAGAGAGGAAATACAAATAATAGCTAGATAATGAACAGTTGGTTATCACTGTGCAAGAAAAAAGGTTACATTGCAATACAAGATTAGATAATATTTATTGTCATGTAATAAAACAGAAATGTAATATTACACAAAATTGCTTTCGTCTGCCATAAGGCAGATAAATATTTGCCATTATGCATTAGCATTGCCCGGCACCCCCTTAACAGTCAGAGAAGGAGAAGCCAAAGAGAGCCTCCCCACCGCCAGAGTCCCCCTAGTGTCCATGGATTTGCCTCCATTGCCCCTCCAGCCTCTGCAGCAGCAGAAGACTCCAGTTCAGTTCAACCCACCGGCTGCCCGTGCCCAGGTCCAAACCTAAGGAAGAAGAGGCGCTGACGTGCTTTATTCATGATGCCGTGAGTGTGTTGGTTCCAGGAAAAAATCCTCCGAGATAGTGACTCTCAAGAACTTAAATTTTGCTCACCTTCTCCACCTCTGTTCCCCTAATGATCACCGGATCATACACATCTGGTTTCCCCTTCCTGAAGTCGACAATCAGCTCCTTGGTTTTGATAACATTGAGTGTGAGGTTATTGTTGGTGAGCCATTTTCCAAATTTTCGATCTCCCTCGTGTATGCTGACTCATTGCACCTTTTTTTTATACAATACGTCTGCGAATTCATAGATGGTGTTATTGTCATACCAAATCACCCAGTCACTGGTGCAAAGCACACAGAGCAGGGGGCTATGAACGCAGCCCTGTGATGCTTTGGTACTGATGGATATTACAGAGCAGGGGGCTATGAACGCAGCCCTGTGGTGCTCTGGTACTGATGGACATTACAGAGCAGGGGGCTGTGAAAGCAGCCCTATGGTGCTCTGGTACTGATGGACATTACAGAGCAGGGGGCTAGGAATGCAGCCCTGTGGTGCTCCGGTACTGATGGACATTACAGAGCAGGGGGCTAGGAACGCAGCCCTGTGGTGCTCCGGTACTGATGGACATTATGGAGGGGATGTAATTTGTAGGTAGAAAAATTACATTAACCTCACCTCTGCTGCAACAAGAAATTTTTGGTTTATGTCTTGTATTCACATTAGAAATTGATGTTCATGACAGTCTCTTCAACTGGTAGAAGAACCAGGAGGAAAGTTGTAACATTTTTTTTTTCTTTATTCCTTTTCTCCTTCCACAGTGGGTTAGGTGGCAGATTTTGTTTGGACATTTTCCTGCTGGTTAGAGCTTTTCGATAACTTTATAGGAAGCAAAACACCTGCATTTCCACTGATTGAAATCAAAACTTTGTAAGAGTGAGGTCACATTTAGAATTGGAGGTCATTTTAATGATGTATGTACTTTGATGGTGATGGCACTGAGGAAAGGAGTGATTGGAAGGAAGGGAGTAGGACCCCACACCTGGGGTGGGATTCATTGCCTAGGAATGACCAGTTACTAAATATTATATTGAACCTACCAAATATTATAATGAATCTTCGCTTCAAGGACCTCTGCAAGTGTGACATGAAAGCCTTAAAAATCAACACAGATGACTACAACAAATGGCGAGGTTCTCTCCATCAACACCTAGAGCAAGGTGAAAGGAGTGGAGAGCTAAGCGAAGAGGACAGCGGACAACAATTCAATGATGCCCTAAATTTGCAGCAACTGTGGCAGAGCCTGCTGTTCTAGGTTCAGCCTCTGTTGCCACAGTCGATGCTACTGCACAAACAAGTGATTACCAGAAGGCAATATCCATGGTCGACACGATCGACGGAGGCCGAGAGAGAGAGAAGAAATATTATATGTCTCCTGATCTGAATACCACTTGACTCTTATCATTTCTAGCAGCAAGCGGAGAAGCAGTCAGCCCAAGGAATCGGAAACAGATGAGTTGTAAACAGTTTTTAAAAAGTCTTGGTGAATATCAAAATCTCTCTCATGGGAAATCAGAATCAAAGAGGCTTTCTCAACATAAATGATAGAGAATTTAACTAACAAATTTGCAATTTTGAATTCAAATTATGCAGAGAGCTGATGAACACAGCTTTAAAGCTATATTTTGCACTTAGCTTTAGATTGCAAATTTGTTCATGCATAAAACCAAATATGTAAACGTTATAAATCATGCTTTCAAAGTCTGTGTACATAAGTTGGAGATCGCTTCACTGTTTAACTTTCAACATTTGCCATTTTCAAAGCTAAAATAACATTCCTGGCCATTGATACCATATTAAATGGTTGTTAAAATGCTCAGTGCCAGGATCACTCTCACAATGATCAATTCTGATCGACTATGATATAAACCAGAATGTCCATCCTACCTGATAGAGGGAAGACCCTGCTCTGAAACAGAAGCTCAATAGCAGGACATGCGGGCAGGAGAAACTTCAGTGCGCTTTAAACTCCATGACAGTGTTCCTGTGAGTAAAATATGATTAACCCAGAGCTTTCTGCCTAATCAATGAAAGCAAAAGTAAGGGTAAAGTATTTTCATTTGCATAGCACCTTTCATATTCTTTGTGTTCATGCCATATTTTAAGTGAAATAAATACCTCTGAATGAGTCATTATTGCTGAATCCACTGGTCACGTTAGTTGGTCGTGCCCCTGCCCTCAGAGTAGGAGCTTCCATCCACACTGTCGCAACCACTGAATTTCACAACAACCGTGAAGCAAAAAAGCAGAGGATTTCTCCATTGCCCAAACAATACACATTCCTCCACTATCATCATCAGAGGTTTTCTGGATATTATCACATTGTTATTTATGAAAATTGTCTGCCATATTTCCTGTCTCCAAAGTGATAGGTTCAGGTTAGGCCAGCGCACAGAGCCATGGACAGGATGAAGTGGTAAATATGACACCACCCAGATTTTCAAGTTGCTGCCTGCAGTAAGGCTAACCTAATACATATGATGTAAAAGTACTTACAGGTTGAAGGGGCAGAGGAGATTTACCATGATGTTGCCTGGATTTTCTCTTTGAAGCGCTGAAAGATGAAAAGTGACTTGATAGAGGCTTATTAGATTATGAGGGGCAAAGACAGGGTCGATAGCCAGCATCCCTTTCCAAATGGTGTCAATAATAAATACCAGAGGACGTTTGTTTAAAGTGAATGGAGGGAAGTTCAGGAAAGATGTCAGAGGTACTTTTTTCAGAGTGGTGGGCACCAGGAATGCATTGTGGCGGTGGTGGTTCAACAGGGATGGTTAAAAGCCTATGGATAGACACATGGATGTAAGAGAAATGGAGGCTTATCTGTGTGAGGTAAGGAAGGTTTGGATTGTTGTAGAGTAGATTTACATAACATGAGTCAAAGGGCCTGTATGGCATAGCACTGTTCTGCAGATGCTGTGATTGTAAAAATGTTGGAGGAACTAAGCCGGTCTCAAGAGGTGTCAAGAGGATTTGGGGCAGTGCAGTCAGTGTAATGATTAGCGCAACGCCTGTACAGTGCCAGCGATCAGGGCCGGGGCTCGGATCCCACGCTGTCTGTCAGGAGTTTTTAATGTTCTCACTGTGTCAGCATGGGTTTTCCCCAGAGGCTCTGGTTTCTTCCCACCGTTCGAAACATACCTGGGTGGTGCAGATTAATTGGGTGCATGGATTCATGGGCCAACCTGGCCTGTTACTGTGCTGTATGTTTAAGTTTAAAGCATTTAGGATGTAGATAATATTACCAATGTTTTGAGCCTGAGCTCTTCTTCAAGGAATAAACAGAGAACAGAAAAGCGTAAGAATAAAGAGACTGAAGACAGGATGGGGGAGGAGTCCAGACCAACAAAAGGTGTGAATTGGATATGATAAGAGGAAAGGTTAGAATTAATTTTGTCTCTGTAAAAGGAGACAAAGGAAAATGGGGAGAGAGAGAAAAAAAGAGAGAGAGGTCCTGGCATCGCTAGGAGGGTGCTGGGGGTGTAGAATGAACCCAGATACACCATCAGAGGGGGTGATACCAAAATGATTGACTATAAAATTTTTGTGCAGTGTTTTTGCAGAAATTAATTATTTTTAAAAATATCCCTGTAGTTAGTTATTACAGCAAAAACATTTTTCATAAGCCCATCTTACATGGATCAATGTACAAACAGAACTAAAACTAAAATTTACTTTTTTAACCTTCACATGCACTGCAGTCATAAGCCCCACCCCCCCACCACCCCTTTTCAGCACCGCTGCCAGCCCTTCCGTCTCAGTGCTGCCACCATCGCTCCCCTGGGCATAGAAGGAACACACACCTGTTTATTCCATGCTCAGTGCACTCGGTCCATGGCGGGGGGAGGGGGGTGACATAATGAGTTACTGCACCAGGAGACACCAACCCTAATGACACCTCTGGGGGGAGAGAGCGAGAGAGAGAGCTGGGGGAAAGGCCGCAGGAGAAAGAAAGGGGATGGGGTTAATGGAAATTGGAGAAATCTATGCTAATCCCATCCGGTTGGAGATTACCCAGATGGAATATCAGATGTTATTCCTCCAATTTGTGGGTGGTCTCAGTCTGATAGTGCATGAGGCCATGGACAGACGTCAGCAAGGGAATGGGTTGGGGAATTGTTCTAGCTATTTCTTTGATGGTTCAAAAGCTTCTACAATATACATCCAATCTACAATGTCAGTTTTACTCCAAGCAGCTCCTTAAAAATTTAAACGGAGTTGATTCTTTCTATGGCTACTCATGGCCTAGGACTTCTCCAGATGAAAAAAATCCCATCATGAGGGCAGTTCATACGCCAATTCATGAACCCTTATAACGTGTAATTCATGATCTGAGAGGCTTCAGATTGTAAGAATGCTACAGGAATCTCAGTACAATATTCATCCAAAATTATATAAATGTTGTACCAATATTATTGAACTTAATTGCATCAGTTTCGTTGGCTATACTTGATCTTTTTTTTTTGCTCTTACAAAGAGTTAAAAAACGCAGCCTTGTTGGTTGTCCTGGTGAAATCAGAGCCTGCAGGATGGAAAAGAGTTAATACATCTTTGCACATCCTGGAACATTTCAATCGCCTGATCAGCAAGTGTCCATCCTCACAATCCCTGAGTTTTGTTTTCTGAAAACAAAGAAGATACGGGAGGAGGATAACACTATTAGAGAGGGTTTATCTGAGATCTACAAGCAATCACTGTGATTTGTAAATTTTAAACTCAAAGCCTCTCTTCCTGTTAAAACTTTCAGCAGTTTTAAATACAAATTCTGAAATCAAATGCCAACATGGATTATTTGCTTAATGTGGAATCTTTCAGCAAAGCAAAGGGGAGTGCTCTTGAGTTGTGTCTACATGTGCTTTCACTTTCCCTCATCATCTCTGTATTGGCTCCGTATAAGAGCAATCCTGAGAGAGCCATTCCCTTCCCCTCTCTCCATAGCCTTGGACTCTTCCCCCCACCCTTTTTCAACAGTTTTTCTCTTCCCTTTCTATATGTTTCCAGTTAAATCCATGTCCACTGCTTCGAATGAAGTGCACTGAAGATCCTCAAAGTTCAGATTTTTTTGCAGAAGTACATACATGACATCGCATACAACCATGAAATTCTAAACACTTGCATTAAATAAAAGATGTCTCCTATCAATTTTGGTTCTACTCATCCTTTGTTCTTATGCCTGGCACCAGTGGGAACAGTTTTTTTTCCTTTATCTAAAGCATCTTCATATTTCATGAGTCTAAATATGTTATAAAGATTCCTTCGCAGCCCAATCAAATAAGAATAATCCCATCTTCTTCTGGCCATTGAAAGAATTAATATTCCTCCACTTGTATGATTCTTGTAAAACTCTTCCACACCATCACACTGGACCACAAGTGCAGTGCCCAGAAATGTTACAGGGTCTAGTTCTGACTATTCACTTTTCACTCTAACTCTTTGTGCAGGCCTCTACTTACAACATTGAGAATCCCCTGTGCAGAGGATCCACATTCTCAATTTATCCTGCTGTTTTTAGTGAATGGTGCACTTTTACATCTGTACCCATTTGTTCATTTCCAAACTTTTGCATTACGGCAAACAAGAAAGAATGGAAACTGAAGAATTGTGCCCTGTCTCTTTTGTCACCTTATTCTTCAAATGTTTCAATTTGCCTGTCTCTTCTTCTGCCTCTATATATCTTCATGGTTTACCACACTCTTCCTCATGGTTTGTCACATGCCCAGGTTTTGAGAAGGTTTGCGAATTTGAAAATTGTGCCTTGTACATCCAATTCAAATTATTTAATGTCCATGAAGAATAAAAGTTATTGCTTGGCATCGGATCCTGCAAAAAAAAACATTGAGCACTTCTCTCCAGTTTGAAAATTCTCTGCAACACTGATTCCCATGACTTAGTTAATCTTCTAGCACTTTACAAAGCTTCATTCTTGATCTGTTATTACATGATCAAAAGGCACTTGAAACTCTGAATATACCACTTCAGGTGCAGTTCCCACATTGATCCTCTCTGTCACCAAAAATATCTATTGAGTTAGTTTTAAGTGACTTGTTTTCTATAAATGTTAGAGTTCCCTATCAATCCTCACTTGACTACTAATACCCATTTGACTACTACTTATTTCTCTATGAGTTCTAAATTTTCTCTGCTATTGCAATCAAACTGATGGGACACCAGATGTAGGAATTTGCTTTGCTTTTGATTCTGATCAAGGACATACCATGTGTAATTCTGCAACCCTTAAGCACTACTGCTGTATCTGCACACATTGAGAAGATTATGGGCAGGGTCTCTTGCCATCTCCACTCTTTACTTCACTCAACATGACAAGTTCAGGGTGTATGGTTAGTGCCGGGTTCAAATCTACCACTGTCTAAGGAGTTGTATATTTTCTTTGTGTCTGTCCTCCAGGTGCTCCAGTTTCCTCCCACATTCTAAAGACATATAGAGTTAGTTGGTTAACAGGTCACATTCTCTCTCTCCCACCCTCTCACTCTCTCTCTCTCTCTCTTTCTCTCTCTCCCTCTCTCTCTCCCTCTCTCTCCCCCTCTCTCTCTCCCTCTCTCTCTCCCTCTCTCTCCCCCTCTCTCTCCCCCTCTCTCTCCCCCTCTCTCTCCCCCTCTCTCTCCCCCTCTCTCTCCCCCTCTCTCTCCCCCTCTCTCTTCCCCTCTCTCTTTCTCTCTCTCTCTCTCTCTCTCTCTCCCCCCCCCTCTCTCTCTCTCCCCTATGAGTCGATTAACTTTCAGGTCCTTGCTCAGTCTGAATTCTCCCTTTGTATCTTCCATAGAATATTTTCAGGTTTCTTTTTACATTTGTTACCAGTCTTTTCTCATTCTCAATTTGTTCCTCATATTTTCCACTTCCCTTTCTGTGCTCCACCTGATTTTAACCTGTTTTATGATTTCAATTTCTATAATATGGACTTTGTTTCTGCTTTATTTTATTCTCTATCTCTTTGGTTGTTCAGGAGGTCTGGTTGTAATTGCCCAATCTCCCTTGTACAATATACCCAGACTGTGCCTGAATCAACTTTTCCTTAATATTCTGCCTGGGCACACTCCAACCCAGACTGTATACATCAACTTCTCTGGTTTCTGTTAGTGTTTGTTTTCTCTCTCTTTCTCTCTCCTTCCAACTTCCTACCCCCTTCCCTTTCTATTCATTGAGCTATCCCCTCTCCCTCTCACTTGTCAGCTTTTATTAATATCCTGCTCTTCCACCCATATCTAATTTTTAGTAGTCATGTGCACATAAACTTACATTGTGCAAATTTTCTTCCCTATTGTGTTTAATTTCATCTCTCAGCGTCTGCATTCTCTTTGTCTGTATCATATTCTAAACCTGATGATACAATCATGTCTGTTCCTTCACTACTCTCCTACAAACACTTGCTCCACCTTAACCACTGGAATCAAACCCTTCAAAGCTTCCTTTCCTATTGGACCAGAAAGCTATTTGCTATGGAGGTACTTTGTCCTCTTTGCCCTTATATTATTAACCCTGTCTATACTGTCAACTAAAGTCCTCCAGTTTCAACACATCATAACTTCTGCACAACTGTGAAACATCTTTGACTCGGGTAACTTCCCTCTCCAGTATAGTAATATTCTTCTTATTAACACTGCCACACACTCTCTCCTTTCCATCATGTCCCTTCACAGGATTATTTAACACTGTATTCTGCCCTTCTTGAAACAGGTTACTGTTGTTCATAATCCTTCATGGTCTTTGACCCAGCATCTTTACAACCTTGTTTAGTGCACTTTATGCATTTACCTTCTTTTCTTTTTAAAATATTATTATTGAGTTTAATGTAAGCACATACAAAATTTTAAGGAAAATGCACAAGTTATCTCATATACATACAAGTACAAAAAGAAATGGATGGAACTACATTAGACAGTTCCTTAATCCACATGAGAAACAAGTTGTTGAATTAATCTATGATAACCATGTTGATCCCGTATTTATCAAATTAATCCAAATAAAAATTGATTAAAAGAAAACAATCAAAAAAACCTAAAAACTAAATCTATTCGACCCCCTCCCTCTAATCAAGGTAACATTTGTAAAAGAAAAAGGAAATCATGGATTGGATGGACGGCATCCTCCAGACATCAGTCAGAGAATCTCCAGAACATTCAAAATTCTTAATTCTTCCAATCATGATAATATTCTTTAAATGGACCCCACTTCTTTACAAACTGAAACTTTCTATCTTTAATGTTGCATCTAAATTTCTCCAATCTTAAATAGGACATTACATCATGGAACCACTATGTATGGGTAGGAGAAGAGTCATCCTTCCATTTCAATAAAATTGCTTGTCTGGCTATCACCGTGGTAAAGGTAAAACTTCCTCCTGAGTTGCAGACAGAAATATATCTGGCTCATGTGAAAAATCAAACAAAGCAATTAATGAACATGGTTCTATTTGATTCTTAAAAAAATAATTGATAAAGTTTGGAAAATGTTTTTTCCAGAATCTCTTTAAATTTGGGCACTCCCAAAACATGGACCAGTGATGCTTCAAAATTTTTACACTTCCCACATAGTGGATCAAATCTGCATAAAAACAAGATAATTTAAGTTTGAACATGTGTGTTTGATTTACCACTTTAAATTGTAATAAGCAATGCCTTGAACTAAATGAAGAATCATTAATCAGACTGAAAGTAGAGAACCAATCTTCATCTGAAAAAGTTATGTTCAAATCTCGTTCCCAATCCTTCTTAATCCCAGCCATTTAGGCTAATCTTAAATCCAATAAATCATTTTAAATATATGATATTAATCTACCATGAAAAAAAAACATAAATTAAAAAATGAATCAAGAATATTAGTATTTGAGATTCAAGGAAAATCAGAAAGCTTGGACTGGATAAAATGTCCAACTTGTAAATATCTAAAAAAATGTCTGTTAGAAAGATTAAATTTGGCTGATAATTTTTCAAAAAAGGTAAAGTTATCTCGAATAAAATCTATGTTGGCAATTTTAGGATTATTTTACCATTTTCATTTTCTAAATTGACACATAATCCATTAATGAAATAAATTGAGAATATGGGCTCTATTTAGAACATTTTTTGGGTTTCATAGTTCTTCTCTGGCCGTTATAGATAATCATCTTTTTCAGATGTCTCTGCTGGACGTAGGTTTCAAGGAATTGAACAGATTAGGAATCCAAAGTTATAACGATCTTTTTATTTGAGATAACTTTGCACTTATTTTCATGGACAATAAATCCACTTCACACTGTGATAATTAGTGTGAAAATGAGTTTCTGTCATGTATTGAAATTCTTGCTGGAGCTGGACACATACTTTGTAAAGAAAATAAAACTACAATAGTACACATTAAATAAAATTAAAGCAATTAATAAATACAAAAGAAAGACAGTTAATAAATATTCAGTTACCAGAGTGCAAGAAGAAAAAAAAAGAGGCTTCAAACAGTAATAGTGTAGACAGTCCTTTTAGAGGTTAAGGAACAGTCCATAGTTAATGAATCAAGGAGAGCTTTAAGAACATGGTGGCCTTTGGAAAGAAACTAGGTATGCTGGTATTCAGGCTTCTGTACCCTCTAATTGAAGGTAACAGTGAAAAGAGGTGGTGACCAGGATAAGAGGGGGTCCTCTATGATTTTGGCCTCATTCTTGAGACAGCACCTTAGAGTGACATCTTCCAAGGATGCAAGGTCAGAGCCTGTGCTGGACCTGGCCATGTTTGCTATCTTCTTTTCTGTGCTTTCGAATTACCAAACTGGGCCATGATGCAACCACTCTGTATATAATTCCTCTATGCACCTGCAGAAGTTTAATAGAGTATTCAACAATACGTCAAATCTCCTCAGGTTCCTTTGTAGGTAGAGGGGCTGGTATGCCTTCTTCATGGTTGCTTCAATGTGCTGCCTCAAGGAGATGTCTTCTGATAAATGGTCCCAAGAAATCAAAGCTTCTAACTCTCTCCACATCCGACCCATTCATGAGGACAGGTGCTCCTGATACCTAAAACAATCCTCTGTTTTTACACCAATTCTATCTTCCAGCCACAATATTTGTGCAGCATGTCTATCTTTTTCACTCCCTTACAAGTCGACCTAGATCCACTTTTTCCATTCACCACCACACTCTCTAACACAACAGTACCAATAGAATATCTCTGGATCCTGGTCTGTTCTCACCTCTCCACTAATAGTGGGTTATGGTGGTTTCCTGCCTCAGTGTGGCAAAACTCTTGTTTTAGTCCAGACTGCAAGCAATGGCTATTTCCTATCACACCCCACAGTTTTAATCAGTCCTGGTATTAAACAATTGCCAGTAGGAATTTTGCTTTTCAAATGTGTTTAGTGATGCTTCCACTTTCTATTTAAAATCTATCTAAATTCTATAGTTTTCATGTAACTCCTTCCACTCTGTTAACTTAATGCAGAAACCATAATATCAGATGACTCAACTATACCAAAACAGCTTTATAACTGATGAAATCAAAATATCAAAATTTTACTTGACGAACAAATACCATTAGATTGTAAGAGCTGAATAAATGATCCTGGTGGAATCGTATTTTGCTCCTTGATCCTTTTTCAATGGATGATAAATACAGTGGAGGGATGTAACCTTGTGCACAGTGTCCTAAGACAAAGTCTTTGTTGGCCAGTTTTCCTTCAGGAAATATTTGGGCAATCACTGAAGAATTAATTACTGAAGATCAGTGGGGTTCCATTCTCTGGTCAACTTGAAAGGTTAGCTTTGGCTCTCTTTGCAGATGTTGCCTAACCTAATGACTGTTGCCAGCAATGTTTAAAGTCCTTTTAGATTTTCAGCATCTGCAGTATTGTGGTGACAATAGAAGCATGGAGCTATATAGCATGGAAACCCTATATTCCACCAAAATCCATTTTACCCATTCCAATTTTATTCTGCCCATGCTCTCATCAACTGCTGAAATTTCAGCGCCCATCCTCACAATATTCAGTAGTCTATTAACCTCCCAGCAGCGTGTTTTTGGGATGTGGGATGAAACCAGAGCAGCCCCACAATGTATATTGTCAGAGCAGAGGGGGAAACAATGCACTGCGTTTGCATCACTCAAAGCGTGTTGTCCTCTCCTAGTTTCAGCTGGCTCTGTGAAACCCATGCATCTTGGCTGGCACTTTCGCAGGTGAGATTCCCTGGCAGCAAGTGGAACGGTGCCTCGGGGGAAGGAACCACTTTACATTTGGCTGCTGAAGGTTTCGTCCTTCTCCACTGATACCAGCATTTGAATTAGTCACTAAGGTGGAACTAGTGCTGCGCGCAGTGTAGGGTGTAGTAAAGCGTGAGCTTCAGCAGCGTACAGAAGCCTTGAGAAATATTGTTAATTATTAATTATCACTGCAGATGAAGTATTCTGTAATGAACTCCAGGAACAGAGGGAAAGGAAGTGCATTTAATTGGAACCCAGACAAGACTGAATGACTGAACTTTAAGGATGAATGAACACATGTCTGGGAGTTTTGTTTCAATACCCTCACCAATCTTTTTTAAACATTGAATTATTGTGCAAGTGTTAATGTGACTTATCTGAATTCCTTGAGCAAAAGAACAGGTGCTTAGCACTGAAGTCACCAGACTTACACCTGGAGAAGTGCAATGTTGAGCCTGAGATGTACGTTTGTCCTCTAAAGGAGGACGGAATAAAAAACTAAAGCCTGCGACTATTCCACCATTCACTAAGAGCATGATATCTTGTGATTTAGCTCAAAATTCCTGCCGATAACACCATTGGTTAACAAAAATTTAACACCATCAGAATTAAAAATTTACAATTGACCCAGTGTTAAGTGCACTTTACAGGAGAAATGTTGAATGTTCGACTCTGCATTTTATGTTTTATAACCTCAGTCCTGAAAGACCTGGCTCTAATTTTTAGGCCGGCCTTCTTTGTTCTGAACTTTCCACCCACAGGAAATGTTTCTGCCTGTTAGTTCCCCTTGACGTCCATGCCCAGAATTCAAAGTAACTTGCAAATGCCAAGATACACAAGGGGAGTTTGTGAAATTTCTCCACTCAGTTTATATTTGCATTACTGAAGCGCAACAGAAACTCAAGGAATGTTTCATCTTTTAATGAGGCGTGTTACAACCTTATTCACCTGATGTTGTTCTGTCCTCGAGCACTTTTGCATTATTAGGATTATAGAACTATGCAGTATGGAAAAAAAATCTGCTGAATGTTTACATTTATAAGGCTATAGATTTAATTAAATGGCTACAATGATTTCATTCTTAAATTTAACTGAACATAAATGTACACATTTAAGTGAGAGATAGATTCAGGTACAGAAACAGTCCCTTCGACCACCGATACCCTGCCCACTGCCAACCGCCCACTTACACTGATCCAGCATTAATTCTATTTTATACTCCCACTTACTCAATGTTTCCTCCCACAATCTACCACTTTCCCCACACAAGGGGTAATTTACAGTGGCCAATTAACCTACCATGTCTTTGGGGTGTGAGAGGAAACTGGAATGCCTAGAGGAAACCCGCATTGTCACAGAGAGAAAGTGCAAACTCCACACAAACAGAAGTCAGGGTTGAACCTGTCTCTTGTACTGATGCATTAAACATTAATACATTGTGCAAATACTTTTCAAAGCATCAACTTTTACATGGAATTTATGGGCTGAATGCAGGTAAAGGGACTAAAATGACCACATTTTTAAGGTTTCTTGTTAAATACCACCAAACAACATCTCCATGTCGCATTTAGTGAAATGATATTACAGCACCAACGAACGGGTTTCAAATCCAGCGTTAACTATGAGGAGTTTGCACCTACAACCAGAGACACATATAGATTTTCTCCGGGTTCTCTGGTTTTCTCCCACCTTCCAAAATGTATGAGGTTGGTAGGTTAATTGGGTGTAATTGGACAGCATAGGTTTCATGGAATGGAAGGACCTTCTACCATGCTGTGTCGCTAAAATAAAAATAAATCTTCATTCATGTCTGCCTTAATTTTTCTGATCTGTGTCTCTGTTATGTCTTGAATCTCTGCTTTCAGTAGACACTAAATTTCTCTTTTTTTTATTCATGTTCAAATTGGAAAATCATTGCTTCCAAAGCACACCAACTTGATGTCCCAAATGCCGTGGGAACCCCACTGACATACATCCTGACCTACCAACGTTCATTGACGCTGAGACTGCCAATCCATTCTGGGGTAATTTTCCCATTGATTGCTGCCCAACCTCACCATTGCCCTGCACTCAAAAATCGCTCAACTTGCATTTAGTCGCATTGTCCTACCACCATTGTGTTTGTTGGGCTTCCATGCTCCCATGAAGGTCCGTTTGTTTGTTTCACCTTTCATCCCAGGCTTCACATTCCTAAATTTTTCTACAATTGTGTCTGTGTATACCTTGATCATCACCTCGACTAATAAGGAGTTTTCCAGTCGGACCTTTCAATCCTCAACTACACTGAAAACCTTGGCCTGTCAGCATCTGATCTCCAGACCTTTTTGACAGGTTTCACCCGACCAATAGTTCCTTTAGCTGGGACTAATGCTCCACCACCTTTTCTGTTGGCCAGAAGATGCATGTGCCTGGAAACGCTATCTTTCATATTCAAGAACAGCTTCCAACTATCAGACTCTTAACTGGATCTCACACTGACAAAAGATGATTATCTTGCATGTTTAATGAACTTTTCTCTATTCCCTGCCCAATATGTTTGTACTTTTCTCCATAGCATGATGATTGTTTCACCATTCCCCACACTTTTTTTCTTTATTTGTTCTTTTATTTATTTGCTCTTATTGCACTCCTGCTCTACAGTGCACAAAATGAAGATTCTTATTGTAGTTCAGTACACGGGACAAATAAACAACACAATTCAATTTGATTCACACGAGGAGTAATGTGTGAAGATCTGGTCACCAACTATAGGAAGGATGTCATGAAGCAAACAGGGATGCACTGGACTCGAGGGCTGAAGTGATGAGAGACTGAACAGGCTGGGAGTTTGAGGTGGAGAAGTGATCTCAGAGAGGGACATAGGGAAGATGAATGGTCACCCTGGGGTATGGGAGGCTAAAACTAGAGGACATGGATTTAAGGTTAGAGGAGGAAGATTTAAAGACAATCTAAAGGGCAACATTTTCACATGATGGGTATATAGAACAGGCTGCCAGAGGAAGTGGTGGAGGTGGATACAATTTTAATGCTTTGAAAAAATTTGGATCGGAAAGGTTTAGAGCGATATGAGCCAGATGCATACAAATGGGATGAGCTCGGGTAGGCTCCATAGTCAGCGTGAATGAGTTGGGCTGATGGGCCTCTTTCTGTCTGGTCAACACTAAGAATCTGAGAAAGACCATAAAATGTAAGAAGCAGGTTTTAATGAGGGTGTAAAATGGAGGGACTTTGAAATATTAAAGTTCAGCTGTTGAAAGTATTGGCACCGTCAGAAATGTAGAAGTCAGAAAATGATGAACCACTGATGTTGATGGTGGTGGTGAGGTTCAGGGTAAGGGAAAGATGGGGTGGAGAAGAGTCACAGAAGTGAAATGGGGAGGGAGCAGTAATTTCCTCATTTCCAAGGTGCTAAAGTGTTACTGATCAAATGGAATCCCTGCCTCGTTTCAATTCCTCAAAATTAGGGACCATCAGGAAAGGTTTCAAACAAATGTTATTGTTAGTGGACCCCATTTTAAACTATGACTGATTGATAAATGTAAACACATTAACCACAGCATAAATCACATTACCAACGATGACAATTATTAGTTATTTTACAAGAAAATGACATCATTTTCAATTAAAGTTGCTGGCTCATTTTCATTCAGCTTGCATTTCCCTGCTAATACCCATGTCGAGTTCAGCTACTAACTGTACATTTCACTGTTATTAAAATCAGGAAATTGGTTTTCTTAAAATCCATAAGCTGTATTGTATCCCCTAAACAAACAGATTTGCCAATTGTTTAATGTTTCTGTTAATTACAATTCACGAGCAGAGGCATCGTATTCAACAAACCAATGCAGCTCCCTTGAGGATGCCCCCAAAATTATGTATATGTTGATAGAACCATTGAATATTACAGCCCAGAAACAGGCCCCTTCGGCCCTTCTAGCCAGTGACAAATCATTTTTCTGACTAGTCCCACTGACCTGCACCCAGTCCATAGCCCTCCATACATCTCCCATACATGTACCTGTCCAATTCGTCTTAATTGTTAAATCTGAGGCTGCATTCACCACTTCAGCGAGCAGTTTGAACCACACCCCCACCACTCTCTGTGTGAAGAAGTTCCCCCTAAGCTTTTCCCCTTTCACCCTTAACCCATGTCGTCAGGTTTGTATCTCACCTAAGCTCAGTGGAAAAAAGCCTACCTATATTTACTCTGTCTATCCCCCTAATAATTTTAAATACCTCTATCAAATCTCCCCTTATTCTTCTATGTTCCAGGGAATAAAGTCCTAACCTGTTTAACCTTTCTCTGTAATTCAGTTCCTGAATTCCAGGCAACTTCCTCGTAAATCTTATCTGAACTCTTTCCATCTTATTAATATCTTTCCTGTAGTTAGGTGACTAAAACTGCACACAATACTCCAAATTTGCCCTCACCATTGTCATACACAAATTTACCATAACATCCCAACTCCTAAACTCAATATTTTGATTTAGAAAGGCCAATATGTCAAAAGGTCTCTTTACAACCCTATCCCCCTGTGATGCCACTTTCAGGGAATTATGTATCTGTATTCTCAGATCTCTCTGTTCTGCCGCACTACTCAGTGCCCTACCATTTACTGTGTATGTTCTTTCTTCCAAAATATAATATCTCACACTTGTTTGCATTAAATTTTGTCTCCCATTTTTTTAGTCCATTTTTCCAGCTGGTCCAGATCCCTCTGCAAGCTTTGAAAATCTTCTTTGCTGTCCACAATCCCCCCAAACTTAATGTTACCTGCATTAAGTTGCTGATCCTATTGACCAGATTAGCATCCAGGTCATTGATATAGATGACAACCAACAATGGTCCCAGTACCGATCCCTGAGGGACACCATTAGTCATAGGCTTCCATTTTGAGAAACAATCAACCACTACTACACTCTAGCTTCTCCCTTCTAGCCATTGCTAAATCCAGTTCACTACTTCACCATGAACCTTCCTGGCTAATCTCTCATGTGGGACCTTGTCAAGGTCTTAAGTCTATGTAGACAACATCACATCCTTTCCTTCATCAACTTTCCTGGTAACCTCCTCAAAAAAATCTATAAGATTGGTTAAACATGACCGACTGCACACAAAGCCATGTTGACTACCACTAATCAAGTCCCTGTCTATCCAAATAATTATATATCTGATTTGTTAAAACACCATCCAATAACTTACCTACTACTGATGTCAGGCTCACTGGCCTATAATTTCCAGGTTACTTTTGAAGCCTTTTTTAAACAATGGAACAATGTGAGCTACTGTCCAATCATCCGGCACCACACCCATGGCTAAGGACATTCTAAATATTTCTGCCAGAGCCACTGTAATTTCTACACTAGCCTCCCTCAAGGTCTGAGGGAATATCTAGTCTGAGGATTTATCCACCCTATTTGCTTTAAGACACTTCCTCCTCTTTAATCCATATAGGTTCCATGACCTAACTGCTTGTTTTCCTTACTTCCCATGACCCTGGGCCTGTTTCCTGAGTGAATACTGATGGAAAAAAAAAACATTTACGGCCTCCCCCATTTCTTTTGGCTCCATACAAAACTAACCACTCTTCTTCATTTCTGAAATTCGCACACTGGTGATTCAGACTAATTAAGAGAAATCTGAATTTGAACTTTAATCAGTAGTTGCATTGCAAAGTCCAATATTGTTCTCTTTGATAATGAGGTTTTTTAATCATACACATTGTACAATGTATCTACTCACCAAAATTCTCACTTGCTGCAGTCAGAAAGGTAATTGTAAGCTGTAGTAGTAAACTAATTGTGTTATATTAAAATAGATCATAAATATTCACAATAATTCTAGTGCAAAATAGTGTCGTACAATAGTGTAATCAGTCCTTTTATGGGGTTGAATCAGTCTACGATTAGGGTATCAAGGGGAGGTTCAAGAACCTGATAGCCGTTGGAAAGAAACTGTTCTTAATCCAAGAGATGTTAGTTTTCTGGTTTCTTTAGCTTCTGCCCAAAGAGAGAGTGGGAAGATGTTGTGACCAGGGTATTAGGGGTCTGTTATGATGGTGGCTGTCTTCTGGACACAGCACCTTGCATAGATGCCTGCAGTGGATGGGAGGGTGGAGCCTGTGATAGACCATGCTGTGCTTGGTCCCTTCTGCATTCCTGCCAATTGAATTACCAAACCAGGTTGTGATGCAACTAGCCAGTATATTTTGCACAGTCCACTTTCATTGGGATATCTGGATAGATCCCACTCGGTGAAGATTTATGCGACGTGAAAGGATCTTGGAAATTCTCAAGGCAACTGTGGAGTGATTAGGAAAAGTAAGATTTCTCCCCTTCTTAGAGAGAAGGGACGCAGAATGGGATGTTCAAATTGTGAATGTTTTTTTTAATTTAATTTATTTTTTTCTTTTTAAAATATTTTCATTAAATTTAACATAATAATCATATATCCATGTTCTACTAATCTGACAAAGGAATATCAAAACCTATACATATAATTAATATAAATGCACTTTATGACAAATTTCATCCATAATTGTTAATTTGACCTTATTTGTTAAAATAATTGTGAATATAAAGCACTTGAGTTACATTTTACCAACACTTGTCATATCTAAGTCATTGTTATAACCTAGGACAATTTTAAGTAAATCATACATGATCTGCTTATCTAAAACACCTCCTAAAACTAACACTAATCTAAATGTTTTTGATTGGAACTTGCTTCTGTTCTCCAGTTGTCCTGCATTTTGTTTACATTAAGAAGTGAAAGATTTAAAAGGATCTTGACAGGCAACCTTTTCTCACATGAAAGGAGTTGCTTGAGGAAGAGATAGAGGTTTAATCAAAGATATTTGATTGGATATATGAATAGGGAAGGTCCAGAGTCCAGAGGGATATGGCTCAAACACAGACAAATGTTACTAACACAAATAGGCAACTTGGTCAACATGGATGTGTTGGGCTGAATGGACTATTTCCTTGCTGCATGGCTTTATGACTCTGTAAGAACCAGATCATTTTTGGTTACCACTGGCAAGACAGATTTAAAGTGATCAGCAGTAAAACTGAGGGGGTGGGGGGGGGGGGGGGGGTTCTTGTTAACAGTTGATTGTTGTAAAAAGATAGTGATTACCAATTCAATAACAATGCTTGGAAGGGATTAAGGAATTTTGAGGCGGGGGGGGGGGGGGGCGGTGGGTGAAGATCAAGGCAATGGGTCAGATTGGGTGTTTTTTTTTCCCCCAAAGTAACCTGCACGAGACTGAATGACCTAATTCTGTGCTTTGAGCCTGAACAGAATCTTTATATTCAGTGGCCACCAATGGGCAGGGATCAAGCAGGGAGCGCTGATGTCTAAAAGTGTAATGCTTGGCAAGCCTAATTGTTCCTCTTTTACCCCCACCCTCCCAGATACTGGCGCTGTTGTTCCATCCTTCCTCCCTGCCCGATCAGTAACTGCTGTACAGTGAGGTAGAGAAGTAAATATAAATGACGGCAGAGATTTTTAAAAATTTCAGGCTGAGGAAATTTTGTTTCGTTCTTCTTCTTGATCTCTTCCCCTTGACCAGAATTTTCAAGAGCACCGCTTCCACTGAACATAATGGCAGATCAGAAGGTTTTTGCAGCAGAGATGGCACGATTAAACCCTTGCAAGTAATTCAGGCATTGCTTTAAAATAAACAGTCTGCTCTTAGTTTTATCCCCTGTCAGGCCCTCCTGTCCCTATTTAATCCAAGATGCAAGGAATAAGGGTGCAATAGACTACCCAATTGATAGAATTTATTTTGTATATGCTCAAGAGTCACAGAAATCGAATTATAATCGGTCCGTTAAGGTATTGGATTTAATTTATTTCTGTGCATCTGAACATGGCAAACAAATGCAAAATTAACCCCCATTCCAAGTAAAGCAACTCTATTTTAAGATGCAGTAAATCTGTTCAAACCTGGAGTTAAACAGTAGAAGACAAATCGATTCACCCCAAACAGCTAGTTCCTTTGGAGGCCTTTGATGCCTGTCACCTTTAAATAGATTCTTTCACTTGCCCTGCACAGTTGAGCTTTCACGGCACACAGTTCTTGGATCACTTGAGCTGGACAAAGACTCGCAATCGTTTCCAGCCACACACAGCCTCTGACATGCGAGGGGAATATGAGACCAACGAGGTGCTTGGGTCAGTGCCGGTGTCACTTCCACGGACTCCGATGGACAAGGGTAGGAGTTGGCACTTTCCCATGCTCTGAAAGGGCTCTGAATAAAAATGTTCTGCTTTGGGAATCTGCACAATTTAGAAGATATCCCAACACATTAACGGAAAACACCCTCGCCCATTAATTAATGCAGTTGTGAGGTTGGGGTATAGCTCTTGGTCTTGGGCAGAGCACTATCCTGCTGTCTCTGAGTTAACACTGAGGAGTCTATGGCATGTCTGCGACACACTTCTCCCATGGATTAGAACTGGGAGAGGCACAGAAAGTGCTCGCTTTGTGCAGACCCGTGAACTCAAACCAACCACTTAAGTAAATGGTTACACTCACCCTTTGCAATAACTTGCAGAAGGATTTCTTCCTCAAACACAGAAGTCTCTTACACATTACTGGAGTATCTGCTTCCGCCATGAACCCCAGCTGCTGATGCCAGGCACCCTACCCCCCAACTCAGTAGTGTAAAATGCTTACCTTAAACTTCCCTCCTTCACCTTAAACATGTCCTCCAATATATGATGCTTTGCCCTTCCTAGAAGGTTCTAGAAGGTGTACCCTATCTATGCCTCCCATGATTTATAAGCCTCTATGAGGTTGCCCCCTCAGCCTTCAACACCGCAGGGCAGACGACTAAATTTGTTCAACCTCTCCCCATACCTCATACCCTCTAAACCAGGCAACATCCCAGTAAACCCTTTCTGTACTCTTTCCAAAGCCTCCATATCTTTCCTGTAATGGGCCAATGCAATATTCCAAGTATGGGCAAACCAAATTTTTTAATTGTTGTGTCTTGATTTCCTTGCTTTTATACTCATTGCCTCACGCAATGTAATTAATTACACCATTAGAATCAGAATCAGGATTTATTGTCATGAACAAGTCATGAAATTCGGGGTTTTACGGCAGCATCAAAGTGCAAACATTCATATTATAACCATCTTACAACATTAATATAAAAAAATAAAGTTAAATAATAATAACAATAATAATGGACGAAAAGTAAGTCTTTTGGTTCATTGATCATTCAGGAATCTGATGGCAGCAGGGAAGAACCGCCCCTGTACCGCTGAGTGCTCGCCTTTAGGCTCCTGTACCTTTTCCCCGATGGTAGCAGAGTGAAGAGGGCATGGCCTGGGTGGTGGGGGTCCTTGGGGATAGAGGCTGCTTTTTTAAGGACCACCTCATGTCGATGTCCTCGATGGAGTGAAGTCTGGTGCCCGTGATGTCGCAGACCAAGTTAACGACCCTCTGGAGTTTATTCTTGTCCCGAGAGTTGGCACCTCCATACCAGGCAGTGATGCAACCAGCCAGAATGCTCTCCATGGTACACCTGTAGAAGTTTACGAGAGTTTTTGGTGACATGCCAAAATGCCTCAGGCACTTCACAAAGTATAGCCGCTGGTGAGTTTTCTTTGTGATTTTATCAACAAGGAGGCTCCAGGACAGATCCTCTGAGATGTTGACACCCAGGAATTTGTAGTTCTTGACTCTCTCCACTACTGAGCCCTTGATGAGAACTGGACCGTGTTCCCTTGACTTCTTCCTGGTCCACATTCATCTCCTTGGTTTTTCTGATGTTGTGTGCAATGTTATTGTCATTACCCCATTCAATGAGATGATCTACCTCCCTCCTGTTTGTTTCCTCATTGCCATTTGTGAATCTGCCAACTGCGGTGTGGTCACCAAACTTGTTGATGGCTTTGGAATTGTGCCTGGCCATACAGTTATGGGTGTATAATGAGTAGAACAGTGGGCTAAGCACATATTGTTGGGGTGCACCTGTGTTGATCAGTGAGGAGGAGACGTGGTTTCCAATCCCTACTGACTGTGGTCTTCCGATGAGAAAGTCAAGGATCCAGTTGCAGAGTGGGGTACAGAAGCCTAGAATTTGAAGCTTCTTGACTAGCATTGAGGGAACAATGGAATAAAAAGCTGAGCTCTAGAGCAGCCATATGTATGAATTTCTGTTTTTGAGGTGATCCAGAGCTAAGTAGAGAGCTAGCGATATTGCATCTGCTGTGAAGCGATTGGGATGATAGGCGAATTGCAGTGGTCCAGATGCTTACTTAGGTTAATTCTGCATGACCAGCCTTTCGAAGCATTTCATCACAGTAGAAGTTAGAGTTACTGGGCTGTAGTCATTGAGGCAGCCCATGCAATTCTTCTTGGGTACCAAGATGATTGATGCCCTTTTGAATTAGGTAGGAACCTCTGGCAGCAATGAGAGTTTGAAAATATCCGTGAACACTCCAGTGAGTTGATTCTTTCTTTATCCCCCTTTACCCCTCTATCGACTTGCATGGACACTTTCATAGTTTGTGAGCAAATGATCTTTGTAGAAATCAGACAACTTAATAAGAATTAATTTAACTTCAAGATGCAGAACAGAGTAATCATGTGAATTTTAAGATACAACTTTGCAAATACACGGAGAAAATGTGAATGATCCTGATGCATTGTCAGAGAAAATATTAAATTGAGTGAAAGATAGATTGATTGCATACACAAGGAATAAAGAATGCATTTGCACTAAAAACAAAAGTGATAGATATTGAAGACAATATGGAGGATTGCATTGTAACAATAAAAAGCACAAGAATGTGTGATGAAGTGGCAGATGAGGTGATCTGGGTGGAATGGGATAGCTTTATTCAAATGTGAATCCTGGGGGCGATTGATAGGGTAGACTTTTTAATTTTGAGATACAGCACAGTACAGGCCTTTCCAGCCCTCATGCCCACCCCAACACAAATACACCCTTGTGACCAATGAACCTACTAACCCCATACAGCTTTGGAACATGGGAGGAAAGCAGAGCACCCAGTGGAAACCCATGAGAATATGGGTAGAATGTACAAACAAGCAGCACCGGATTCGAACCTGGGTGGCTGGCTCCAGTTGCGCTAACTGCTATGCTAAGACGCTGAGATGTTTCCACTAGTTGACGAGTCTCATACACAGCAAGGACCCAGTCACAAAAAAATTGAGATGTGAAAAAATTTCTGATCTCTGGAATTTTCGGCCTTTAAGATTTGATGGAAGCCAGAGAAATTGTAGGCAGAGATTAATAAATATTTTAAAGATGGAGGAAATATGGGTTCTGGGGAACTGATGCAGAAAAGGGGTTAAGGCCATCAGACATGATCATATTGAATGAAAGGATAGGCTTGATAGGCTGATTGGCCTATTCATGGTCCTATTTCCTTGTGCATGTTGGAAGGAGGAATAAGGAGCTTATTATCTGTAAAAACTGGGAAATAAAGAACAAGAAAATTAATCAGAGAATAAAGAATGGGGAAAGAAAGCTCCTGGGAATTATCTCAGCAGCAATGGATTAAAAATGTCAGGAGTTAATGTAACATTTTTGAAAAATATTGGTCAGAGTTCTGTTGTAATATCTTGTGTCTTTCTGTGGTCTAGACTCTAAAGTGGAATTTGAAAACCATCGAGAAAGACCAGAGAGGATTTCCTGGGATGTTCTGTCACTGAGAAGATATAGCTGATAGATATTGATAAATTTAAATTTTGATATACAGCACGGTAGCGAGCCCTTTTAGCCCACTGTAGAGCTCGTCGAAAGAACCAAAGACTTGTTGATCCAAACCAAGGCTTTTATTAGCAAAAGACCGGAGCTCTTCACAGGTGTCCGACCAGTCCGGAATGATCCGACCTGGCTAGGGACACAACCCTTTAAGGCCCAGACAATAGGTGTGGCTTAGCTCTCAGCCAATCGCTGTAAGCACAGTCTAGATACAGTAACTATATACACTATGTACATTGGTGATAGATCTGTACTATCACACCCACTAATGGAGCCCATGCCGCCCAATTACACCCGATTGACCTACAACCCCCAGTACATTTTGAACAGTGGGAGGAAGCTGGGATATCCGGAGGAAACACACGCAGACACAGGGAGAACGTCCTTACAGACAGCGCGGGTTTCGAACCCTGGTCCGAAGTCGCTGGTGCTGCAACAGCCTTGCACTAACCACTGCACTAACTATGCCGTAAAGATTGAACAGAACTGGGATACTATCTTGAGAAATGGGAAATAAGTTAGAGACCTGATAATGATATTCAAATAATGATAACGATATGAAAAATTAAAGGCAATCAGACCATGATGGAGAGATAGGCCTCTGGGCCACCGGGCCAACTCCATTCATCAAAATTTGATTTGCCTCAGTAACCTCTTCCCTGAACTATGACCATGTACCTCAAATTGCTTAACATGACAAAGCTATTGCAAATTGTGTGAAATGAGGGAGAATTTCCACAGTCTCTGAGGCTGAGAAATCCAAAGGCTCACCATACCCTGAGATAAGGAGTTTTTTTCCACCACCCAGTTCCAAATGGTTTGCCCCTTCTACTTAGACCAGTGTTTCTCAACCTTTTTACCCTTGTGGAACCCTTGAAATAGTTTTCATGTGTCAAGGAACCCCTGCATTAAAAATTAATATATACCATTATTAATATCTCTCTCTTTTATATTTTTATCATAGATCACAGAGTAAACATTTTTTTTTGAATACTTGTTCAAGGAAAAAAATTACCCCCATTTTTTTGTCAAATTTATTGGCAATGCAAAAAACAATCATACTGTTCATTTCTGAGACCTCACACCAAGGTTTTCATTCACAAAAATAAATATGGAAACACCACACACAAAAAAATAAACATAAGTAACCAATACCACAAACGTATAACACATATAAATAGAACGAAAGCAGATAACTGTTACAATAACTTATCGTTTATTGACAAAGTTGTAAAGGCAGAAGATAAATCAAGGTACAATATCCTATGAACAAATATATGGGCCAAGGAAATGTTATTTTCAAAGCCGATTTAGAAAGTGAAATAAAGCTGAAGCAAATAAAGGTAAACAGAGTGAATCACTCAGTGATACACGAATCTGCCACGTACAGGTCCTGTCCTCTGACCAGTGAAGGCGGTTTCACACTGGCGCGAAATAGACATCGCAAAATTCATTCCCTATGATTATTATAATTTTAAATAATATAAAAGGTTGAAGCCTTTATTATAATAACCGAGGATTTTCCAACAAATTGCCATCCGTGTATAGTAAAATTACGAATATAAAATTAAACAAAAATTACTCAAAAATGCATTAGCCTATTTATTACTGTTTCTCGCAGAACCCTTAGCGACCTCTTGCGGAACCCTAGGGTTCCGGGGAACACCGGTTGAGAAACACTGACTTAGACTATGGCCCACCCTACCCTAGCTCCAGACTTTCTGCATCCATCCTGTGAAATCCTGCAAGAACAAATAGTCACAGAGAGTCTTCTGAGCTTTGGAGAATACAGTCCCTGCCTGCTCAATCTGGTCATAATTTAAGATGCCATCTCTGGAACTAGTCCAGTGTATATTCACTGCACTCCCTCTAGTTCAAACACATCCTTTCATTGGGCAAGAGAACAAAGCTGCCCACAATGCTACAGGTGCAGTCTCATGAATGTCCCTTTGTTTGTGTGTGGCATCCATGTCTACTCAAAGCCTATCATAATAAAGGCCAACATATCATTTGCCATCCTCAATGCTCGCTGCCTCAACAATTTGTGTACTGACTGACACCCTTCAGCTTCCACATTTCCTAATCTCCCATCATTTCTTTATTAAAACATTTTGCTTATCTATTTTGTGCACCAGTGTGAATGACTCTATCTCTCCCTATTATATTCCCTCCTGCTGTGCTCTTGGCCCACCTACTCAGCCTGGATATGAGACAGTAAGAAATGAGGAGATGGATGTCATCTGGGAAGAAGAACTTAGTGCGAGGAGTCTCAATTAGAATATAAAAAGCAGCGCAGAGTTTTAATTTTTTTGATAAACAGCCTGGTACCAGGCCCTTTTGGCCCACAAGCCTGTGTTTCCCAAATACCCCCAATTAACCTACAACTCCCACACAACATGGCGCAAACCCACGCAGACTCAGGGAGAATGTACAAAGTTCTTACAGAGAGTACCAGATATGAACCCGGGTCACTGAGCTGAAATTGCATTGTGCAAATTGCTCTGTTTTTGTGCTACAGTTTCTAGAAAGGGCAAACATTTTAAGTATTACGATTTCTATTTTCTAAATAAACAAAGTTCCAAATAAATTTTGTAGCAGCAGGGAGATAACATTTTTGTTCACAAGTAAGGACTGGCAGTTAAGTGACTATCCTGTTAATAAAATTTGCTTCAGACCAATTGCAATTATAGTCATTTTGATATAGAAACTGATGCAGTTACGGCAGCCCTGCCGCTGGTGCAGACCCACCAAGAGCAGTGAGCAGAGAAACTGCCTGCATGGCCTTTAAACGGCCAGTAAATGGAGCCAACAGTGATTTAATTTAAAAATACTGCGACCGCGTGGTCTGCGCCAAAGGTGGCGGCATCCATTATTGGCAGCAGCCATGAGGGGATGCAGAATCTGGGGAAGCAGAGGACTGGCACAGGCTTCAGAAAACGGTGAGCCCCATCCTCCCCATTTGAGAAGGAGAAGCAGAGAAGATGACTCACGAGACTTTGACCAGGGATTTGGAGCTTGGGCTGTTGATGGTTTGGACTGGACTCTGCATGACTAGATTAGGCAAATCCATGGACACTCAGGGACACTCAGACACTCAGGGACACTCTCTTTTGCTTCTCTTTCTTGGACTGTAAGAGCAATTTCTTCCGATGGTGATTCTGACTGCCTTATGGCAGATGAAAACAAGTTCCGTGTATTATTGCACTGTCTTTATTACATGGCAATAAATAAATCTTGAATATTAGGCCATAAAGGATTGAAATCTACTCTTGTATATGAAAATGCTCGACCAGACTGGTGTGTTAAGCTAATTCTTTACCAAGGAGAGGTCATTTAAATACAAATCAGTTTTGTGAAACAGCAAAGATAATCTTTGTCAATTAAATCAGGAGAAAACAATAAGAAAACTTAAAAAGTCTTTTATGTAATGTTCACAACTCAGAAGCCTAGAAATTGAATCTTTTAGCGCTGTTTGTTCATGCACATGGCCAGAAAGTGACACAACCTGCTCTGGGTTAATTCATTGAATCATGCCTATCAGAAACTGGGACCAGGTTATTCCGTGATCATTCTCTGCCATTTCTGCCACCTACTACATGATCCCACCACCACATGCATCTTCCCTGCTTCTCCCCTCTCTGCCTTCCACCGGGACCAGTCTCTCTTTGCCCATTCCTCCTTTTCCGCTGATCTCTCCTTAGCGCACAGCCCTGTGACCGCAGGAGGTGCTCCACTCACACCCACGTCTCCTCCCTCACCTCCATTTGGGGGCCCCAAACAGTCCTTCCAAGTGGAGCAGCACTTCACTTATAAATCAGGAGGAGTCATCTAATGCATTGTGGTCTCCTGTACACCAGAGATGCTGGACTTAGACTGGGAGATTGTTTCATTCAGCACCTTCACTCTGTCCACCACAATAGTGTGGATCTCCCTGTGGCCACCCATTTTAATTCCCTGCCCCATTTCCTTGTCTGTCCATGGTCTCATGCACTGCCAGACTGAGACCACTTGCAAATTGGAGAAACAAATCCTCGTATTCCATCTGGGCACCCTCCCACCGGATGGCATTAACGTTGACTTCTCTAGTTTCCATTAGCCCTGTCCCCACCTTTCCCCATCTCTCATTTCCTATAGCTCTCTCTTTCTCACTCTCTCTCTTCCCTTTTCTCGCAGTCATACCCCATCTCTGCATTCACAGAGCCAAACTGACTTCACTACCCCCATTCAATTCTCACCTTCCCTCCTAGAATCTTCTACATATCTAATTAACACCTTTTATCTGGTAGTCTGTACTCCTAAATTGTGTACAAATCTGTAGAGTTTTCGAGGAGGCCACCAAGAAAGTAGATGAAGGAAAGGCTGTGGATGATGTCTACATGGAATTTATTAAAGCCTTTGTTTGACAAGTTCTCACATGGTAGGTTAGTTCACAAGGTTATGACATTAGGTATCCATGGAGAGACTGTGAGGGAGAAAAGAGTGAGTGGTAGTGGATGGTTGCTTCTCAGACTGGAGGCCTGTGATTAGCAGTGTGCCTCAGTGATCCGTGTTGGGACCATTGTTGTTTGTTGTATATATCAATGGTATGGATGATAATGTGGTAAATTGGATTAGCAATTTTGCTGATGACGTAAAGATTGGAGGTGTTGTAGACAATGAAGAATATTGTCAAAGCTTGCAGAGGGATCTGGACCAAATGGGAGAATGGGCCAAAAAATTGTAGATGGAGTTTAATGCAGACAAGTGTGAGGTGATGCATTTTGGAAGGGGAAAACAAGGTAGGAGATATTCAGTTAATGACAGGGCACTGAGGAGTGTGGAGGAGCAGAGAGATCTGGGAATACAGATACAATTGTTCCCTGTCACACTTGGACAGGGTTGTAAAAAAGCTTTTGTTATCTTAGTCTTTATAAATCAAAGTATTGAGTAGAGGAGTTTGGATGTTATGCTAAAGTGGTTTAAGATATTGTTGAGGCCAAAATTGGAATATTGTGCGCAGTTCTAGGTGCCTAACTACAGGAAAGGTATCAATAACATAGAAAGAGTGCAGAGAAGATTTACTAGAGTGTTGCCAGGTCATCAGATGTTGAATTACAGAAACAGATTAAACAGGTTAGGACTTTATTCCTTGGAGAGAAGAAGAAGAATGAGGGGAGATTTGATCGAGGTTTACAAGATTATGAGAGGTATAAACAGAATGGATGCGAATAGGCTTTTTCCACTTCGATTGGGGGGATAAATATAAGAGGTCATATTTTAAACTGAAAGGGGAAATGTTTAGGGGGAACATTAGGATGAATTTCTTCATAGAGAGGTAGGAGTGTGGAATGAGTTGCCATCTGATGTGATGAACATGGGCTTGATCTTGTGTTTAAAGAATAAATTGGATAGATACATGGATGGGAGAGGTCTGGAGGGTAATGGAACGTGAGCAGGTCAGTTGGACTAGTGAGATGATGGTCAGCACAGACTAGAGGGGCAAAATGGTCTGTTTTCTGTGCTGTAGCATTCTATGGTTCTATGATTCAAAGAACATTTCTTTGTGAATTCTGAACATGAATAATGCAAGTGTAGCCCCGCCAAGTTGCTCTAAAGGTGTGCCTCCCATCTGGGCTTCCTCCCCATCTTCGCCTCTCACACCAGGACTTCAGCTTATCATTGTGTAAATCATGGAGCTCCCTCCCTCTCCCCTGCAATCCTATCAGAGGGAATTACATCACAGTAACAGGCCCTTTAGCTCAACTTGTCCATACCAACAAGTTGACATGGACAAGTTGCCTGCATTTGGCCCATATCCCTCTAAAACTTTCCATCTATCTGCCAAAAGTTGTTTGAAAATGCAATTGTACCCTCATCTGGCTGATCATTCCTCAAAGCTATCATACTCTGTCTGTCAAGACCCCATTAAATTTCTGTCCTATTTTTAAGACTTCTCTACCTTGGGAACAAGACTGTGGCCATTCACCTTATCTTTGTCCCTCATAATTTTATAAACCACCAGAAAGCTGAGCCTCAGCCTGCTGCTCTCCATGGAGTAAAGTCACCGTCTGTCCAGTCTATCCTAAGCACGCCTATCCCGGTGACATCCTATCTCTTCCTCAGCGCATGTGACCTGCTGCTGGGGATCCAGACTGGTGTTGAGCAAAGCTCCAGCAAATGCCCTGAATTGAGTGTGATCCTGTTCATAACCAGCCACATCTCTTTTTAGTGACTTTTCTGACCCCGTTCTCCTCTCGAGCCATTTCATCATTTTTCTGCGGGAAAAGGCAAAGCATACTTGCACTAGATTATAGGTCCATTACAAAAGGGTGAAATCCAGTTCTGAGGTGAACTTCCTTTTGTGTGCTTTAAGAATTTTATTCAAGAATTCAAACATGCATTCTATTTAGTGTAGCCAGGATAACAAAACAGAACTAAACATTCTTATTCAGCTCTAATTTGGAGACAATAGTTCAAAAGGACTCTTGCAAGTAAAATCAAATCTTTCATTCAGGAAGAAGTGAGATAAAGATTGATGATAATGTGCATTCAGATCTCCACGTGGGGTGGAGAGAATGCTTTAAGTGCCTGAATGACACTTGACCCATGAAAATCAGTGGAAGTCATTCAGACATAGTGGTATACAGCACGGGTAACAGGCCATTTCAGCCCACGAGTCCGTGCCGCCCAATTTACACCCCATTAACTTACATCCCCAGTATATTTTGAACGGTGGGAGGAAACCAGAAACAGGAACCCCTGGAGAAAACCCATGCAGACACGGGGAGAACATACAGACTTCTTACAGACAGCGTGGGTCCCAGTCCAGCCCGATCATTGGCGCTGTAAATGCGTTGCGCCAACCACTACGCCAACCATTCCACCCATTTTTTTTCTTGTAAACTGTGAATTAAGTCATGGAAATATAAACTGTAACTGCAGCAAAATATGACCTGAAGTTTGCCATGAACTGAGAAGCAACAACTTCAACCATTGGGCTTTGGTTAGGGATGGTAAGTATTCACCAATAACATAGAGTCAACACTATATAAAGGTTACAAAATTGTCAGAACCCTTTTCCACTGACATCCATGAATTTTGGGGCAGCTAAACAACTCTTTGATTGATGGAGCCATTGCAATGAAACCTTCCTTTCAACCTATGAGAATAATACATCCAGTATCAAGTTGGACAAATTAAAACAAGATGACCATGTGTGATCAATTGCAGGTGCCTATTGAATGAATGGCGGCACAATTTCTATTTGAATACCTATTACAGTTTATTTGGCCCTGCTGGGTCAGATTCATGCAAGGCTTTCAATATGTGCAGCAGGATTTTTTAAGTATTGTGAGTGGGTGTTGAAATATAAATCATCTAGTTACTGAAGGTCTGCATTCTTTGTCCAAGAATGTGAGTCAAAATCTGATACTCCAGCGATGAACAAAAATGTGACATTTTGTTTGTCCTCTTGTTTCGTTGAGCACAATTAAAGATAGGATGAATTAAGCAGAATAAAAATGTTGGCTCTGCATTATGATATTTGCTTGACTGACAAGGTTGATTGTAGTGAGGTCACCTTCAGGTTCTTTTTGATCCAGATAGAAACAATAATAAAGTATCGAAGCCCTCCCTCCAGGATGTTTATCTCCATCACAATAAAATCTCCATAAAAAGCATAGATCTCCCTCGGCTTTCCTGTGCACCCTTCTCCCTCCTCTCTTCGTTTCCTTCTCCTTTGCCCAATCTTTCTTCCTGTGCCCACTCTCACCCTCCTCTCTGTGTCATCTCTTCCTTATTTCATTCTCTCTCTCTCTCTCTCTCTCTCTCTCTCTCTCTCTCTCCCCCCTACTCTTTCCTTCATTCCTCCCTCCTTTCCAGGATCCCACTCTTTCTGTCCCCTCTACCTCTTTCTCCATGCGTTTCCTCCATTCTAATCCTGCCCCTCATTGCTCCCACACATTCCTTTCCCCTCCAGTTTACCCGGCTCATTCCCCCCTTCTCATTGATGTCAGCTGCACTTTATTCCTCTTTCCCTTCTGCCTTTTCATCTTTCCCTCTCCTCTCTGTCCTGCCCCAACTCTTGCCTGACCAGTGATTCTCCCCTCCTCTCCTTTATCCCTATTCTCAGTCTTCACCTGCTTTCTCTTCCCTTATCCCCATTCCCTCATTCTGCATCCCTCTCTTCCCAGCCTCTTCTCCAACTTGCTTTCTCCCTCTCTGCTTCCCCACATTCTCTTTTCCCTCTTCACTCACTCTATCCTTCCACTGCTTGTCCTCTGCTCCTTGTATTCCTTTTCTACCTTTCACCCTCTAATCTATATCTTCAGCTATCTTCTTACCAAATCTGTTTCTGCCAAATTGGGATCATGGTAATATTTTAAACCATTACACAATTATTGATTCAGAGTAAATTTAAACAAATTTGATGTCTGTACCTAAATCCTAATCAACAAAATGAAAGTTTCCAAGCACTTCATGAATAATGTTTTATAGTAATTTAGCAGATGGAAACCTGATTTAAGTAAATCTTAAATTTATCCCCAATTGGACTTCACAATTAACCGTTATCCATTTATAAAAAGGTTTACATAGCTTTTCATTTTTTGTATTTAACAATGCAAACTTTTCAAATTCCTATAAATTATGATAACATATTTCACAATTGATGTACCATCAACAATTCACAAAAGGCTGAGTAGTGTTGCAATCTGGCTTTTAATAGCTAAAGCCCGGAACACGATGAAACAACCATCCACCTCCTTGACTGATCAGAGCAAAAGGAAAGGGGCATCCTGCAAGGACTATGGGTAGGATCAGTCTTGGGAGGCGTGTCCAGTCTCTAGCAGCTAATCACGGTGTGACAGTGGTTTACCACATTCACCTCTCCTTTTGAAGAAGAATCCCACGGGGTGAGAACAAAAGAGAGTGAACCAATTGTACATATACATACTTACTGATTAAATCTATCAGGGGGTCTGGTCTGATGCAGTGAACGGCATGGGAATGGTTGGAGGGGGGCATGGCCGTAACATCATGATCAGGTTGAGGGATTAGTCTGTTAACAGGTCGCTGAGGGACGGGAACGGGTGGGGGTGTAAGGGGCTGTAGTGCTGGTACATCATTGGCAACGATAGTAGCCTGGGGTAAGGGGTGGTCGGCGGCAGGTTTGGGAACCCCCTAAGGTTGGAGTGGGGGAGAATGTCTGTGGAAAGTCACTGGTGGTTAGGTGGGATCCCAACAGTACCAGGTCCTGGATCGAGACCGTGTCTTCTCATCTGTCAGTGGGTCAGTCTTAGATTGCCTGACACGCTTGTGGGGCAGGACAGATAACGGTGAAGTAAGCCAGGTGGGCAGCACAGTCCCTGAAGCAGACTTCCGAGGGAAGGAAAACATCCGTTCATGAGGTGTGTTGTTGGTGACCAAACGGAGTGAAGTACATCTGGGAGGACTTATTGCCAATGGAAGACATGAAGATCCCATGACCTCAGTGCAAAATGGTCCTCCAGATCGTGGCATTTTCCCTTTCCATTTGGTCTTTACCTGTGGGATTGTAGCTGGAGGTCCTGCTCGTGGTGACGCCCCTGGCCAGCAGGGACTGCCACAGCTCATCGCTCATGAATGATGTACCCCAGTTGCTGTGGATAAAGCTGAGATACCCAAAGATACTATGGAGGGCCTTAATAAAATTAGGCATGGTGATGTCAGGACATGGGATGGCGCAGGGGAAATGGGAATATTCTTCGATAACGGTAAAGAAATGGACATTCCGGTTAGAGGAGGGGAGCAGACCCTTTAAATCAATGCTGAGTTGCTCAAAGGGGTGCATAGCCTTGATGAGATGCACCTTGTCTGGCTGGTAGAACTGTGGTTTGCATTCGGCATAGACCTGGCAGTTTCTAGTCAATGCCTGAAATTCCTCGACAGAGTAAGGTAGATTCCGAGATGTGACAAAATGGAAAAACCTGGTAACTCCAGGATGACAGAGATTATTGTGAAGAATCTGTAGTTTGTCCATTTGAACACTAGTACAGGTTCCACGGATTAGTGCATCTGGGGGCTTGTTAAGTTTGCCAGGTCTGTAGAGGTTACCATAGTTGTGAGTAGACAATTTGAATCTCCACCTGTGGATTTTATCAATTTTGATTTTGCCTCTTCATTTATTATAAAGCACGAATGCGACCGCTCGCTGGTCTGTGAGAAGAGTGAACTGTTTCCCAGCGAGGTAGTGCCTCCAGTGGTGTACTGCTTCTATGATAGCCTGGGCCTCCTTCTCGACAGAGGAGTGGTGAATCTCAGAGCCTTGAAGGGTAGGTGAGAAAAAGGTGACAGGCCTTCCTGTCTGGTTGAGAGTGGCCACCAAAGTAAAGACGCATTGCTCTCCTTTTGGAATGGTGTTGACTCATCTATGGCAAGCATGGTTGCCTTGGTGATATCATCCTCGATACAGTCAAATGCCTTTTGGGCTTCTTTTGTAAAAGGAAACATTGTGGCTTTGACCAGTGGCTGAATCATGTCTGCATAGTTGAGGACCCATTGACCATAGTAGATAAGAAACAAAGGCTTTTAGGGTATGCGGAGGGGCAACTCAATCAACAGATGTATGTGGTCAGGGTCAGGGCCAATGACGGCATTCTCAACAACACAGCCAAGGATGGCCAGTCGAGCTGTCCAGAAGACACACTTGTCCTTGTTACATCAAGTTAATGCATTTCACTGCTCTAAGGAACTCGTTGAGATTAACATCATGGTCCTTCAGATCTTGGCCACAAATGGTAACATTATTGTAATTGGGTAAAGTGGTCTGTAGCTTGTAGCAGTCCACCATACGGTCCATTGGAAAACAGAGACCCCATGGTGCCGCCGAAAGGGACCTGGAGGAAACTATAGAGTTGGCCATCGCCTCGAAAGCTGTATACTGGCTGTACTCTGGCTGGATCGGAAGCTTGTGGTAGGCTAACTTCAGGTCGATCGTGGAAAACACCCAATATTGTGCAATCTGGTTGACCATATCGAATATGCAGGGAAGGAGTACGTATCCAATTGCATGTACCAATTGAGAGTCTGGCTGTAGTCAATGTCCATCCTATTCTTTTTCCTGTTTCTGACCACGTCAACCTGAGCCCTCCAAGGACTATTACTGGCCTCAATGGTGCCCTCACCCAATAATCATTGGACCTTCGTCTTGATAAACACCCTGTCAGCAGCACAGTGCCATCTACTCCAGGTGGCTATGGGCTTGCAATCAGAAGTGAAGTTGATGAATAAATGGAGGGGGGGGTCAACCTTAAGGGTTGAGAAGCCACATGTTGCCTGCAGGGAGGCCGTCCGAGAAATGTTAATTGCAGATGGTAAGGGGGGGGGGGGGATGGCCCATCAAGTTGCAAGGTTACCTTCTGCAATTGACACTGGAAGTCCAGCCCCAGTAACAAGGGGGACAGAGCTGAGGCATGACGAGCTGCCTGAAGTTTTCGTACACTACACCTCCAACAGTCAAGGTCAATACGCAGGACCCATAGATGGCCGTGGAGTATGACTCGGATGTGAGGGATATCCTCTGTTTGTTGGGCTGTACTTTAAAGGACAAACTTTTAGTGGTATTGGGGTAATCAAAACTGTCTGTACTCCCGGTACCGAATAAACATTTGCTAATGTGTCCATTTACCTGGACGCCCATCATGGACCTGGGAAGTTCGTGCAGTGCCTCCTGATGCAGCGTTTCCTCGGGTGCGTGCCCTGCCCGCAAAAGTAACAACTGGAGAGATTGCCCTTGATGCGGCCGAGGTCAGGTCATTAGAGTAGTGGGTTGGTGTATGGGACCAGTCACTCGCGGGATAGGATGATAGCCCCGTCCCAGGATAGCGGAGTCCATGTTGACCAAATGGCTGAGTAGTCATTGGAGTTCTTGAGGGCCACTTCCAGGGTCTCTGTAAGCTCAATCGCACTCGTCAAATTGAGTACCTTTTGGTCCAGTAATCGCTGGCTTATGTACCTGGAGCTGAAGCTGGCAATGTAGGTGTCTCTAATGAGGTCCTTGGCACTCTCGGCGGTGGACACAGGCTTACAGTCGCAGGCACCACTCAGGATCCAGAGGGCCCACTTGAACTCAACACTAGGGTCACCAGGGCATTGTTTTCTGGTAGCCAAGAGATGCCTGGCATAGACATCCTTAACCTTCCAGTGATACTGGGCCTTGAGGATCTCCATCGCTGCCAGGTATAAATTGGCATCGCTGATCATGAGGAAAACTTGGGGCCCGATCCGCAAGAGCAGTAGTCTTAGGCAATCTGCATCCGTGATGTTGGCATTCACGGCTGCTGCCAAAAAGTTTTAGAAGCATCATACCCACAGCTCGAAGGTGTTTGGGGTGTCCAGCAACTGGGGGTCGATGTCAAGTTTCTCTGGTTTTAGGTACTGTTCCATACACCTTTGAAAATTTTAGCTATTAAAAATGATGTACCATCAATAATTCACAAAAGGGTGAGTAGTAAAACAATCTGACTTTTAATAGCTAAAGTCCAGAATACTATCAAACAACCATTTACCTCCTTGACTGATCAGAGCAAAAGGAAAGGGGCAGCCTTCAAGAGGCTATGGGTAGGATCGGTCTCAGGAGGCGTGTCCAGTCGATAGCAGCCAATCACAGTGTAACCGTGGTTTACCACAAAAATGATGCACTTTGAATTGAAATTTATACATTTCAACTCAACATCCCAATAAAGCATATCAGAAATAGTGTTCTTTGCTGACCAGAGACAACCGGAGTAATCCCGATGTTACTCTGCCATGTTTCACACATCTATCTGTGATCCCTGTAGCTGCTATTTTGGTTGCAATGTTAACTTGTTCAAATGAACTCTCGTGTCTGAGTCAGGGGTACCTGAGGTCAGGACCAATGGCTTAGAAAAGAATTTACTAATAGAACCTTAAATTGTTCATTTGGGAGTTCTTCAACATGGAGCAATTAAATAAAAATATAGGTTGGAAAATCTTCTGGGATTTTTCCCAATTTCACAGTTGATCAATTTACCCTGATGACAAGCTTATTGAATTGGATGTTGACTATTTTGTAAAATGTAAGTCACTTACTATCAGAATCTGGTAAAGGATAGTGGGTTAAACGTCCACGGCGGAAATGGGAGAATATTAATTGGAAGTTTTAATTGTCTACAATATATTTATGAATATAAAATGAAGAAACACTCCACAGGCTTTTACTTTTCTCCCTCACAGTACCATATAGGGAACACAGTAAATCAGGAATGCCACATACGATTAACTTCAGATGCTTGAGAGCCGCAAGACATGAAAAAATATTACATGTACTTTTTAACTCTTACACACACATTTTGTGACAAAATTAGATAGAAATATTAAGAAATACATGTATGTAATGATATTTATTCATATTTTTAAACTGCTAATTTGCATTAGGTGCAATAATCAAAAAGTACTCATCCAGGAGAACTTACCCAATTATTTTCAATCGCAAGCCATGCCCACTAAAACTACCATTGTGAGCACCGGCTCGTACGATTCCTGCCTCAGCCAACATATTTCCACAAGCCGTATATTATACGTCAAAGAGCCGCATGTGGCTCGCAAACCATGGTTTGGCCCAACCCTGCTGTAAATTAACATACAAAACCTATTTTTAATGCTGGAATGTGCAATGGTATTTTTTTTAATGTTCTAAAATATGGGCTGCTTTGAATGGCCGAAATGTTTTTAATACACTTCCATAATATTATTCTTGGAATATTTTGGCAAATATCTAAGTTCCAAAAAATGTATTCTTAGAATTGAATCTATCTAGGTTTTAAATCATTTTTGCCCTCCCAAATAGTAGTAGAAGATCTCACATCATGAGTTGAAGAAACAGCATTGTTATTCTCTTTATACACCCAGCAAACATTTGCTCCCCAAGCAAAGTCAAAGAAATCGATCATCTAATTATTATTATCTTGCTGTTTGTGAGATCTAGTTGCGTGCAAGTTGGCTGACATACTTTCTACACCACCAATTCAAAAATATATCCTTGTACGTGAAATCATGAAAGTGGTTAGATTAATTCAATTCAATTCATATTCCTTCCTTCCTTCATACCTTAGAACCATAGAGCACTACAGCATAGAAACAGGGCCTACGGATCTAGTCTGTGCCAAACTACTACTCCATGTTGTCCCATCGACCTGCACCCAGACCATAGCCCTTCATACCCCTCCCGTCCATGTACCTACTGTTCCCTCTAAGCTGTGCGTGTGGGTGCCCACACATATTTTGCAACCAGCACATAAAGGAAATTGATGTAAGCACAAAAGGTGAATTACCTGAAATAATGTAGTAATTAATAAGTATACATACTGAAAATAATCTCTCAGTGAACTGTTTCCAGTTAGTCTTTTCTTTGGCTTGGCTTCGCGGACGAAGATTTATGGAGGGGGTAAAAAGTCCACGTCAGCTGCAGGCTCGTTTGTGGCTGACAAGTCCGATGCGGGACAGGCAGACACGGTTGCAGCGGCTGCAGGGGAAAATTGATTGGTTGGGGTTGGGTGTTGGGTTTTTCCTCCTTTGCCTTTTGTCAGTGAGGTGGGCTCTGTGGTCTTCTTCAAAGGAGGTTGCTGCCCACCAAATTGTGAGGCGCCAAGATGCACGGTTTGAGGCGATATCAGCCCACTGGCGGTGGTCAATGGGGCAGGCACCAAGAGATTTCTTTAGGCAGTCCTTGTACCTTTTCTTTGGTGCACCTCTGTCACGGTGGCCAGTGGAGAGCTCGCCATATTACACGATCTTGGGAAGGCGACGGTCCTCCATTCTGGAGACGTGACCCACCCAGCGCAGCTGGATCTTCAGCAGCGTGGACTCGATGCTGTCGACCTCTGCCATCTCGAGTACTTCGACGTTAGGGATGAAAGCGCTCCAATGGATGTTGAGGATGGAGCGGAGACAACGCTGGTGGAAGCGTTCTAGGAGCCGTAGGTGATGCCGGTCGAGGACCCATGATTCGGAGCTGAACAGGAGTGTGGGTATGACAACGGCTCTGTATACGCTTATCTTTGTGAGGTTTATCAGTTGGTTGTTTTTCCAGACTCTTTTGTGTAGTCTTCCAAAGGCGCTATTTGCCTTGGCGAGTCTGTTGTCTATCTCATTGTCGATCCTTGCATCTGGTTGACCATTTTGAGTTTTGTGTGCCCAATGGAGATGTGGGGGGGCTGGTAGTCATGGTCGGGTCAGATACAACAATGAGCTCTCTGAACCCTTCTCCATTAACAATGGCGTGAAGCAAGGCTGTGTTCTCGCACCAACCCTCTTTTCAATCTTCTTCAGCATGATGCTGAACCAAGCCATGAAAGACCTCAACAATGAAGATGCTGTTTACATCCGGTACCGCACAGATGGCAGTCTCTTCAATCTGAGGCGCCTGCAAGCTCACACCAAGACACAAGAGAAACTTGTCCGTGAACTACTCTTTGCAGACGATGCCGCTTTAGTTGCCCATTCAGAGCCAGCTCTTCAGCGCTTGACGTCCTGCTTTGCGGAAACTGCCAAAATGTTTGGTCTGGAAGTCAGCCTGAAGAAAACTGAGGTCCTCCAACAAACAAGTAGTTAATCATATTTATATTACAGATACTCCCCAACTTGCAACCTCTGCGACTTGCATCCATCCTCACATACAACTGATTTTATTTTAAATAAGAAAAATATAAAATTAACATGGTTTATGTTGTATTTGACAAACTACAACAGGGATAGAGGGAATGTAGCCAAAATGTGTATACTTTCCTTGTTAGTTGGCGTCCTGGGGTCCGTAAGCTGGGTGCAGCCATCTTGATTCCTGTGCGCAAGCGAAAGTCTTTGGTTGGTGCAAGTGCGGAGGGTTTACATATTGGAATTCAGTTGGCGCATGCAGGAGAGTTAAGGATGCAAATTCAATATCGTCAGGGCGCTTAACTCTTGCGCATGTGCCAACCAAACTCCAATATGTTAACCCACTCCACTTGCGCCAACCAAAGACTCTTGCTTGTGCACAGGAATCAAGATAGCCGCGCCCAGCCTATGGTCCCTAGGGCGCCAACTACCAAAGTAAGTATGCACATTTTGGCTCTTACATACCCTGTATCCCTGTTATAGTTTGTCAAATACAACATTTGATTTAAAAAGTTGCCTTTAAGACTTCGGTACTCCACATGTGTGGGCAATATTCCGACTTACTTCCTTTTTGAGATATGACCGATCCTTCGGTCCTAATTACGGTCACAAGTTGGGGAGTACCTGTATATGCCAACACAGTTTTATTCACCATGAGAGACAGACTGTGCCAAATTTATCTTTAAACAATTTCTGGTTTACATTTGCACAAGCATTCAGTGCACACATACTTTGGACACAGGGGAAAAAAATTTGCTCAAAGTAAGATTTTTGCGCACACTGACTACTAAAAATTAGAGGGAACATTGCATGATCCTATCGAAATTTTTCTTAAATGTGGAAATCAAGCCCGCATTCACCAATTCATCTGGCAGCTCATTCCACATTCTTATCCCTCTGTGTGTGAAGAAGTTCGCCCTCATGTTCCCTTTAAACAGTTCACCTTTCAGCTTCAACCCATATGGTCCAGTTTTTAGTATAATTTTACCTGCTTGCATTTACCCTATCTTTACCCCTTATACTTTTATATCAAATGTCCCCTCATTCTCTAATGCTCCAGGGAATAAAGTCCGAATACATTCAACTTTTGCCTATAACTCAGCTCCTCAAGTCCCAGCTTCATTCGAGTAAATCTTCTCTGCACTCTTATTCTTACTGATATCTTTCCTTCCAATATGCAAAGTAGTTTACAACAGATTAAAATATAACACAAAAATGTGACACTTATGTGTAGCTTTTACACATTGCTCTAGCTCACTAAACATCTATCACAAATCGCAAAGCAGACATTTCTTCCCTCTGTTAAAGGTAACGACATCAAACAATTTTAAAACAGATATAATCCTGCAGAAGAAATCCCCCTTCCTTACTGTTTTTATTCTAGGCATGATTAAAATATGCACACTAAGTACAAAGAACGGATTTAATTGAAAAAAAATAATCCTGGGAAAACTTCCTTTCACATAGTCCACACATTTTAAATCAAACATTCTGATGTGGAAAGACAACTTGAACAGTTCTAATCAAATCTGGAGGGATCAGCTGACTTTGAAGAACAAAGCTATTAAAAATGGCAGACTCAGATTGTTCCCCTTGACATATTATAACCGTTTGTTAATCATATACCGTGTTAATAAAATCTTCATGGCTTTGAATCAAGTTTAACACATTGATCAAATGATATTAGCATAACATAAACATTGTGAGTTAGTTTGGTTTGCTAATGCTGAGATTAGTTGAAGTGCTAAAGGTAACACTTTGGTTTGAAAAGGAAGTTTAATTATCACTAGATGTCCTTCACACATATTTTTGAAAGTATACCCAGGGTAGTTAAGCCTACACTACAGAATCTATAGTAGAGACCCTTCACGTTTCCAAGTAGAAGCCGTGTTCTTGCCTCAAGAGTGGACAGATTATTTTTGACAGTCCTGGCCCCATCCTGCCCTCTCCATTGCTTACTCCACCCTCCACACAATTTGAAACTCACTTGTTTCCTCACTTTCCTTGATCTTAGATCTGAAACATTTAACCCTTCCACAAACGCTGTTGAATTTTACTCTACTCAGGTCCTGACCATCATGGCAGACAGCTGGAATCACCCACATGATATCATGAAATGGCTGATGGGCAATGGATATACCAGAGGCAAATGGATAAGAAGACATCCCATCTGGAGTGCTGAGCAAACGTGCTCCCAAACTAGCAGCGACTCTAGCTGAGTCCTTCCAATTTAATTATTCACCAAGTCCCACTCCGATGCACCAACCTGTGGCTTAAATTGAAGCCCTATACAAACCCGAGCAACACGAGATCATCTTTCATCTAAGCACCTTTGGGATTGACGTTTGACCATTTCAGCGCACTCACTTTCGGTTTGTGTTGGATCTTGCCAGTTCTGTTCCAAAGCTAACCATCTGTAATTTTAACTCCGTCTTTTTCCCTCCACTGACGTGATCTAATCTGCTGGGTGTTTCCTACAGCTCTAAAGGCTGTGTACGGCCCCTCACCCCAAGTCCAAAGCCCGCTGCGCAGCTCAGACGGCAAAGTCCTCCTCAGCGACAAGATCTCCATCCTCAACCGATGGTCAGAACACTTCCAATCTCTTTTCAGTACCAACCGCTCAGTCCAAGATTCCGCCCTGCTCCAGCTCCCTCAACAGCCCCTAAGGCTAGAGCTGGATGAGGTTCCCACCCTGGATGAGACATATAAGGCAATCGAACAACTGAAAAGTGGCAAAGCAGCAGGTATGGATGGAATCCCCCCAGAAGTCTGGAAGGCTGGCGGCAAAACTCTGCATGCCAAACTGCATGAGTTTTTCAAGCTTTGTTGGGACCAAGGTAAACTGCCTCAGGATCTTCGTGATGCCACCATCATCACCCTGTACAAAAACAAAGGCGAGAAATCAGACTGCTCAAACTACAGGGGAATCACGTTGCTCTCCATTGCAGGCAAAATCTTCGCTAGGATTCTACTAAATAGAATAATACCTAGTGTCGCTGAGAATATTCTCCCAGAATCACAGTGCGGCTTTCGCGCAAACAGAGGAACCACTGACATGGTCTTTGCCCTCAGACAGCTCCAAGAAAAGTGCAGAGAACAAAACAAAGGACTCTACATCACCTTTGTTGACCTCACCAAAGCCTTCGAAACCGTGAGCAGGAAAGGGCTTTGGCAAATACTAGAGCGCATCGGATGTCCCCCAAAGTTCCTCAACATGATTATCCAACTGCACGAAAACCAACAAGGTCGGGTCAGATACAGCAATGAGCTCTCTGAACCCTTCTCCATTAACAATGGCGTGAAGCAAGGCTGTGTTCTCGCACCAACCCTCTTTTCAATCTTCTTCAGCATGATGCTGAACCAAGCCATGAAAGACCCCAACAATGAAGACGCTGTTTACATCCGGTACCGCACGGATGGCAGTCTCTTCAATCTGAGGCGCCTGCAAGCTCACACCAAGACACAAGAGAAACTTGTCCGTGAACTACTCTTTGCAGATGATGCCGCTTTAGTTGCCCATTCAGAGCCAGCTCTTCAGCGCTTGACGTCCTGCTTTGCGGAAACTGCCAAAATGTTTGGCCTGGAAGTCAGCCTGAAGAAAACTGAGGTCCTCCATCAGCCAGCTCCCCACCATGACTACCAGCCCCCCCACATCTCCATCGGGCACACAAAACTCAAAACGGTCAACCAGTTTACCTATCTCGGCTGCACCATTTCATCAGATGCAAGGATCGACAATGAGATAGACAACAGACTCGCCAAGGCAAATAGCGCCTTTGGAAGACTACACAAAAGAGTCTGGAAAAACAACCAACTGAAAAACCTCACAAAGATAAGCGTATACAGAGCCGTTGTCATACCCACACTCCTGTTCGGCTCCGAATCATGGGTCCTCTACCGGCACCACCTACGGCTCCTAGAACGCTTCCACCAGCGTTGTCTCCGCTCCATCCTCAACATCCATTGGAGCGCTCACACCCCTAACGTCGAGGTACTCGAGATGGCAGAGGTCGACAGCATCGAGTCCACGCTGCTGAAGATCCAGCTGCGCTGGATGGGTCACGTCTCCAGAATGGAGGACCATCGCCTTCCCAAGATCGTATTATATGGCGAGCTCTCCACTGGCCACCGTGACAGAGGTGCACCAAAGAAAAGGTACAAGGACTGCCTAAAGAAATCTCTTGGTGCCTGCCACATTGACCACCGCCAGTGGGCTGATAACGCCTCAAACCGTGCATCTTGGCGCCTCACAGTTTGGCGGGCAGCAGCCTCCTTTGAAGAAGACCGCAGAGCCCACCTCACTGACAAAAGGCAAAGGAGGAAAAACCCAACACCCAACCCCAACCAACCAATTTTCCCTTGCAACCGCTGCAATCGTGTCTGCCTGTCCCGCATCGGACTGGTCAGCCACAAACGAGCCTGCAGCTGACGTGGACTTTTTACCCCCTCCATAAATCTTCGTCCGCGAAGCCAAGCCAAAGAACTACGTTACGTTGCTTTTACATTCTCTTCTATTTGATCTCTGTCTCTCTAATTTCCCTCAGGGAATGAAATGCTTCAGCAGCAGGTCATTGTCAGGGCAATCAGGACCTCCTCCTGTCAGAGGTTCTCCTTTCATCATTGCCAGTACTTTCCTACCCTTCCTGCAAGTTAAAATGGATTGTTCTATTTTTTTCTTGATCCTGGTTCTGCTAGAGGGCCCTTCACTTGAAGAGTTGTCTCACCCTCTGAGTGTTTCCAACACCTCTGTTTAAATTCCAATACTGACATCTGCTCGGCAAAGTGAAGTATCTCCCGGGTATGTCTGTTTCACAAAGAGCAGGGCAAATCCAGTTTGGGTTCTTAGTAAGTTTGTGTTCATCAGCAAACTACTGGAAGGTGTCACCAATGGTGCAATCAAACGGCCTCAGCTCTCCAATCGCTTGCTTCCAATGTTCAAACCTACCCCTAATGCAATGCTTGCTTTCCTGAATGAAAGCTGCCACAGCATCCCCCCCCCCCCCCCCCACCCCCCAACCTCTTCCAATCGCTCATCTCTCCAGGCCGTGCTCTGATGCCCTTCAGTCACTCTCTCACCTTTCCCCAAAATTTATCCTTTCAATCCCCTCACCACAACAACCCCCTCCCATGGTATTTTCAGACTTTACAGTCCAACATTTTCCAGAATCCCCCTATCTTTCCCATTCATTCTGGCTGGTAGATTTGTGGAACCGCAGTGGAAGTTAACTTTCATCTTTGTGTTATTCAGGAAAGTTTTCCTTCTCTTTTACAGCCCATGCTCTCCAAATAATCATAAACAGAGTATCTGGCATTCCTCTTGGTCTTTCGATTTCTTGTATCATTGGACACCATTAAGTCTCTTGGGCTAAAGATGTGTTTTCTGGCCAGTTCTGTCAATCCCTCTCCTAACTTATTTCATCAAATCCTATTTGGCCTGGAACATCCATGCTGACCAAGATGGCATTTTGGGTGAGTATCATTTGCCAGTTTTTGGTCCATATCCTTCTGAACCTTCCCTATTCATATGCCTTTTGTACGTTGTAATTGTACTCATTTCTGCAGCTTCCTCCAGCAACTCATTTCCAGATATGAACCACATTCTGAGTGAGAAAGTTGCCCCGAAAATCCCTCAAGTCTCTTCCCATCTCACCTTAAAAATATTCCCTCTAGTTATAGAATCATGTATCCTGGCCAAAAAAAAAAAGAACTGGGTGAACATTTACACTTTTTATGGCCCTCATGATTTTATAAAACTCTGTAAGGTTACTTCTCAACCTCCTATGTTAAGACTCAGCCTACAACTGAAGCCCTCCAGTCCTGGCCACATCCTGGTGTATATCCTCTGTCTCCCCCCCCCGCCCCCCTTCTCATTTACTTCCCTGTAACTTTCTTTCCCACACTTGCCACTCCAGCCCTATTCCATCGCTACCACCTCCATTTGGAGCAATTTTACAGTTGCCAATGGAACCCCCAGTTTTTGGGGATGTGGAGAAGACTGGGGACCTGGATGAAACCTGCTCAGTTAAAGGGAGAACATGCAAGCACCACTCATACTGTCACCAGAGGTCAGGATTGAACCAGGATCACTGGAGTGTGAGGCAGCAACATTACCCGCTGTGTATACTTTTTATGACATACTGAATGGTACATTCCTCCTCATGTATCCCTTGGTCTGAATGAGGAGGTGTTGGATTTTGGTCTTGCAATGAATCTTTTATTTATCTCATGGTACTGAGCAGCTTTAAATCCTGCCTTGGATCATCATTTATGACGGTAATGATATTTCAGACCTTTTCTTTTTTTCTTTGGCTTGGCTTCGCGGACGAAGATTTATGGAGGGGGTAAAAAGTCCACGTCAGCTGCAGGCTCGTTTGTGGCTGGCCAGTCCGATGCGGGACAGGCAGACACGATTGCAGCGGTTGCAAGGGAAAATTGGTTGGTTGGGGTTGGGTGTTGGGTTTTTCCTCCTTTGCCTTTTGTCAGTGAGGTGGGCTCTGCGGTCTTCTTCAAAGGAGGCTGCTGCCCGCCAAACTGTGAGGCGCCAAGATGCACGGTTTGAGGCGTTATCAGCCCACTGGCGGTGGTCAATGTGGCAGGCACCAAGAGATTTCTTTAGGCAGTCCTTGTACCTTTTCTTTGGTGCACCTCTGTCACGGTGGCCAGTGGAGAGCTCGCCATATAATACGATCTTGGGAAGGCGATGGTCCTCCATTCTGGAGACGTGACCCATCCAGCGCAGCTGGATCTTCAGCAGCGTGGACTCGATGCTGTCGACCTCTGCCATCTCGAGTACCTCGACGTTAGGGGTGTGAGCGCTCCAATGGATGTTGAGGATGGAGCGGAGACAACGCTGGTGGAAGCGTTCTAGGAGCCGTAGGTGGTGCCGGTAGAGGACCCATGATTCGGAGCCGAACAGGAGTGTGGGTATGACAACGGCTCTGTATACGCTTATCTTTGTGAGGTTTTTCAGTTGGTTGTTTTTCCAGACTCTTTTGTGTAGTCTTCCAAAGGCGCTATTTGCCTTGGCGAGTCTGTTGTCTATCTCATTGTCGATCCTTGCATCTGATGAAATGGTGCAGCCGAGATAGGTAAACTGGTTGACCGTTTTGAGTTTTGTGTGCCCGATGGAGATGTGGGGGGGCTGGTAGTCATGGTGGGGAGCTGGCTGATGGAGGACCTCAGTTTTCTTCAGGCTGACTTCCAGGCCAAACATTTTGGCAGTTTCCGCAAAGCAGGACGTCAAGCGCTGAAGAGCTGGCTCTGAATGGGCAACTAAAGCGGCATCATCTGCAAAGAGTAGTTCACGGACAAGTTTCTCTTGTGTCTTGGTGTGAGCTTGCAGGCGCCTCAGATTGAAGAGACTGCCATCCGTGCGGTACCGGATGTAAACAGCGTCTTCATTGTTGGGGTCTTTCATGGCTTGGTTCAGCATCATGCTGAAGAAGATTGAAAAGAGGGTTGGTGCGAGAACACAGCCTTGCTTCACGCCATTGTTAATGGAGAAGGGTTCAGAGAGCTCATTGCTGTATCTGACCCGACCTTGTTGGTTTTCGTGCAGTTGGATAATCATGTTGAGGAACTTTGGGGGACATCCGATGCGCTCTAGTATTTGCCAAAGCCCTTTCCTGCTCACGGTTTCGAAGGCTTTGGTGAGGTCAACAAAGGTGATGTAGAGTCCTTTGTTTTGTTCTCTGCACTTTTCTTGGAGCTGTCTGAGGGCAAAGACCATGTCAGTGGTTCCTCTGTTTGCGCGAAAGCCGCACTGTGATTCTGGGAGAATATTCTCAGCGACACTAGGTATTATTCTATTTAGTAGAATCCTAGCGAAGATTTTGCCTGCAATGGAGAGCAACGTGATTCCCCTGTAGTTTGAGCAGTCTGATTTCTCGCCTTTGTTTTTGTACAGGGTGATGATGGTGGCATCACGAAGATCCTGAGGCAGTTTACCTTGGTCCCAACAAAGCTTGAAAAACTCATGCAGTTTGGCATGCAGAGTTTTGCCGCCAGCCTTCCAGACTTCTGGGGGGATTCCATCCATACCTGCTGCTTTGCCACTTTTCAGTTGTTCGATTGCCTTATATGTCTCATCCAGGGTGGGAACCTCATCCAGCTCTAGCCTTAGGGGCTGTTGAGGGAGCTGGAGCAGGGCGGAATCTTGGACTGAGCGGTTGGTACTGAAAAGAGATTGGAAGTGTTCTGACCATCGGTTGAGGATGGAGATCTTGTCGCTGAGGAGGACTTTGCCGTCTGAGCTGCGCAGCGGGCTTTGGACTTGGGGTGAGGGGCCATACACAGCCTTTAGAGCCTCGTAGAAACCCCTGAAGTCGCCAATGTCCGCGCTGAGCTGTGTTCGTTTGGCGAGGCTAGTCCACCACTCATTTTGGATCTCCCGGAGTTTGCGCTGAAGATGGCTGCATGCGCGACGGAAGGCTTGTTTCTTCTCTGGACAGGACGGCTTTGTAAGGTGAGCCTGGTGGGCAGCTCGCTTCTTTGCCAGCAGCTCCTGGATTTCCTGGCTGTTTTCGTCAAACCAGTCCTTGTTTTTCCTGGAGGAGAAGCCCAGTACCTCTTCAGTGGATTGCAGTATGGTAGCCTTCAACTGATCCCAGAGGGTTTCAGGGGACGGGTCCGTGAGGCGGGTTGCAACGTCGAGCTTTGCTTTGAGGTTTGCCTGGAAGTTTCCTCTCGCTTCGTCTGACTGCAGTTTTCCAACATTGAACCTCTTTCTGGGGGCTTTATTGTTCCTGGGCTTTGGCTTGAAGTGAAGGTTGAGCTTGCAGCGAACCAGCCGGTGGTCAGTGTGGCATTCCGCGCTAGGCATGACCCTGGTGTGGAGCACATCTTGTTTGTCACTTTCTCGCACCAGGATGTAGTCCAGGAGGTGCCAGTGTTTGGATCGGGGATGCATCCAGGTGGTCTTAAGGCTGTCCCTCTGCTGAAAAAGGGTGTTTGTAATGACAAGCCGCTGTTCTGCGCAGAGCTCCAACAGGAGCTCCAAAAAGAAATATACCAAAAAGAAATTCTACGTCAGAATTTACCATTAGAATTGACAAAATACGTATCAAGGTCTTGCCTGATGGTTGGGAATAGCTGAAACGATATTTAAAGTTTAGCATGTCCTGGCTAATGAAGCAGTTAGTCTCCAGAGCTCAGGAGTCACTGGTAGAATATTATGTTCACTGTGGAGTGGAGGGGGAGGGGGGGGGGGGTGAGTCTATAATTGATTTTTGGATACCTAAATATAAAAAAATGCTGTGATTTTTTGCCTATGTGAGGGGCACACTGATTGGTGGGTGCCTGGATCAATCTGCCAGGGGAAGCAGATATGATAAGAGGGATGTTAGAGACATAGATATGCAGGGAATGGGAGCATATGGATCATGTGCAAGCAGAAGTGTGTTAGTTTAATTTGGCATCATGTTCATGTGTCAAAGGGCCTGTTCCTGTGCTCTACTATTCCATGTTCTGTTTCTTTGTTCTATGTTCTATGCTCTGTTTTTTTCCATGTTCTATTTTGTGCTCTGTTCTATGTTCTTTCTTCTGTGTTTTGTGCTTTGTTCAATGTAGGTTCTGTGATTTGCCCTTTGTTCTGTATTCTATGCTCTTTGTCCACTTTTACATTTTAAATCTAGACATATAGCATGGTAACAGGCCTTTCAGCCCAATTGACCTACAACCCCCACAACATTTTGAAGGGGAAAACCCACGCAAACATGGGGAGAAGGTACAAACTCCTTGCAGACAGCGTGGGGATTGGAACCCTGGTCCGAATCGCTGGAGCAGTAGCAGTGTTACACTAACTGCTACACCAGCCGCGCTGCCCTAATCTGTCACAGGATTCAACAAACATTTGAGATTCCAGGCATCAGCTTTGTGATTTGACCTCCGAGACCAACTGGCTATCCGTTTGTGTGGGTGGGCTTGTGGAGGATGTATGTACTGACTTCCCTCAGGGTGATGTCACTCACACTCCCACCATGATTCCATGGACAGGTCCCTAGAGAACGGCGGCAGTGGACTGAGGGAGCAAGGGGTTGGGGGGGTGGGAGGGGGAAGGTTAAATCTTCTTGAAACCTTTGTCTTGAAATTGTCTATTGTCGAGGTTGCCTGAATTTCTTCTTACTACTTACTGGATATAGCTGTTAACCCATTCCAATGATGAGGAAATTTCTGGTAAATTACATGTGCCTGTGGTATGCTGGGGTGGTCATTTCCTGCAGGGTCCTTGGGACCGAGCACGACAATTCCATTCTGAGGTGGCTAATAAGGTCAATGTGGGCCTAGATGGTTCAGGAGGTGGCTAAGGGGCTGGGGTGGGGGGTAGATTGTGAGACTGGTATTCCTTCAACTGTTTGCACATGTGTATGTGCTCCTCAGGCATAGATCCCACTCAACCTTATCCCAAAGGCTTCTTCCCCACTTTGAGCCATGATGGACCAAATCTATTTGGAGTCGGTGGTGACATTGCTATTCCTCAGGCCCCCATTGAGAGTCTGACGTCAGGCAGACATGCCTTGCCCCATGCAGCTGACTGCGTGTTACTGGGGCCTCAACGATTAGGATTGATAGTCTGGGAAACAACACTGACAATACTTGTGAGTTTGAAGGGCTATGTGGAACCAGCCATGTCAGTATTTCCAGAGTGTTATTGGTTTCCTGAGGCATGCCTTCTCCAAAAGGGAGCTCTCGAGGCGAGGGGCAGTCACGCACTGTAAGCTTTTGCAATGTCATCTGGAGAAGGTTGTTCTGGCAGTGTTGAGTTTCTAGTGAATGAGTTGATCATGGCTTGCAGCTCAACCTCTGAGTGTGCTCAACAGGAACATCTTTGGTTTTCCTGCTGCACTTCACGTGACATTGGGCATGGCTGGCAAACAGCTTATAATTTATCATGAAGATTAACTTCGATGGGACATTTGTTGGTAAGGAGCAGAATTGCAAGATGGAGATAGGTGTTGAGCAATGATGTAGGTTTGTTGATCACGGAGGCCAGTTCTGCGACAACCCATGACTTTATGGAGCAAACTCTAGGAGGATATTCCGCAGTCAGTCCAGCTGATGAAATAAAGGCTATCCAGTTAATAAAGGCCACCTGTAGTGGTGTTCACTGCAGTCCTCTTGGTACTGCTGTGCTGTGAAGATCATGAACAGTATGTCCCTTGGAGGAAAACATTCACACAGTGGTTCAGGGAGCTGTGCTTCGGCCACTGGGAGGAGATGGTTGAGGAGGAGTTGATGATTCCTTTTCCTTTGGCAGACAGGTGGAAGGTTGTTCTGTCGTTCCCATAGCTGGAGATCTCCCCTCTTGATGATAGTCAAGGATAGGTATCTCTGAGGTCCCCTGGGATATCCTCTTCAGCCTAGATATAGACAGTGCAATTGTAATAAAAGCTTTTCACTTTAGACTCTCCCTGGGGGTGATACCAGATCTCGAGGGGTTATTTTTGAGATGGGACCATGGCTTCCTCAGGTTCTTGTCAGTCATGAATGGTGCTAAGGCTTCTTGAGCAGGCAGAGTCCATGGCGCTTACAGTCACAATTGAGCAGGCCTCCGAAGCACTCCTTCCAGAAGGTGCTGACTACCTCTCACATCTCTCAGTGGGAAGCTCCATTACCTATCTGACCATAGATAGCTTTTACATTGTCAGAGGGTTGCTGGACCTCCTGCACTCATACCATCCACCATCACTTCACTCAGTCATGAGTTTTCTCAATCTTTGCCATCAGATCAGAACAGTTTCTCTTCCCTTGAACGGTGGCGGAGCTTTCCGCCCAGAAAATACCTTACATCTGCAATAGATTAACTCCTCCTTGTCATTCTCATCAAACCCATTGTGGTTCTCAAGCAGTGAGAAGCTGGAGGGATTCCATGGAGAGAAAGACTTCAGGGATGCTGCCTTTTTGCTTTATTTTAATTTACTCTCGTTAAGTAGATTTTCCTGTTTACGTTTTGGGTTTTGACCCTTTCTCAAAACTCCCAAAGGGATCCCGGCCCGAGACAATGATTGTCCATTTTTCTCTTTCCAAGAACGTTGCCTGACCCTGCAGAATCCCTAAAGTTTCTTGCCATTTGCTCATGATTCCAGCACCTGCCATTTCCTTGCATCTCCAGTCTTGGTTCTTATTGTTAGGGAAGCTGAGAACCTCTTCACAGGATCATCTGCTTTAGGGCACCAATAAGCTTCAAACCGTCTGTGACCCCTGTGGGCTGGAAGTTGAGTGTTGTCAGCGAGGTGCTGTTCAAGTTTGCGACCTGGAATGTAGACAGTACCAATGGTTATTACACCCTGGGGACTGAGATGCTGTGACATTGATGTCATTGTTGTGTGCATTGTAACAGGAGATGGCCATCTGAAGAATTAGGTGTGGTTGGGGAAGGGGTGGGGGGGAGCACCTTCATCAAGATTAGCACACTGGGGGAAAAAAAGGAATTTCAATGATGAACTAATCTGGCATCTCAGCAGCTCTCTCTATGGAATTGGTAAATGGTTTCTGACCATTCATTCGCAGGCTATATTTGTCAGTTCATCTGTCCCAAGCCTATAAGCCATAAATGAGGCCAAGGAAGCCTTTGACCTGAAAACTCGGGGCGCTCTCCCAAAGGGAGGAATATCAATCCTGCTGGGCCAGTGTAGGAAGGGACACAATGTGTCCTACACCCAGGACATGCCACTCCTCAGTCTACAGAATTGGGACCATGCCTCACAACAAACACCCCCACCTCATCCCTCCGGACCAAAAGGTATAAACAAAACCTTCTGACATGTTTCTCCTCCTCTACCCTTCATTCACTGAACTCGTGTTTACTGGAATATTGGAGCAGGATTGAGACTCGAATCGAGCCTCTCTACTTCATACATCTGCTCTGTTCAGGAAGCAAAGTCTTTGTTGTCCAGTGTAATTAATTAACAATTTTTCCACAGGTCATACTTGGGAATTGCCATTGACTTGATCATAATGGCAGCAACCAACTTCCTTGTCCTCAGCCAATGGCTGCACTTGGGCTATTTGCCCCAGCACGACTGAGTGCTCTTGTGGATAAGATCCATGGCTGTACTTGAACCTTCTCCTACCTCCTCCCATCCTCCCTATCCAACCCTCCTGTAACATCTGACTCTATTCACCACACATGATGTGCATTGTCATCTTTGAAAGCTCAATGCAAGTCAAAGGATGATGCGGCCTTCCACTAAGCCGAGTGGTTATTCAGCCTCTGCAGGTGGGGATGGGAAGAAAGGGAAGGCTTTTTCTCCTCTGCGCAAGCAAAGCAGAGTCATAAAAGTGATAGAATTTGAAAAAAAACAAAAGGGAATGATATTTTGCAGAGCCCTGTCACCAAATCTCATTGATTGAAATGTAATGGTAGCAGATGCACATTCAATTTTAATTGTCTGTACAATAAATTCACAAGATTCCATTGAACCACTTGTCAGATTAGAATCCCTTCGGTAAAAGGCATTTTAGAGCTTTTGTTGACAATGAGCGGGGATGATGTGTAATCAGATATCTTGTGGTTGGTGACGGTACAAGGCTTCAATGAAAAATAACTGTGTGAACCTTTGTTGACTGAAATGGGCCTGTTAGTACATGTGTTTCCACTTGCTTGTGTAACTGTTGTGGTTTCTGTCTTCTTCAGCAGAAAGGCATTCCAGATGTTTAAGAAATGGGACATCAATGTGTTTAAGGATCTGATTTCCAGATTATGAGAGGACATTATTAATAGAAAAGGGTGCAAACTGGAGGCTTCACTCTGAATGTTTATGGACAGTGATGTAACACCAGTTTTCAATGCAGATCTAAATAATTGGATCAACGTTGGTAAAAAGATGCCTCTTCCATATTGAGTGAAACATGAAATATTGCAGGCTCAGTGATTGTAGTAAGGACAGAGAAATGCTGAAGGAACTCAGCAGGTCTCACCACGTCCATAAGAGGTAAAGATATGTTTTGGACCTGAGCCCTTCTTCATATTATCCAGAATAGAAAACAACTATTGTTTTATAAAAACAAAACTGATAGGAAAATGAGTGAAATCGTTTATTTGGAGATCAGAACCGTAGAACTGTATTGTGGCAGATCTGCAAAGATATCAATTCATGGAATAGGTAAATCATAAATTTGAAGTGCTTGATATTGTGCAGACATAAAATGCCCAACTTGTAAAACTGCACTGATTTAGCACAAAATGCTTTGTTTCAACTGTGTGTTTTAGGTGATTTTTATTTATTTGGGTAAATGGATAGGAAAATTCAAAATGAAAGGCTCTAAGGTTAGTTTATTTCAATAAATGAAGGACATTTCACTCTAAATATTCCAGATTGCCTTTCATCAATTTGCAGTTCTAACTGAATCTTGATACTTCTGATTAAAATTTATCCTTGATTTAACTTCATTTTAATGGATAACATTTACATCTTTGTGTGGTGTGGGCTTTTAACTTTAGCTTTTCAAATGAACCTAAAGAGTAAATATTCTGCAGAGGAGGAAACCCCAGGAGTTTTCCACAGGCGTAAAGAATATTGTTTCTCCTGTTAAGAAGTGCAGATGCTAATTAACGTTAATTTTCAGTACTCTTATAAAAGAAAGAATTTTTTGGCAACTAATTTGTTTGGGGCAGCATTGTTGACGTACCGCCTTTACAGCGCCAGCAATCGGGACTCAGTTTGGAACCCCATGCTGTCTGTAAGGAGTTTGTATATTCTCCCCGTGTTTGCGTGGGTTTTCTCCAGAGGCTCTGGTTTCCTCCCACCATTTGAAATAAACCAGAGGTGTTGGTTAATTGGGTGCAAATTGGACAGGACAAACTCGTGGGCCAAAATGGCCTGTTACCGTAGTGTATTTCTATATTTAAATCATACAGCTTCAAAGTTGGTGGTTTGAGCCTCAAAGCCTGCACCAACCATCTCACCATCCCCTTCCTCCAGATTCTGTCATCAAAGAGAAAGGAGCAACATTATGGCAGTCACCGTCAGACAGACACTAGAATTTACTGACTGAATCGTTAAAATCGACCAGTTCACAAAGAAACTTTGAGAAACACAAAAACTGCAGATACTGGAACTTTTAGCAAACAATGAGCTCTTGGAGGAACTCAATGGGTCAGGCAGCATCCGTGGAGAGAAATAATCAGTCAGCGTTTCGGGTCAAGACCCTTCTTTGAGGCTAAAGTGGGATTGGGCGATATCAAAATAAAACTTTCTGAAGGTTTGAAAGTTGGGAAGAAAAGCTCAAACCTGTCAAAGGTGATATCAAACATTGATATCACGACTACTTTAGTCTTGATGAATGGTCCCAACTTGAAACACTCATGGATGCTGCCTCATCACCTGTGGTCCTCCAGCTTCTTATTGCTTGCTCATGATGAAATTTGCCTAGATATGTCCTCTTAGCCCTGGAATATGAGATGGTAGCTTTGTGACTCCAGGTCAAGAGTGAATATGTGAACCCAAGTTTGGTTCATTTGTAAGAATCCCTGACAATAACAACAAGCATAATTTCTGGACTAAAAATTGAGTGATGGTTATTCCAATTCTTTATAGTATGAGTTTCTGTGTGAAGTCAGTGGTTGTCACTGTCTGCTGGTGATACAAATGATCCATTGTCCACATGTAAGATTTCCTGATTAAAGCTGTAATCCTAATTAATCTTAGGAAAGTATTTGCGTAAAAAATTATAAACATTTTACTAAATCACTTAATCAGAATTTATCGTCATAAAAATGTTATGAAATTTGTTGTTTTGCAGCAGTATTACATGTAGAAATATTACTATAAATTACATTTAAAAACTAAATAAATGAGTGCAAAAAGAAGAGAAGGTGAGGTATGTTCATTGTTCATTCAAAAATCTGAATGCAGAGGGGAAGAAGCTGTTTTTTGTGCCACTAGGTGTTTGTCTTCAAGCTCCTGGACCGCCTTCCGGAAGAGGGCATGGCCTGGGTGGTGGGGGTCCTTGAGAATAGAGGTTGCTTTCTTAAATCATCACCTCTTGTGGATGTCCTCGATGGAGTGAAGACTGGTGCCCGTGATGACGCAGGCTGAGTTAACAATCCTCTGGAGTATTTTCTTGTCCTGAGGTTTGGCACCTCTGCAATAGTGATGCAACCAGCCAGAATGCTCCCCAGGGTTCACCTGGAGAAATTTACAAGAGTCTTTGGTGACGTACCGAATCTCATCAAACTTCTCATAAAAATATAACCACTGCCTAGTCTTCATCTTGAAAATTACTATAAAAAAAGTTCAATACTGGAGGATATCTAAAAGAAAATTTACAACCCTTTCTCCAAAGCACCTCTTTAGCACAATTAAACTCTTTACGTCTCCTAATAATTTCTTGACTCAGATCTGGATAGAAAAAAACCTTATTTTCCTGTACCATCAATGGGGATTGATATCTACGTGCATTATGAACTTCTACTCTCAAATTAGTTTCTTTATCTTGATATTTTAGACAGTGAATCAAAACAGCTCGTGGTTATTGACCTGGATGTGGTTTACTCCTTAAAGCCCTATGAGCCCTATCCAACTCCAAACCTTCTGGAAAAAACTCCAATCCCAATGCCTCAGGAATCCATTTTTAAATTTTTTGTATTGGCTCTGAACCCTCAATTCTTTCAGGAATTCCCACTATTTTAACATTATTTCGACGACTTTGATTTTCCAGAGAGTCTATCTTCAATAAATCTTTCTTCTGAATCTCCCATCCAACGAAAGAATCTTCCACTTTCTCTATTTTCTGTTTATTACATTCCACTTGATCCTTACAAACTTGAAAGGCCACTTCCATTTTCTTAAAATTATCTTGAACTGTGTCCACCAAATTCAAACATTTATTGACATTGCCTTTAACAGCAAAAATGTCCTTTTTAAGAGAAGAAACTTCGTCTGAAATATTATTCATTTTTTTCAGTTATATTCATAAATCCATGTTTCATCTGAGTAGATATTTGCATTGACATATTGCCCATTTGATGTACCATTGATTCCAAAACAGTAAAAACAGCTTCAAAGTTGGTGTCCTCTCCTTGAGGCCTACCTTGTTTCTCTTCAACAACAATCAACAATTCTTCTTCCAATTCTTTTAATTCAGCCTTTGATTTCACCTTGCTTCTGGTCTGGACCCCTGCAGGTCCAGACCCAGCCTGTTCAGAACGCCGTTGACCCTCACCGACAGCCCAGACCTTATCCAGTAACTCCCGGACCCGTGACGCACCGCGCATGCCCGGCAACACAGAGGTCCGCTCATGCACATCTTCCGACATGCTGCCCCGAACCTCCGCACCACCGGGACTCACAGCAGCGCCGCGCATCAGGTACATCATGGGCTCCAGCAACTCTTCAGTGCGCCCGAAATCGCGGGCGCGCTAATCAAGATATGGCGATGGCGCCAGGGTAATACTCAGCCAGGCTGGAGTCCTTTGTTGCTTGGGTGGCTGTCCAGTCAACTCCGAGGATTCCATTTGGTAGTTAGGCCTCACTTCTTCTGAACTTTTAAACTGAAGTTTCTTCTGAATCTGTGTCTTCAATTTCTTTGATGCAATTACAGTCTTTAAACATTCAGATAACTTCAAAACAAACTTTTAAAACTTTTCCAAGTACTTAAATTCAGGTATTTTTTAGTCCAACTGGGGGAATATGGAATGACACTTCTTCCTCCTTCGCCATCAGGCCACACCCCCCCTCCCCGGCAAGCCTTCATCTTGATGGCACCAACATGGAAGCCCCAGCACAGATCTTCAGAGATGTTGAGACCCAGGAATTTGAAGTTCTTAATTCTTTCCATTGCTGATCCCTCGATGAGGACTGGTTCATGTTCTCCTGATTTCCACTTCCTGACATCCACAATTGGTTCCTTATTTTTGCTAACATTGAGTGCAAATTTGTTATTGCGATACCACTCCGCTAGCTGATCTATCTCCCTCCTGTGCACTTCCTCATGACCACCTGTGATTCTGCCAATGAAGTAGCATCTCGGCAAATTTGGAGGTGGCATTTGAATTGTGCCTGGCCATGCAGTCATGGGTCTGGAATGAGTAGAGCAGTGGGCTAAGCACGCATCCTTGAGGTGCACCTGTGTTGATGGTCACTGAGGAGGTGATTGTTTCCAATTTGTACTGAGTATGGTCTTTTTTTTTGACATGCAGCACTGTAACAGGCCCTTTTGGCCCATGACCCTGTGTCGCCCAATTACACCCAATTAACCTACAACTCCTGCTATGTTTGGAAGGGTGGGAAGAAATTGGAGCCCCTGGGGAAAACCCATGCAGAAAAGAGAAGAACATACAGACAGTGCAGGATTCAAACCCCATTCCTGATCGCCGATGCTGTAACACTGCTGCGCTAACCGCTATGCCAACCGTGCTGCCCCAATGAGGACCTTGACTTCCGATGAGGAAGTCAAGGATCCAGTTGCAGAGGGGGGTGCAGAGGCCCAGGCTTTGGAGTTTGTTCATCAATACGGAGGGTATGATAGTGTTGAAAGCCAAGCTGTAGATTATGAATAGTAGCCTAATTTACAAGTTGTTGTTGTCTAGGTGATCCAGGGCTGAGTGGAGAGCCAGTAATGTTTCATCTGCTGTGGAGTGATTGTGATAAATTGCAGTGGGTCCAGATCTTTACTGAGGTAAGAGTTAATTCTGGTCCTGATCAGCATCTCAAAGGATTTCATCACAGTAGATGTGAGGGAAAAGCGTGGAATTCTCTGCCCAGGGAAGCGGTTGAGGCTACTTCATTAAACATATTTAAGGTTCAGTTAGATAGATTTTTACATAAAAAAATGAAATTAGGGAAATGGGGAAAAGACAGGTCGGTGGAGTTGAGTCAATGATCAGATCAGCCACGATCTTATTGAATGGCGGAGCAGGCTCGATGGGCCGGATGGCCAACTCCTGCTCCTATTTCTTAGGTTCTTATGCTACTGGGTGATAGTCATTGAGGCAACTCACTCAGCTCCTCATGAACACTGGTATGATTGATTGCCCCTTTGAAGAAGGTAGGAACCTCCGAATGCAGCAATGATTTTGAAAATGTCCATGAACACTCTGGCCAGTTGGTTGGCATAGATTTTCAATACCCTGCCAGGTACCCCATAGGAGCAGGAGACAGCCATCCGGCCCATCGAGCCTGCTCCGCCATTCAATAAGATCGTGGCTGATCTGATCATTGACTCAACTCCACCGACCTGTCTTTTCCCCATATCCCTTATTTCATTTTTTATGTAAAAATCTATCTAACTGAACCTTAAATATGTTTAATGAAGTAGCCTCAACCGCTTCCCTGGGCAGAAAATTCCACAGATTCACTACTCTCTGGGAAAAACACTTTTTCCTCACATCTCACATGATGCCTTGAGAAGGTTCTGACAATGGCCTCAGACACAGAAATCACAGTGTCATCGGCTTCTGCGAGGATGTTCATTGGCACCATTGAGTTCTCCTTTACAAAGTGATCATAAAAGGTCAGCTCATCAGGTAGTGAAACATCACAGCCATGTAGGGTGTTTGGCCTTGCTATTGTAGGATGTAATGGCCTGCAATCCCTGCTGTTACTGGCGAGTATCTGACTCTGTTTCTAGCTTCCCTCAGAATTGCCTCTTTGCTGCTGAGATGGCTTTCCGTAGATCATACCTGGTCTTCCTGTAGAGATCAGCATCACCAGTCTTTAATGTTACCTACCTTGCTCTCAGCAGGTTCCAAATCTTTTGCTTCATCCATGGCTTTTGTTTAGAGTGCTCTCGGTATGCACGTGTGGGCACACACTCATCAATCCAGGACTTTATGATGTCGGTGACAGTAGTGGCATATTCATTCAAATTTGAGGATGACTCCTCCAACATGGACCAGTCCAGTGATTCAAAGCAGTCCTGCAGGTGCTCCTCCACCTCCCTCGACCATACTTTCACTGTCTTCACCATTGGTGCTGTACGTCGGGAGTAGAAGTACAGCCAGGTGATTAGACTTGCTGACGTGAAATCACTCAGTAAGCATTCTTCATAAAGGTGAAGCAGTGATCGTCTGTTGGCTCCTCTGCTTTCACAGATAACGTGTTGGTGATAGTTTGTTAGTAACTTCTTCAGGTTGGCCTAGATGAAGTCCCATACAATGATTGAGAAGGAACATATCTAATTGGGGGCATTAGAGTAATTGCGGTGGCGGGGGGGGGGAGGAGAGGCACAATCTGACGTAAAAAAGTCGCTCAGAGTGAGGAGGGGTGGGGTGGTGGTCTCTACCTACCTACCATGAACCTCCTCTGTGTGTCACCATCGTCGTCACAGTTCCCCATCCCTCCGACATAACAGACAAGCGTGCTGCTTATATCACATGGAGACTATCGATGCTAATGCTGCGGGTGGGAGGGGTGGGTCAGAATTTGGGGGGCAATGCCGGTGAATGCCTCCCTTGGTGTCAGCCCTGGGAAGACATCAGGGTGTCTTAATGCTGCTGATCACAGTGCCAGCCTGATGTTAACCTGGGGCAGAATGTATACAGTGACCTAGAAGATGGTGGTGAATGCATGACACTTGTTCACTGGATATTTCAGGTGAAGTTCAGTTATTTTGAAATGATCATGTGACACTATGAGGATTTTGATCAAGTCTACTTTCAAACTTTAAGAAGCTTGTTGAGCTTAGTTTCCTGACCTGAAGTGAGCAGGGTAGGGGAAACAGATGGATATCTTGAAGTACAGTCATCAATGTGTTCACTTTTAACTTAATATAGAAATGGTGGAGAAGTATTTATCTGACGGAGGTCTATGACCTGTGATGTTCTTCACCATATATATCTCTGGGAGAAGATGTCTACTTAGTAGGGTTGCAGACACCACAATTGTTGGTGCGTTGTAGATAGTGAGGAAGGTTGTCAAGTGGACATTTGAAATGGCAGATGGACGTTCATCCAGGCAAGTGTGAAGTGATATATTTTGGAAAGTCAAATGGAAGTTGAAAGCAGACAATAAATAGCAGAGCCTGAAGGAGCATTGATGTATAGTGGGATCTAGGGGTGTAAGTCCAATACTCCCTTAAAATGGCAACCCAGGTAGATATAATGTGTTTACATTTAAATTAAAATGTTATTTTACAGCATGGTAGAAGCCAATTCTGGTCATTTACATCCGTGCTGCCCAAATTAACCTACAACCTCGCATGTTTTGGAGGGTGGGAGGAAACTGGAGCACCCAGAGGAAACCTGCAGAGACACAGGGAGAATGTGCAAACTCCTTGCCGACAGCCCTGGATTTGAACCTGGTCACTGATGCTGGCTTCTCTCCATTGGTTGTAACATTAAATATAAAAGTCAGAATGCCATGCTTTGCAACTTTATTTAGGCTACATTTGAAGGATTAAATACTATTTTGGAGAGGATACAGAAAAGTTTCCCCAGGGTGTTACTTACATGAGAGGCTATTAGAACAAGGACACAACAGGAGCAGGAGTAGGCTGTTTAATAAGATCATGGCTGATCCGACTGTGAACTCAACTCCACTTAGCTGCACTTCTCTATGACCCTCAGTTCGCCTATTCTTCAAGAAATTGTGTCTTAAATGCATTCAGGGAGTCTATTTCCACTACTTCCTTGGGCAGAGAATTCTATAGACTTCCCGTTCTCTCAGAGAAGTAGCTCCTTTTTGTCTTGATAAAGGGGTTCTGTTCCAAAAACTTGAACAATGCAGAGATCTTCCAGCCAGACACCAGTATCTGTAGTGCTCCACGAGTCTCCTCATCTGCCTCCAGATTTGATGGCGGAAACAGATGCAATGGGAATACTTAAGAGGCATTTCTACTGATTTGAACAGAGAGATGCAGGCTATGTGCAGGCAAATGAGATTGGCTAGATTGACATCATGGTTGGCACAGATATTGTGGGCCAAAGGGCCTTTCCTACATTGTACTATTTCATGTTCTATGATTCAAACAAGAGCAACTTTCTGAGCAATTAATTCCATTGCCTCACACTCCATTGCCTTCTCCTTGGATTGTCACCTTGTTGTGGTGAAGTTTGTGTGGTCCTGAGATCCCGAGAGTGAAGGCATCTGGAGATATGCTCCTGGTAGGGCAACCCATGGTGGGAAGGTCATGGATATGGTCCCTGACAAAGAACAATCCAACCAAGACCTCAACAGACCTCAAAGGCGGATGAAGATTGCAACAAATCCATCAGCTCCAATGGCCATGGTTTTCATGCTGTTGGAATTAGTTGGTTGATTGGTGAAGTATCGTGAGCTTCTTGAAGTGCAACATCAAGTACATGTTAAAGCAATACATGCACAGGCGTTTTCCCTCAGTGGGCCACTTTCCAAGATTGGACTTGTAAACCACTTGAGAGCCCATGGGAACGAAGGCCATCATCCTCGAACTTGAGGGATAGCCATGACCGTTTCAGGGATCTGATCTCTGGAGCTGTTTGTGCAGAGCTTGTGCATTCTCCCTGTGACTGTAGGATCTCTCACTCCTCCACAGATGTACCATTTCTTCCCAGATGCTGAAGATTTGCTGTGAGTCAGTTGATCACTGAGGTGGCTCTTGTTATAAGTAAGAGGGCAGGTGAATCAACAGGTAAACATGTGAAAAAGATTAAGTTGCAGGGCTACAAGGGAATGGGACTGATGGGTTTACTCTAATAAAAACTAGCAATTACCAAGTTGAAACAGGGAAAGGAGAAGCAAGGTTAGTAGAAAACAAATACAAAGATGTTTACTCAAAAATGCTGAACTAAATGTCCTTGTATTGATTAAAGAAATGATGAATATGTTTTAATTGTAATGCTGTGGGGAGATGGGGTGCTGTGTCTCACTAATTGACCATTCACTCTTTCTACTGTTAAAGGACAGGGCAGCTGGAAAACCTTGCTTTTCCAAGGTTGATCAATATATGCCTTGTTTTCCAGGCTCTACAGATCGGAGCCTATATATACACAGTATGATAAACGTCAAACAAACATCTTGCAGGTTCCCAAATTAAATAGCATGAAAACTGCTGGAGGCAATTCCCCTGTTTTTTCCTTTCAAAGTTCATATGATAAGAATCTATTAATAAAACACAAAGAATCTTAACCCAGCCATAAAATGTGTGAACCAAAACCAGTATGACCCCATCTGTTTTGTTTCTGTATCTGCTCAGTGTTAAAAAGGTTTATTTATTATTTCTCCATGTACATTTTTGAGTTGTTCTATTTCATCTCTCAAGAGCACACACTCCAAAGGGAAATTATTTCAAGCACATTGACTTAAACAATGGCCACATTTTGCATTATTTCGCACAAAATGGGAAACATTATTGAAATAAGTTTCGAAGCACCTTGTTTTAGCTACATTTCTGGCACATGGCTGTAATATAAAGCAAAGCAATTCAATGACAGCCACTGATCCTCACAATATTAATTTCTCCTAATTGTTCCTTAAGAAAAACCAGAAGAAAAAAACCTTGCAGAAAATTCTTTGGTCAATTTTGCATAATCACTGTCTTGGGCAATGAACATGGGCAATTGGAGATCATCGTTTCCACCTGAAGGTGACCAGCCTCTCTGCTCTGGGAGTGTACTCTGGTTGCAGACTGGGCATGCTCCAAGTCAATAAATGACTGCGCAGAAATCCATCATTCACCCTAACTAGTAGTAAAATACACAAGTCTTCAGGTACTATGTCTGAAGTAAAAATACAATGCTAGAGAAACTCAGCTGGTCAAACTGTTTACTTTATGTAGCAAACGTAAAGATACATAACCAACATTTCAGGCTTGAGGTATGGAAAAATGTCAGCAGGCATTTGAACAAAATGGTAGGGGGAGTCAGGGGGAGGAGCACAATCTCAAAGGCAGGAGGTAATAGGTGGATAAGGGAAGGAGGGCACATGAGCAAGCAAGGAGAGGAAGGTTGGCTCTGCACATGAGGAGAGAAGGGAGTGGAGAGCTGGTGGAAAGAAGGGAAAGGGAAGAGAGGGAAATGGAGAGTAGACTAGAAGAAACCGGACAAGCCAATGTAATGCCATCCACTGCAGAATGCCCAGATGGAAAATCAAGTGTTGTTCATCCAATTTGGTGGGATAATACATGAGGCCATGGACGAAAAAGCGAGTATGGGAGTGGGGCATAGAATTGAAATGGTCAGCCACTGGGAGATCCCTGACGCAGAGAGAGCAAAAGTGCTCAGTGAAGTGATCTCCCAATCTGCTCCCGGTCTCTCCAATGTAGAAAAGTCACAAAGGGAGGACCGGATGCAGGAGATCACTTCCACAGATACACAATTGAAATGTTGCTTCACTGGAAAGGACGTGGGTCAGAAGGGCCTTTTCCCATCCTGTATCATTAAATTTTAAAAATTGTAACTAAGCAGATTGGGCAGTATCAGTGAGAGAAACAAAAATTGTCGAGGTTATGGGTTGGAATGTTTCATCTGAATACTCTCCAACATCAGGACACCTTTTCTTAAACAAGGGGCCCGAAACTACTCACAATACAGCAGTGTCAATAGTGCTTTAATAAAGCCTCATCTTCACATCCCTGCTCTTGTGTTCTATTCCTCTTGAAATGAATGCCAGTATTGCATTTGCCTTCTTCATCACCGACTCAATATGCAAGATTAAATTCAAGCTGTCCTGCATGAGGACTCCCAGGTCCCTTTACATCCGGGTATTTTCAATTTTATTCCCATTTACAAAATAGTTTGCCCATTTATTTTTTTCTACCAAAGTGCAGGATCCCTCCGCCATTAGACTCCTCAACAAGAAACTCAATCAGGGATTCAGTTAAGGACTCTTGTGCAATTTATTTAAAATTCTCTCTGTATTGGACAGTCAGTTTGTTTACATTCATTATCTGTTTACAGTTCCTTATTTGTTTACACGTATACACTGTGTACAGTCTTTTTTTGCACTACCAATAAGTGGTAATTTTGCCTCACCCACAGGGAAAAGGAATCTCAGGGTGTTTTGTGATGTCAAGGATGTACTCTGACAATAAATGTTTGGGGCCCTGAATAGTAGTGAGAGAGGATGTGTGGACAGAAGTGTGGAATTCCCTGCAGCCACAGTGGAAAATGCCAGTGGGGATGGGGGGGGGGGGGTGGTATCTGATTGTTATAGAGAGATGAGTGGATGAGGGAGTCACGGAGGGAGTTGAGTAGACAGGAGATAGGGTTTTCAGTCTAGGGTGTGGACTCCTGGCCAAAGGTAAGGTCATGGAGGCAGGGTAAGTGGAAAAAGTTCAATGTCATTCAGAACTTAGAATTTACTAAAATGGGACAAGAAGAGATAGAGGGAGAAGGCACTCAGAAAGCTGAATGGTCTAAGGGTGGATAAGCCTGCCTGACTAGATGGATCACCCTCAAATTCTGAAAGAAGAAGGTTTAGAGATTATGGAGGCATTAGTCATGACCTTTCAGAAATCACTAGATTCTGAGATAGCCCTAGAGGACTGGAAAATCATGAATGTCACCCCACTATTTAAGAAAGGAAAGAGGAAGCAGAAAGGAAATGATATACTGGTTAGTTTGACGTCAATGTTGGAGTTGATTGTAAAGGATAAGGTTACAGAGTGCTTGGAGGCACCTGACAAGATAGGCCAAAGCCAACATGGAATACTTAAGGGAAAATCTTGGTTGGCAAACATATTGGAATTCTTTGAAGAAGTGACAAGCAGACTGGATAAAGGATTGAAGGATTTTGTATATTTAGATTTTGTCAAGGATCTGCAGGTGATGCTACTTAATGAGATAAGAGCCCATGATGCAACAGGAAACAGACTGGTGTGGGTAGAGCATTGGCTGATGGGCAGAGAGTCAGAATACATGAATCATATTCTGGTTGACTGCTCGTTGCTAGTGGTGTTCCACAGGGGTCAGTGTCGGGATGCTTTTTTTCTATGTTGTATATTAATGATTTGAATTATGGAATGAATAACTTTGTGGACAAGTTTGTAGTTGATGGTAAATTTAAATTTAAAAATGATATGAAGGTAGATGGAGGAGCAGGTAGTGCTGAGGAAAAAGGAAGGCTGTTGAAGGACTTAGATCAGGAGAATGGGCAATGTGATGGCAAATTAAATATAATGTCAAAAAAAGTGTACGGTCCTGCACTTTGGTAGAAAAAAATAAATGGGCAAACTATTTTGTAAATGGGAATAAAATTGAAAATACCCAGATGTAAAGGGACCTGGGAGTCCTCATGCAGGACAGCTTGAATTTAATCTTGCATATTGAGTCGGTGGTGAAGAAGGCAAATGCAATGCTGGCATTCATTTCAAGAGGAATAGAACACAAGAGCAGGGATGTGATGATGAGGCTTTATTAAGGCACTATTGACACTGGGGTATTGTGAGTAGTTTTGGGCCTCTTGTTTAAGAAAAAGTGTGCCGGTGTTGGAGAGGGTTCAGAAGAGGTTGACTAGGATAATTCCAGGAATGAAAGTGTTATCATATGAGGAGTGTTTGACAGCCCTTGGCCTGTACTCGTTGGAATTTAGAAGAATGGGGGGGGATCCCATTGAAACATTTCAAATGTTGAAAGGCATTAACAGAGTAGATAGAGAAATGTTGTTTCCCATGGTGCAAGAGGACACAACTTCAGGATTGAAGGGCATCCGCTTAAAAAAATAAATGTGGAGGAATTTCTTCAGCCTGAGCCTGGTAAATCTGTGGAATTTGTTGTGGAGGCCAGGTCATTGGATGTACTTAAGTCAGAGATTGATAGATTCCTGATTAGCCAGGGCATCAAATGTTATGGGGAGAAGGCTGGGCAGTGGAGCTGAGTGGGAAAATGAATCAGCTCATGATTAAATGGTGGGGCAGACTGGATGGGCTGAATTGCCTACTTCTGCTTCTATGCTTATGGTCATATGGAATGAGCTGCCACTGCTGACTAATGATTTGATTTCAGAGAGATGAAATCAGAAGGGATAGTAGAATCATGGCAGGAGGGAGTTAGAGATGGGATGAGGAGATTAAAGGTGAGAGAAGAGAAAGGAACACTGGGGTCATTGGGATCAAAGATTTGAGGTGGAGTGGATAGGTATCAAGAGCACAAATGTGCATAGGGGTGGCATAATCCATGGGTCTGACAATGCAGGAGTCTGCAGGAAACAACTGGAGGATGAAACAGTCCAACCTGAAACCGCGACAATTTTTTTTCTCTCACTGATCCTGCCCAATCTGCTGAGTTACAATTTTTAAAATTTAATGATACAGGATGGGAAAAGGCCCTGTTGCCCAATTACACCCAAATAATCTACAAACCCTGTACATTTTGGTGTGTGGGAGGAAACCCACTCAGCTTGTGGAGAGAAAATACAAGCTCCTTTCAGCCATCGCCAGATTTGAACCAGTGTCACTGGTGATGTATTAGTGTTGCGCTATCTGCCACCTGAACCATGTCACCCTGAATGGGTGGACCTGAGGATGCAATGGCTTCAGCAATGGTGGATTTGAATATACATAGGGCTCCAAAGTGAGAAGAGTGGAATTTGAATAAAAATCCGCATGGGATGAGCTGAAACGAGAGATATTATTGAATGAAAGACTGAGGAAGTAAGTTCTGGTCAATGCCTCGTTGAAAACTAGATATGAGAGTATGAACAAGGCAGGAAGGGCAGGTGGGACCCATTCAGAGAACTGAGGAAAATTACTTCAAGGTTGGCATTCCTGGAAGAGAAGGACATTGGTCATGTATTTGCCATATTTCTGTCCCTCCGAAGCCCACTGGTCTACTGATCACTATCTATTCCACTGTTAAATTTTGCACCATCTACAAACTTATAAGCTAAACACTAGAAACAAAAGCCAACCTCACTATAGTATAATCCCACAACTTTTCAAATAGCTGTTTCTCTCAACCAATTCATAGCCCATTAAGTATCCAAGTTGATTCTTCAGTTTTAGTATTAAACGGTTCTATAATCAAGGTATCTATTCTGTAATCTGTTAGCAAGTGTCTTTATTTCTGCTTCACTTACTTCAATGTGTGTTTATCGACATCTCATTGTTGAACTTAACCACTACTGTAATTGAATCTTCACTGTTAAATGATACACTCTTGCAAATCTGTGCTTAACGCTGATGTACAAAACTAAGGAGCGTAATCCATCGTTCTACTGCAATCACATTGTGAGAAAATAGATCTGTTCTGTGTCAGTACATGCTGTCCACGGACAGTCAGGTACTCTAAGGGGGGACTCTTTTGCTTCCCTTTCTCTGAGTGTAAGAGGTGCTTCAGGCAATTTCTGCCGATGGCGAATCTGTCCACCTTAGGATGAAAGCAAATTCTGTGTAATATTGCACTGTTTTTATTACATGAAGATGAAGAAATGTTGAATCTTGAATCAATTTCATTTGGACACTTGTCCAATTCAGTACATCCTTTCAAAATATTTTAGTACGCTGATTTCAGAACAGTTTTGAGCCTTATGTTTGTTCAACCTTAGTATAATAGCTGAAAATTGATCTTCTATAACCTTTTCTGTGAAGACTGTGCTTTCAATCTCCATATCAGAATTCTCAAATGAGAATGCTGTTAAGCCTCTAAGATGGCAGTTTGTCTCAGATATTTAAATTTGATCTTATAACTTTTTTGAGATAAGAGAATGGTCTATTTATGCATTCTTAATGTAACCACTGTCAAGCTTTGAAACGGAAACAAGAATTGGTAATGGGGATTTATTTTTGATGTTTTGTGGCAGGGATGGAACTTCTTTGGACCATGGACTATGACATTTCTCAGAGCAATCGCATTCCCCCACTTATTTCCCTGTACCCTCCAACATAGCTCATAACTGTCCTCCTGCTTCTCACTGCTCTCCTGCTATCCACCTGCACAAAGATAACTTGTGGTAACCAGTTAACTTACTGACCAGCGTGTTTTTGGGTTGAAGGAGCAAACTGGAGAGCTTGGGGAAACCCACAGCTTTAACCGGGAGCATTCACAGAGTTGCTGAGGTCAAGATCGAACCTGGGTCATTCGAGTTGCATTGAAGCATTGACCCACCCTACCACTCAGGACGAGACTAAACCAAATTACCTGGTTAAATATGACTGTTCACACTCAAGACAATTCCTAATATCTCTTTCTCAGTTTCTCTCACTTTCATCATTGTTTTCTGAGCAAATGTGTATCTGAACCATCTTCTATGATTGATTATGAATCCCAATCTTTATTTCAGAGGATCACGTGAAAGTTTCATTGTATTTGTTTTACATTTGTGATCTATCCCAGACTCATTTTTTATAAGCTCTAAACAATGTGCTACACTTTGCATCAATCCCACTGGTGGAGTACAAGAATGACCTGAACTCAGCAATGTTTTAAGGTTTACATGCCTTTGCAATTGCTTCCACATTTTGTTGAATGATTGAAATGCATTTGCATCTACTTTAAGTCTCAGGCGAATTAGCTCTTTCTGTATGAAGGCACACTTATTTCTTTTGAGTTCTGCATCGCGTTCATGTAGTCACCTGAACACTCGCAATAGCTCAAGTTGGGGCTTCAGGCACGGTTGGTGTAGCGGTTAGCGCAACGCCTTTACAGCACCGTCGATCAGGTCCGGGGTTCAAAATCCTGTGCTGTCTGTAAGGAGTTTGTACGTTCTCCCTCTGTCTGCGTGGGTTTTCCCCGGGGGCTCCGGTTTCCTCCCACTTTTGAAATGTACCAAAAGGGTGTCGGTTAATTGGGTGTAAATTGGGCAGCACAGACTTGTGGGCCGAAATGGCCTGTTTCTGTGCTGTATGCCTAAATTAAATTTAACAATTAATGTTGATTATAATGTGATCCATATCCCATGTTATTTTGTCCTTAGTGGCATGAAAGATCTGCAGCGATGACTTCATCCTGTTGGTTTTTTTGGGGGGAAAAACCCTTGCGACAAATATTGAGTAAATCCATGTGACAGGCATGGTTTCGTGAAAACTTTGGCTCCTGTCAACTCCATATATGAATCAGGTGAATTGGGAAGATATCCCCACTCATTAAGTACCACTTACTCCAACATTATCTTGAAAACACCACATAGCAGAATAACCTTACAGCACGAGGCACCACATCAACTAATGTGACCTAGTCTCTCAAGCATGTGCTTCAGTCGAACTCTGATCTATCTTAATTGATCCACCATCGAACTCTTTCTCTGCATTTATGGGACTGGCTGACAATTACAGCAGCATGACTTTATAGCTGGCTTACTGCGAGTATGAGCCTTGCACCCTGTAACACCTGTGTGGATACCCTTAAACATTTCAACACACTGTTACAATGGTACGTTTATATATGATTTTTATATACCTATTTCCATTTTCAATTTTCTGAACAAACCTTTGCCTGCAATATTCGTTAGTCAGTCAGTAAGAACAGCCGTTAGCTAATTGGCTTGTGATGTCCTCCCTGAAATAAAACATCAGGGTGATAGTATAAAACAGAATGGCATCGTCAAGCCTCATAGACAATGTGGTAAACTCCTTCACCTCATGACTTGTTGCAACCAATCCCACTGGGAAGATAGACCCATCAGAGGTGGTGAAACATAGGCATACAATTGTGGTGAGGATCGAGGTAAGACTCAAAGAGTTTGAGAAGTTACAACCCTGGATACATGTTAGTACCGAAACAAGAATTTTACAATTGGGAGTAAATGCATAAATAGAGACAGAACGCCCGCTTGCAAATCAATTTCGCTGACACGCAAGTTCATTAAACTACAAATACCTAGAAAAGATAGAACTACTGAGGGTAACAAACAGAACCTACCGCCACATTTCCCCCCCCCCCCCCCCACCCCTGATGTACAGGCATGGCTCATGGATAAAGAAATTAAATCTATTTACAGTTAAAATGAATGAACCAGATAGTCTGACAGGTGTGTGCCACAACTGAGCCCTCCTCCCCATAGAGCACCCACCTCACTAAAGGTCCTCCAGCACTGTGGACCACATCCAGAAGCAGGCTCAGGGTATGAAAGAGAGAGAATGAAAATCACACATGTGCTGTTTTTTATTGACCTGGGGCTGGAGACCAGTCCAGCTGTCGAGACGGGTAACTTTAGGTGAGGAGGATGATCATTTTGTAGGTGGCTTCGGCTGGGGCTCAAGTCACATGACTTCAGGTTGGAAGATGACCAATTGGAAGGAGGTTCAGTCTGTGGGTGGGTCTTATTTTGGTTGACAAGGGAGAAATGACTTTCAACAAGTGAGGTGTTTCCTGTTTGACCACTGAGGTTAATGTCTGTGTTACAAAAGTAGCACTTGGAATTTCCAGCATTGGCCTTAAGTCAAATATGGCAAACAATTCTGCTCTGAGCGCAGACATGGACCCGTTTAAATTTGCTTACCCCAGCAATGGGTCTAAAGCAGATGACATCTTACTGGCTCAGCACAAAACACTTAAGGACCTGGACAGCAATGATGCTTACATGAAAATGCTCTTTATTGATTACAATTTGACATTTAACACCACCATCTCCTCAAAAGTAATCTGCAAACTCCAAGGCCTGGGTCTCAATACCCCACTGTGTAATTGGGCGCTGGATTTCCTCACCTCTAGACCCCAGTCAGTGTGGATTGGCAAGAACATCTCCTCCACAATCTCCATCAACACTGGAGTGCCACAGAGCTGAGTACTTGGCCCTCTGCTCAACTCGCTCTACACCTATGAATCTGTAGCTCGGTTCGACAACAATATACACAAATTTGCTCATGGTACTACCATAGTAGGCTGTATATAAAGAGGAAACGAGACAGCATTTAGGAGGGAGATTGAAAGCTTGGCTGAATTGTGCCCTAACAACAACCTCACACTTAATGTCACCAAGACCAAGAAGCTAATTGTAGACTTTAGGAAAGAAAACCAGAGGTGTACAATCTAGTGATCATCGGGGCATCAGAGGTGGAGAGGATGAGCAAATCTAAAGGACCTTTCCTGGACCCATCATACTAATGTCATCTCAAAGAAAGCACATCAGTGCGACTACTTCCTCAGGCATTTGTGGAGGTTCAGTATCTCATCGAAATCCTTGGCAAACCTCTACAGATGCGAGGTGGAAAGTGACCTGATCCACTGCATCATGGTCTGGTATGGTATGGGAAAGCCCTGCAAAGGGTAGTCGATACAGCCCAATGCATCACAGGCAAAGCTCTCCCCACCATCAAGAACATCTGCCGTCAGAGAGCAGCAACAATCATCAAGGGTGCACATCACCCAGCACCCACTCTGTTCTCACTGCAGCCATCAGAAAAGACTTGTACCACCAGGTTCAGGAATAGTTGCTACCTCTCAGCCATCTTATTCCTGAACAACAGACTCATCCGGAGACCCTTTTAAGGATTGGATTTCTCCCTTTGCTCACTGAATATTTATTTTCTATATTTGCATGGTCAGTTTGTTTACATTTCTTTTTCTAATTTCATTTTTTTCTTTTGTATATATTTCTTTCATTTTGAATATGGCTTATAGTTATCAGTAAGTAGAAATTCTACCTGGTCTACAGGAAAAAATGATCTCAGTTGTATGTGATTTCATGTATGCACTCTGACAATACATCTGAACTTTGAATTTTGATTTCCACCTACCATCTTCACTCAGCTGATCAATCAGTGCTCCTCTGTGTTGAACAACATGAAGACACATTGGAAATAGTAAGGTACAGAAAGTATTCTGCATGAATCAGGGGCTTTAACATCCATCTCTAAGAGTGGTTTGGTCACTTCACTGCTGACCAACCTGGCTAAGTCTTGAGCTACTCTGGTGGGTGAACAAACAGGGGGGTATAAATTTAAAGAGAGATGAACACAGAGCTAACATTTGACCCAGAAATATCAAGGGTCATCCAATGAAAGATCATCACCTGAAATTTTAACTCTTCCCAGGTGCTGCCCTGATCCACTGAGGATTTCCAACATTTTCTATTTATAACTGATTTTTCATTTGGATTTTATTGCATTTTGAGAAGTTAATGTAGGGCACTACTTACAGTGTGAATGTCAGGGCTGTGGGGAGAGTTGCAGAACAGAGAGGTTTAAGTTCCATGAAAGTGGCGTCACAGGTAGACACACTGTCCAAATTCCACCCATCCAAACTCTCAGGCAGACACAGATGTTATTTTGAAAGTTAAAATCTCCTATTATTCCTGCATCTATCTATGATCTCCCTCCACATATCACTAATTTGCACTGCATATCACAGGTGTTTGGGGGTGGGGTGCTGTTTTATAGTGCTGTTTTATCCCAATCATTTGGCCCCTCCCTTGTAATTCCTCAGTTCTGTCTTCACTGGAGGATCCTCCTGGGATATCCTGTCCAAGTAGTTAGATGAACTTGCTTAGGTATTTAACCTTTCCCTTAAATGAGGGAGTTATTGCCTTTATGTTGTTCCTTCTGATGGACTGACAATTTAGACAGACTCTTGAAGATGTTCTGCAGTTTTCTCACATTGTGCATACTGGGCAAGCCAAGTTCTCCTCTTTTCATTGGCTTTCCAGTGGACGGGGGAACAGTTCGAGCTGCACGTATTTTAATGCAAGAAGCCTGACAGGTAAGGCCGATTAAATCAGAGAAACATTAAACCTGCAAATGCTGGAACCTTGAGCAGACAAAGAATTGGCAGAGGAACTCAGAGAATTGATCAGAAGGTGTGAGAGGTGAAGAGCTCTTGGGGTACCCACCTGAAAGAGCAGGAGACGCACTTTCTAAACCTCCTCCAGGAGGGATAATCGGCAGAACGCTGAAGTCCCCCTAGACACCTGAAAGCAGCTGCATGAAAGCTACAGTGGACAGGAGCTGGGGTGCGCTCCGAGGCGCCTCCCGTGCAGCTGTCCCTTTCAGGTGGACAGCGCAGCACTTTCAGGGCTCCCACCTGAATGATGATTCCAAAGCTCTGCATCCGCTTCTGCAGGCGCATTCTTGGCAGAGAATGCTCCTGATAGTGTCTACAGAAACACGGTTGAGAGAGGGGCAGGACTGGCAGCTCAATGCTCTGGGGAAAGGATGCTACAGGTGTGATAGAAATGGAGGTAAGAGAGTAGGTGGAAGTGCATTTTGATCAGGGAGAACATTGCAGCAGTACCTAAAACATCCAGTGAGACTTTATGGATAGCTTAGAAATAAAAAGGGAGTGATCTCTTTGAAGAGATTGTACTGCAAGCTCCCAAATGATCAATGGGAATTGGAGGAGGGAGATGACCGATAGCTGGAGAAACATTTAGGTTTTAATAGTTGGGAATTCCGACTGGGACTGTCACAGTGCAATGGAATTAGATGGTGCAGAAGGAGTGAAGTGGGTCAAGGGAAATCTTCTTAAGTGATGTGTAGCTGGCCCCATTCAAGAAGGGGCAGCATTCAGCCTCCACTTGGGAAATGAGGCAGGACAAATGGCTGAAGTGTCAGTGAGACCACTGATTACAATTCTATAGGTTTCAAAATAGTTATGGAAAATGATAGGACTGGCCCACAAGTTAAAGACCAAAGACTACTTGTGATGGCATTAGGTAGGAACAGAGATTGTTTATGTTTGCACTTTATTTATTTTGTTTTCCTCCTCTTTGCATTGCTCATTCGCTTGTTTACATTTGTTTATTTGCTTACACATGTACATTGTGCAGATTCTTTTTGCCCCACCAATAAGTGGTAATTCTGCCTGGCTCGCAGGAAAAATATCTCAGGGTTGTATGCGATGTCATGTATGTAGCCTGTCAATAAATCTGAAATCTCCAATGTTTTCAGGAATCTAATGGCAAAATGATTTATTTTATCCATCCCTTTCTTCCCTGTTCGAAGAATCCAATAAATTGGTCAAACCCGGCTTCACATGAACACCTTGTATCTGATCAAGTTGAATTTTCTCTCGATGTCCTGCCACAGCATCTCCCATAATAGCTTCAAGCATTTTTCCAATGTGCTAACCTAAATTGGCCTGTGGTTTCTCCCTTCCAGTCTCTCTTTCTCTTTGAATAAATGGGTAACATTTATGAACATCCAGCTGAATAGAACCTTCACCAAATCAAGTGATTGTGAGGATTTATGAAGCAGACAGCGTGGAAGCAGGCCCTTTGGCAGTCTGTGTCCATGCTGGGCATCACCAACACTAGTCCCATCTACCCTCCTCACATCATGGAAAGGTAAATCTAGCCTTTCAGCTTTCTCATGACTAATTTCTTTTCAGGGCCTTTAAAGAGATCCATGATGACCAGAAAACTGCCATTGCAGTGCTCCGACAATTTGACCACCTTCCAATTGCAATTTTCCTGAGTTTTTCCCTCTTTTCCAAGTTGTTACCTGGACCCTTTATGAATATATCAGAAAGCTAAAACAAGACGAATTGGATGTGGTCCTTATAGCTAAGGAGACCAAGGAGTGTGGGGAGAAAACAGAAACAGTGCACAGAGGTCTCCTGATCACCAATATTCATACTGAATGATGGGCCAGGCTCAAGTGGCAGAATTTTATATGAATCTACATCATGTGTATTTTAAGCACCAAAAACAGAGTTAAGGAATACCACAGGACAAGCACCATCTATCCAACCATATCCTGATGAGGTTGGTGGTGAACGGTCAACTTGGTAAGGGTGGGAGAGGCCCTGCATGTATTCATTTAATTTTAATTTAGAGATACAGCACAGTAATAAGCTCTTCTGCCTCTTAAGCTCACACCACCAATTAACCTGTCTTTGGCATGTAGGAGAAAACTGGAGCACCCGGAAAAAAGATGATGGGGAGAAGGTGCAAGCTCCTTACCTTCAGTGGCGATTCGAACCCGGGTCACTGGCACTGGGCAAAGATGTGCCTTTTGCAACTAATACCAGGGGGTAAAACCAATCCAACCTCCTTCTGAGACCTGGCTATCACCCGAGACCTTCTGCAGCCAGCTTTAATTGACTGCAATTGTAAGAGGAGGCTGGGCATTCTGGGGTGTGAGTAATCTCCCAACTCTCCAAAGCTTTTTCCCTCTATAAGGTAAGTTAAAATTATGATGGGTAATTTTTTGCAATTGTGGACAAATGAAGACCTGAGGATACGTGTGTTCAACATCATCCAGGACGAAGCAACCAGCTTGATTGATATGTCATTCCCCACTCTAAACATTCTCTTCTTTTATCATTATTGAGCTACGGCAGGATAAAGGCCAGCCTTCTCAATGCACTTTGGCAACTGGCCAAGGGTATTTGCCAGCACTTCCTAAGCCTGCAGTGTTTAACACCCAGTCCTGAAGCAGGGTTCTGACCCAAAATGTCAGCTGCCCATTTACCTCCATGGATGCTGCCTGACCTGCTGAGTTCCTCCAGCTCTTTGTTTTCTTGACCCAGATACCGAGTATATGTGTCCCTATGTTTAATATTTGGAAATGGCAAAGCTGTCAGGTGCATTGGGAAACCATTGGCTCCTTCAAGCTGCGCACATCTTGTTTGGGAAACAAATCACTGTTCTGACATTGGTTGTCTAAATTCTGAACTCCCTCCCAATCAACAATGTGGGGGAACTTTCACCATCTCAATACCAATAGTGAAGAACAGCTCCCCTCTAACATTTCTGTGGTAGTGAGTAATGGGTAATAAATATCGCACTTTCCAATAATGACCAGGTCCAGCCAATTATCTCCATCAAGGGGTGGCATGGTTAGTGTAGCAGTTAGCACAATACCAATACAGTGTAGGCAACCCTGGTACAAACCTGTCACTGGCTGTAAATATTTTGTATATTCTCCCTGTGATCTTCATGTGTTTTCTCCAGGTGCTCCAGTTGCCTCCCATGTTCCAAAGATGTGCAGAGTTTGTAGGTTAATTGGTTGCATGGGTGTATTAGGATGGCGAGGGGATGTGAGCTGGAAGGACCTGTTACTGTGCATTATCACTAAACATAAAGAAAAAAAGCATTGAAATAATGAAAGAGGAATCTAGTTATATTTTTGCACATCACATCAACATTTCCTTTTGCCTCACACCTTTTGTCATCTCACCCTGTCCCAGACCTTCCCTTGTCCTTTCACCTTCACTCTTTCCTTCCTTGCTTAAAACCAAATACACCTCATGCCTGCTCTGATAAAAGATCATCAATTTTTAAAAAAATAACTGTTTCCTTTCTGTCTGTATACTCTGTCCAAATACTGCTTTTATTTATAACATGCTCATCTCTTGCCTTCTGGCCTAAATAATGCAAGCTAATGCATGAAAACAAAATAATTTATTGGGAGTTCTTGCCATGTGACATTTCATCAGGTCTAGACAACAGCACAACAAGACTTAAACAAGGAAATCTGCAGAAGCTGGGGTCGAGTACAATACACCAACGTACTAGAGAAACTCAGGTCATCCAAAGAGAGTTACCTTTAATCCTCTTCCTCCTCTTCCCCCATCTCTTCTCAGCTTTTTTCTCTTCTACACCTCCCCCCACCTATTTACCTGTTAGTCAGTGGTTCTCAACCTTTTTCTTTCCACTCACTTACCACTTTAAATATTCTCTATCCCATAGGTGCTCTGTGATTAGTAAGGGATTGCTTAAGGTGGTAGGTGGGTAGAATGAAAAAGTTTGAAAACTACTGTCTTAATCATACCTTTTTCTTTGGCTTGGCTTCGCGGACGAAGATTTATGGAGGGGGTAAAAAAGTCCACGTCAGCTGCAGGCTCGTTTCTGGCTGACCAGTCCGATGCGGGACAGGCAGACACGATTGCAGCGGTTGCAAGGGAAAATTGGTTGGTTGGGGTTGGGTGTTGGGTTCTTCCTCCTTTGCCTTTTGTCAGTGAGGTGGGCTCTGCGGTCTTCTTCAAAGGAGGCTGCTGCCCGCCAAACTGTGAGGCGCCAAGATGCACGGTTTGAGGCGTTATCAGCCCACTGGCGGTGGTCAATGTGGCAGGCACCAAGAGATTTCTTTAGGCAGTCCTTGTACCTTTTCTTTGGTGCACCTCTGTCACGGTGGCCAGTGGAGAGCTCGCCATATAATACGATCTTGGGAAGGCGATGGTCCTCCATTCTGGAGACGTGACCCATCCAGCGCAGCTGGATCTTCAGCAGCGTGGACTCGATGCTGTCGACCTCTGCCATCTCGAGTACCTCGACGTTAGGGGTGTGAGCGCTCCAATGGATGTTGAGGATGGAGCGGAGACAACGCTGGTGGAAGCGTTCTAGGAGCCGTAGGTGGTGCCGGTAGAGGACCCATGATTCGGAGCCGAACAGGAGTGTGGGTATGACAACGGCTCTGTATACGCTTATCTTTGTGAGGTTTTTCAGTTGGTTGTTTTTCCAGACTCTTTTGTGTAGTCTTCCAAAGGCGCTATTTGCCTTGGCGAGTCTGTTGTCTATCTCATTGTCGATCCTTGCATCTGATGAAATGGTGCAGCCGAGATAGGTAAACTGGTTGACCGTTTTGAGTTTTGTGTGCCCGATGGAGATGTGGGGGGGCTGGTAGTCATGGTGGGGAGCTGGCTGATGGAGGACCTCAGTTTTCTTCAGGCTGACTTCCAGGCCAAACATTTTGGCAGTTTCCGCAAAGCAGGACGTCAAGCGCTGAAGAGCTGGCTCTGAATGGGCAACTAAAGCGGCATCATCTGCAAAGAGTAGTTCACGGACAAGTTTCTCTTGTGTCTTGGTGTGAGCTTGCAGGCGCCTCAGATTGAAGAGACTGCCATCCGTGCGGTACCGGATGTAAACAGCGTCTTCATTGTTGGGGTCTTTCATGGCTTGGTTCAGCATCATGCTGAAGAAGATTGAAAAGAGGGTTGGTGCGAGAACACAGCCTTGCTTCACGCCATTGTTAATGGAGAAGGGTTCAGAGAGCTCATTGCTGTATCTGACCCGACCTTGTTGGTTTTCGTGCAGTTGGATAATCATGTTGAGGAACTTTGGGGGACATCCGATGCGCTCTAGTATTTGCCAAAGCCCTTTCCTGCTCACGGTGTCGAAGGCTTTGGTGAGGTCAACAAAGGTGATGTAGAGTCCTTTGTTTTGTTCTCTGCACTTTTCTTGGAGCTGTCTGAGGGCAAAGACCATGTCAGTGGTTCCTCTGTTTGCGCGAAAGCCGCACTGTGATTCTGGGAGAATATTCTCAGCGACACTAGGTATTATTCTATTTAGTAGAATCCTAGCGAAGATTGTGCCTGCAATGGAGAGCAACGTGATTCCCCTGTAGTTTGAGCAGTCTGATTTCTCGCCTTTGTTTTTGTACAGGGTGATGATGGTGGCATCACGAAGATCCTGAGGCAGTTTACCTTGGTCCCAACAAAGCTTGAAAAACTCATGCAGTTTGGCATGCAGAGTTTTGCCGCCAGCCTTCCAGACTTCTGGGGGGATTCCATCCATACCTGCTGCTTTGCCACTTTTCAGTTGTTCGATTGCCTTATATGTCTCATCCAGGGTGGGAACCTCATCCAGCTCTAGCCTTAGGGGCTGTTGAGGGAGCTGGAGCAGGGCGGAATCTTGGACTGAGCGGTTGGTACTGAAAAGAGATTGGAAGTGTTCTGACCATCGGTTGAGGATGGAGATCTTGTCGCTGAGGAGGACTTTGCCGTCTGAGCTGCGCAGCGGGCTTTGGACTTGGGGTGAGGGGCCGTACACAGCCTTTAGAGCCTCGTAGAAACCCCTGAAGTCGCCAATGTCCGCGCTGAGCTGTGTTCGTTTGGCGAGGCTAGTCCACCACTCATTTTGGATCTCCCGGAGTTTGCGCTGAAGATGGCTGCATGCGCGACGGAAGGCTTGTTTCTTCTCTGGACAGGACGGCTTTGTAAGGTGAGCCTGGTGGGCAGCTCGCTTCTTTGCCAGCAGCTCCTGGATTTCCTGGCTGTTTTCGTCAAACCAGTCCTTGTTTTTCCTGGAGGAGAAGCCCAGTACCTCTTCAGTGGATTGCAGTATGGTAGCCTTCAACTGATCCCAGAGGGTTTCAGGGGACGGGTCCGTGAGGCGGGTTGCAACGTCGAGCTTTGCTTTGAGGTTTGCCTGGAAGTTTCCTCTCGCTTCGTCTGACTGCAGTTTTCCAACATTGAACCTCTTTCTGGGGGCTTTATTGTTCCTGGGCTTTGGCTTGAAGTGAAGGTTGAGCTTGCAGCGAACCAGCCGGTGGTCAGTGTGGCATTCCGCGCTAGGCATGACCCTGGTGTGGAGCACATCTTGTTTGTCACTTTCTCGCACCAGGATGTAGTCCAGGAGGTGCCAGTGTTTGGATCGGGGATGCATCCAGGTGGTCTTAAGGCTGTCCCTCTGCTGAAAAAGGGTGTTTGTAATGACAAGCCGCTGTTCTGCGCAGAGCTCCAACAGGAGGCGCCCATTGTCGTTGCACTTGCCGACGCCATGCTTGCCCAGGATTCCTGGCCAGGTTTCTGAGTCTTTGCCGACACGAGCGTTGAAGTCGCCCAGGATGACAACCTTGTCGGCTGTAGGGGTACGTTGGATGAGGTTGCGCAGGTCGGTGTAGAACTTGTTCTTTTCTGCTGGTTCCGCCTGGAGGGTTGGAGCATAGACACTGATGAGGGTGATGTGACGCTTGTTTTGAAGTGGGAGTCGCATGGACATGATTCGGTCCGAGAGGCCTGTCGGAAGGTTTTCGAGTTTGGAGGCAATGAAGCTCTTGACCATGAAGCCTACACCAGATAGGCGTCGTTCATCCGAAGGCTTGCCAGACCAGTAGAGTGTGTAGCCCGCGCCGCGTTCTTGGAGGCTGCCTACATCTGCCAGGCGGACTTCACTGAGAGCGGCTATGTCGATGTCAAGTCTGAGGAGTTCATGTGCAATGAGGGCAGACCGACGTTCAGGTCGGTGGCTGTCAGTCTTGTCTAGCATGGTTCTGATGTTCCAGCATGCTAGCTTGAGTTTGTGAGCATCTTTTGAGGGGGAGGACGTGGAGGGGGAGGACGTGGAGGGGGAGGACGTGGAGGGGGAGGACGTGGAGGGGGAGGACGTGGAGGGGGAGGACGTGGAGGGGGAGGACGTGGAGGGGGAGGACGTGGAGGGGGAGGACGTGGAGGGGGAGGACGTTGAGGGGGAGGACGTGGACCTGTCCTCGGGCCTGCGCAAAGGAGCTTTTAGGTGGAGTGCAGTGCGCGCAGTACTGGCCCCACCCTTTACACCCATGGTTCGTGTGCCGTGGCCAAGCAAGCTGGGACGTGGCAGCGAGGTCCTTGGGTCGTAGGTTTTATATCGGAGTGGCCTTCTCCTATGCAGGTTTCTTACCCGGGCTGGAGGGGCCTGCCTCCCCTCCTAGGTCGGTCCATACTGCCCGGGCCGGACCGGACCGGCCCCGGCCTCGGTCGAGTGAGGCAGGCGGAGGCCCCGGTCCGGGCAGGGAGTGGGAGGCGGTGGCCCCAGTCCAGGCACAGGGTGAACTGCGGCGGCCTCGGCCCCGGTCCGGGCAATCATACCTAATTGACTCATTAAGTGCACGGTTTCAGAACTCCAAAGGGAATGGGCCAATGACAATTTTTCTCAACCAAAATATTTTAGTAACTAACAATTGGGTCTAGAGCAGTGGTTCTCAACCTTCCCTTCCCACTCACATATCACCTTAATCAATCCCTTACTCACAGGGCACCGATGGCATAGGGATTACTTAAAGTGGTATGTGAGTGGAAAGGAAAAGGTTGAGAACCACTGGGTTAGCCTGAGGCCCCCAGTATCCACCACAAACCCCCCCCCCAACTGACTGCCTCCACCTTTTCCCCTATCTTTTTATTCAGGCTGTTTGTTTTTGTTTATATCTGATGAAGGGCCCAGGCTTGAAACATTGGTTACCCTTAGTATTCCTATGGTAAACCACAGGATTCTGTTGCCACTGTGGTTAAGTGGGAAAAAAAAACACACAAATGCTGGAGAAACTCAGCAGGTCAAACAGAACCTTTATGTAGCAAAGGTGAAGATATATCATCAACGTTTCAGGCCTGAGCCCTTCATCCAGGTGTTCCTAAGGATGCTCCAGCATGTTTATTTATGGCACAAATTGACTATCCGCACCATTACAAGACACTTTTTTATGCACAAGAATTAGAGTGAATATTTATTATCGATCTACCTTGTGTATTTATTGTCTTTTTTAATTCAATTAACCTTTACTATTATAGTTTTTATATATCTCTCTGTTCTGGATGTAGCATAAGAATTTCAGTCCACTTGTACATCACAATACACTCATTATCATGGCCATTCTTGGCTGAAGTGCAAGGCAGAAGTATACTTGAGATTGTGTTATTCCAAAGCACTTGTGACAAATTGCAACAAGATCATCACTTTGGATTTGTGAGTGATATCCTTTTAGCTCAGTTATCGAGCCAGTTAGTGTTTACAAAGCCAAGCCACTCTGCTGCGATCAGTCAATAACCATTTAATTACAAGGTCCACGGATCAGTGCAAAGCCGCACTGGTACAGATAACTGGCGTGAGACAGGCAACTCAGTGACTGACAGTGAACCCGCTGCCCAAAGGGTTGGGTCTGCCTTGGGATATGGACCGCTTGAAGCAAACGTTTCTGAACACAGGCACATGTCTGAATACTTTGGCTCTGAACTGCCTTTTCTTTATTCTCAGGAGAAAGACAATATATTTCCTCTAGATATTTGCTAATTCCATTCTATAAAAGGAATTTAATATTTCAGTGGGATCTGAGCTGCTCATCCAGATCACAAAGTGACTGGACTGGAAACGTAACCATAAGGGTGTCTTTCCCTGTCGTGAGGGAAGGTATTTTAAAAAGACTGGGATAATATTGTGCACAATAGTATTAAGGACCTGAAGAAAATCAAGAGCATCCCTGGGTTTTAAAAAGACCATGTATCATTGCTATACTTTAGTTGAGATGGAACCATGTAATATCATGTATTGATCCCTCCCTCCTTTTGCTGGTTCCACTTTACATTCAGTACAAATAAAAACCTGATGAATAATATCTCTGTTAACCATCAGGTTCCCCAAATGAAATAAGAACAGAGAATATTTATCACAGTTCTCCCAGCAGGAGTGTGAAATTGCACCAAAAAAACCTGAGAATAATTTGGCACAAATTGGCACTTAATTAGCAACATCTCTTGAAGTTGTTAGTGTGGAAAGTAGAAGACTCCACACACGTGCTGTAAATTTCACTTCTAATGTTGAAGTTACACCATGTTGGCGAGGCAGAGGTAGGGGCCATTGGGAGGCACAAGATGCTGGGATCCTGGAGCTAAAAAAAAAACTATCAGTGGATCAGCCAGCATTTGTGGAGGCAAAGGGATGGCCAACATTTTGGGTTGAGACCCTGCATCAGGACTGAGGGTGTAAAAGGCAGTTACAAAAATAAAGGTAGGAAGGAGGGGTGACGCAGGAGCTGGCAATTGATAGGTGGATCCAGTAAAAAAGGAGTTGATGGGCAGGTGAGGGGGATGGAAGGGTGGAGACAGTTTCAGAGGCTTGGAGGTGATGAAGTGACAACAAAGGACTAGAGATTGTGGAATCTGGTGAGAAAGAAAGCTGACAATTGGAAGCAAATTAAGGGGGGGAAAGAGGATGTTGGGCAAATGGGAGATGGAATAGTAGGGTGGATTTTGAGAGGGGAGGGGGTTGCTGGATGAAATGGTGTGAGAGGAACTGGGATGATCAGAAGAAAAGACACAGCAACAGTGTGGGGGGGGGGGTGCAGATTAACTGAAATTGAAGAAATCAACATTCATGCTGTTGGGTTGTAGATTACCAGTCGGAATATAAGGTGCTGCACGTCCAGTTTTAGTTTGGCCACTTGCTGGTAGTGAAGAAGGTTGAGTTCAAAGGGTTTGCAAGTGGGAACCATTGTGGACAGAGCCAGGCAATTCATTCGCCTGGTCGGCCCTTGGCCTTTCTATGGTCGAGGAGACCACATCAAGTTTTGGAGAGAAGAACGGATCAATCTCTGTCCTACCTAATGGTTGTTTAGGAACTGGATGGTGCTGAGAGGGGGTGGGGGTGGTGGTTTGTAGGAACAACCTCATACGTTTGAGGGGAAAAGTGCCGGAGATGGATGGGAGAATCAGGGAATTGCAGAGAGTATGGTCCCAGCAAAGCAGAAAGTGTTGAGGAGGGGAAGGTGTGAAAGGCAGAGAGATTGCATTGAAGCTTCAAACAAATGCAGGAAGAAAATGACTTTTTTTTTAATTGACGGTTGACTGTATTGGAAAGCTTCCACTTCCCAAATAGTTAAGTCCCATGTTTCCTCAGATATCGAAAAGCACCAATTGTAAAAAATATTTGCAAATTCATTATCAGATCTTCATGGATTCATCTTATTCCAAACAAATACCTCTGTGATTAATTAACCATGTCAGTAGTCAAAACACAAAATGCTGGAGATGCTCAACAGGTCAAACATTATGTAGCAAAGGCAAAGCCCTTCATCAAGGTATAACAAAATTCTGGCAAGTGTTTGAACAAAAGAGTAGGGGTAGAGGCAAAGGCAGGTGATGATGGGTGGAGAAAGGAAGGAGGGGACAGCAGCAATGAGGGGGAGGAGGGATGGCTGGGCTGTATGGGTGAAAGAACTGGAAAGAAAGGAGAAGGGGGAGGGGAAAGAAAAGGCGAGCAGGTTTAATGGAAAGCAGTAAAGTCAAAGTTAATGCTACGTGGCTGGAGGGTACCAGACGGAAAATAAGGTGTTGTTCCTCCAATCTGTGGGTGGTCTGGGTGAGACAGTACATGAGGCCTTGGACAGACATGTGAGGGCAGAAGTATGACCCAGAATTGAAATGGCTGGCCATTGGGTGGTCGCTGTGGTTGCGAACAGAGTGGAGGTGCTGAGCGAAGCAATCTCCCAATCTGCAACTGGTCTCTCCAATGTAGAGAATGCCACAAAGGATGTACTCCGGATGCAGTAGATAAGTCCTCTTGATGGGGCCCTGGACTGTGATGAGGGAGGAGGTGTGGGTACAGGTGTTGCATCTCCTGCAGGCACAGGGGAAGGTGCCAGGGGTGAGATGGGTGGAATGGGATGAGTACACGAGGGAATCATGGAGAGAGAAGTCCTTGAGGAAGGCTGAAAAAGGAGAATGAATAATGTGTTTTTTATTTGTTGTGTCTGGGGGCAGATGAGTGGGAAATGGAGGAGATGCAGACGAGGGCTGAGTTGATAGTGGTAGAGAGGAAGCCATGTTTGTGGAGAAAGGCAGACATTTCAGAAGCTCTGGAATGGAAGACCTCATCTTGGGAACATATGTGGCAGAGACGGAGAAATTGAGAGAATGGGATGGAATCCTTGTAGGGGACAGCATGTGAGGAATGTGGTCAAAGTCATTGTGGGAGTTGGTGGCTTTGTAATATATGTCTGGACAGCTTGTCTCCTGAGATGGAAACAGAGATCCTGCAAGGGGAGAGTGTTATCGGAGATGGACCAGGTGAGTTTGAGATCGTGGGACTTGGCCACAAAGTGGATGAAGTTGTCGAGCTCATCGTGGGTCCATGAGGCATTCCCAATGTAGACGTTGATATACCTGAGGAAGAGTTGAAGAAAGGAGTCTTTCCTGTGTAGGCTTGCAGCATGGATCGCTCCACGAAGCCCACAAACATACGGGTACTCATCGCTTCTCCTTTGATTTGGAGGAAATTAAATGAGTTGAAGGAGGTTATTTAGAGTGAAGACAAGTTCTGTCAGGCGGAGGAGGGTGGTGGTAGAGGGTGACTGGTTGAGTCTTTGGTCTAGGAAGAAGCAAAGTGCATTCAGACCTTCAGTGTGGGGGATGGAGGTATGAAGGGGTTGGACATCCATCGTGAATATGAGGCAATCTGGTCTGAAGTCATTGAGGAGATGGAGGGCATGTGAGTGTTGCAGATGTAGGTGGGGAGGGATTGGACCAGGGGAGAAAGGATAAAGTCAAGGTATAAAATTAACCATGTCAGGATTGTAGCAGTTTTGACTTCTTTACATTCATGTATTGCATGGTGTAAATTAGTTTTGGCACGTCAGCAATGATGAATATTACATTTCAACGTTAAAGTAATATAAAACATGCATTTATCCATTGTGCTCATAAGACCTGGACTAATCTGAGGCTGCATTTGAAATTTCTTCTTGTGGTGGGTGCCATGTGGATCTTCAAAAGTTGGATAATTCAATTTACCATGTTTAAGTTAAATTTTAAGCGCAAGTCAGAACAGATATTCAATTCTATAGATTTGTCTGTCATCGGAGGACAACTTTTGTTCATTGCAAAGGAACCTATTTAATAGATTTGATAGCCCCTTTGTGTATGTTTTTACCAAATGCTGTTTGTACAATATTTGGCAGAGTTTGAAATCTCTCAGGAGACAGCATTCTAATCTTAACAACAAAGTATGAAATTGAAGCGGCGATTAGACATTATTTCCCATTTTAATGGTAGGAGTTAATTCATGAAGCATTGTTGGATTGAAATGTAAGCAGACAAAAGATAAATGGTTTATCGGGTTTATTACCCACCAAACTTGGCTGTGTGCCAATTGTCACTTAGAAATGTCCAATATTTTTGAACAATCTGAGGATATTGATGCCTTATAAACATTTGATTTATGTTAACCCCCTCCATGGGCCTCACACCTTCCATCACCCCTCTGCCCCTCTTCCAACAGGTCGCCAACCCATTCCCATTCTTCTCCTATCAGAGAGCTAGCTTAGCTCTCTGCTCTCTCCCCCTATCCCTTCTCATCTTCTACCATCCCACCTGGATCCATGTAATCTATTACCTGAGAGCCTATGCTCCTTCCCCTCCAACTCTATCCCCGCCTTCTTATTCTAGCATTGCTCTGATTTTCAGCAATCCTGATGAATGGCTCAGGCTTGAAACGTCGACCGCCTTTTATTTCCTGTGGATGCTGCGTGACCTTCTGAATTTCTCCGGCGCTTTCATGTATTGCTCTCAGCATCTACCATTTTTCGATGCTTTTAAATGGTTTTAAATTATAGCAACTTCCTAAGGATGATTTTTGGCTTTGTTCTAATACTGTCTCCAATTATGGGGATCAGCACCCGTCCAATTGGGAATCCAGAATATGAAATTTCTTTTAGGTTTCTCTGCTGGCATCATCCTCCCCTCTAGTGGTTGTGGATTGAAAGCTGCAAGTCTGGGCAAAATGGACTGAAATATCATGGATAAGATAAATCAGGAAAATAAATGACTCCGAAGTCCATCCTATGCATCAGGACTCCCACAAAATGGTTCTAAATACAAATATATTTGTGCTGTACCAGAAACCATTAAACAAAAACTAAATATGGATGCATAATTCAGTCGTGCAGGATGAGTTTGTTTCTTTCAACCAACTAAAGGCCATTAAATCCAGGAGGAACGAACAACAAGTAGATATAATCCATTCTCCAGTTCAAAGAGCAATCTGATTGCTTTGTAATGATTCTGTAGTGCAAATGATATTGCATGCTCTTTCATGGAGCTTACCCAGTTGTATTCTCGTGTGACTGAGTAAAGATATTTTAGAAGAGGGACGTGGAGCTGGAAAATGTTTAGATCACTGGACAATGAAGAGTTTGGTTTCTGAACACCTTTGGGTGTATTTTATGGATTTTGGGCTGTTGTTCACAATATTCACCTTGAAAAAATTCATTTCATGTGACTTTTTTATAGGTATAACCTATTTTTGTGATTTCCTGTCATCCAAAACCATGAGGTACAACATGTCATTAAAACTTCATTTTCTGCATTCGCACTTCCCTGCTGATCTTGGTGCAGTCAGTGATGGACACGGCGAAAGGTTTCACCTGGACATTGCGACCATGGAAAAGTGGTGTCAGAGCAACTGGAATCCATCCATGATGGCCGACTATTGTTGGATACTGACCGGTGCTGAGTACAGATGAAAAGCAGTGGTGATGCACCATCAATTACTCAGGAGACTATTGTGGAGAAACCAATAGGCTTTAATTCACAAAAATATAGCATAACCTTACTTTTTGGCTGTCCGGCCCTGAGTTTCAGGGGGCTGTGGAACAGCCACCTTTCTACAGGAGCCTGTAGGGAGAAGCCACAGGTACAACCGGCCAATAGGCACGCTTGACCAGATAATTATACCTTACAATGGTTTATCACAAGTGGCAAAACATTTTTAGGTCAGTTGAACTAACTCAATGTATCATCCTCATTATACTTTAAAACACACTAAATTCAACGCAAGTTAATTTAATGTTTCATCAACTTCCTACGTGATACAGCAAATCTGAAAATATCATTGTGTACAGCTTGAAGTGGTCTATCACAATCCTCAATTTTTTTTCAAGAGGCAAACCTTTTGAAAAAAAACATTGTCCAGTGTTATTATCTTGAACCAAAGTGTCCAATTTTCATGGGGCTTAAAGCCATAAAGATTAAGGGATATGAGTGGACAGAAAACCGAAAGCTTATTCATTTGATTTTCAATACTTCCAAACTCAATGTATGGCAAACATCACAAATGCTAGACCTGAAATTATTCCATCAAAGTAGAAATAATTGCATTTGTTTGTGTGAATCACAGAAAACGAAATGACACCAGGTCATGATGCACAGCTTATCTGTTACTGATGAACACTGGAATGATTGTCTCACTCATTAACAGATGGCATGATTTGAAGTGAATTTGGACTCCTTTAGTTTCCAACTTACACACTGAAAAATTGTCCTATGTTAGTCTCATTTCTTATTCCATTAATACAGCAACTTTGAATGTACATGAACCAAGATTTGGATCTGTTTCTTCCATCTATGGTAGCTCAATGGGCAGGATGCAATCTCAAGCTGAAAGTTCTATGTTATGTTTCTTTCTGCTTCTGGTACCACCTCTAGAGGACCTTTTCCATATGACATTGAAAACAAATGTATAAAGAAATACGACACAAATATCTCATTATAATTGGGGCAGAGGAAGTCTTATGACTTGACCTGGTTTTTTTGGATGCCTCTGTCCAATTTCCTGAAGACAAATTTTTTTGTAACCTTTGTCAACACTATTATTAGCATTGCCAATGGTACATCTTCGGACATTTATCTTAACCTAACTGCCCATTGTTGCGTTGCACTTTGTGGCTAGCCTGAGACTTACAGTCCCCACTCACGTGCTTGTATTTAATTAGTCAAAGCACTTTGCCATGCCCCAAGGTTGTTCTAAGCACAATATAAACGTATATTTTAATGTGGCGGCACATTACAATCACTGGGATCTCGTGACCAATTTCAGACTGGAAAGAACATTTTTCTGTTGTTTGTGTGAATATAACGCCTGTGTTAATATCATGAACACTTCAGCCATTTGCAGTTGGCCACTTCACTATTTCTCAATGTAATTTAGTCTTAGATTCATTTTTGAGAAGGCCATGTATGCTTGGGTCTCTCTACCCTAGGTGGACCATTCTGGGTCTCTCTAACCCAGGTGGACCATTCTGATACACGAGACTGAGCACCAGGGCTTAAGGTTTATAGCAAAAACAAATTTTGATTTCCTGCAATTTAGGATTTCAACTTTTTTAAAGGTATCAAGGATCCACATTGTTTTGTCCTTCTGTCCTCCAATCCATATCCAATAATCGCCTTTTGTCTGTTGGTCGTTCTCCCTCATCTCCATGCCCTCCCTTTCCTCTCTTCTTCCAAAGCCTGTCTGCTTTTTGCTCACATCTTGAAGAAGGGCGCAGGCCTCAAACATCAGTTAGATATGCTTACAAACGCTGTAAGACCTGCTGAGTTCCTCCAGCATTTCGGTGTTTTAACTACAGTTGCAGCATCTGCAGACTTTTGAATGGCATGATTGGTACAGCAGCTAGCCCAATGCCTTTACAGCGCCAGCGATCTGGTCGGGGGTTTGAATCCCACTCTGTCTTTAAGGAGTTGGTTCTGTGACAGATTATAGATATGTTTTGGGGAGATAAATTGGAGGAGGTTTTTTTTAGTGTAGGTCACATACAAACATTTCAAAACACTGGAATTTAAAATACTGGAGCTCTGCTGAAGCCAGACAGGCCAACTCCAAGAGCCTTTGCAAAAGCTTTGGAGAGTGCCAAAGAGACTTCACTAATGGATTGTTGTTTTGAAAAACAACAGATGAAAATATTCGGAGGGGTAGGTTCGGAGCCACAGGCTGTCTGGGAGTGCTGCTTGCTGTTCTAAGAGGGTCATGTGGTTTTGCACTAAGAGAGAGCGAGATCAGTTCTGCAGTTTTACAGTCAGCAACAATAGTTGGGATTGGATCAGGACAAGCCAGCAAGCTTGTTGAAAAACCCCATTTTGAAGATGGGTTGTGAGTGCTTAGTTCAGCCTGGTCAAAGCCCTTGTGGTCCATACAAAAGGAGAGGACTGGCTGCCTAATGTTTCACTTGAAATAAGTGAAACAAAAAGGAACTCTGTGGTGACCTGAAAGAAAGAGGTTATCATCTGGAAAACCCTGATGGGGCAAGTTTCTTCAGCAAGACACTGATGTGGCTGATTAAAAGGGGTTTGTGTCCAGTAACAACAAATCTATCTCTGAAAACTGACAAGAACTTTCCATATCGGTAACTATTTACCTTTCAAACACCAAAACCTGGTGAAATTCATAAATGTTAAATTCCTTGCAGAGTATAAGAATTGCCTGCAACCAGTGAACTTGGAGGAATGAGAAGTGAGATTGGACTGTGAATTTCTGAACTTACATATACATTACATGCACGTGCACTTAGAATTAGAAGGGATTAAATTAATAGTAATAAGTTAAAGTTTGATCCTGTTTCTGTGTTTAAAGATAATTAAAAGCATCTTTTGTTTAAGTGATCATTTGTCTTTGTGAATATCTATTGCTGATGGGTTGTGGAGTCCTCTGGGCTCATAACAGTACGCTCTTCCCGAGTCTGCATGGGTTTTTCCTGGGGGCTCCGGTTTCCTCCCACCGTTAAAAACGTAACGGGGTGTAGGTTAATTGGTTGTATATTGGGCAGCATGGACTTGTGGGCAGAAAGGGCCTGTTATTGTGCTTTATGCCTAAATATTTACAGCAAATTATCTGATTTCATCCTTTTTCATGACCCAGGTGGCTACACATCAAGAAGAATTTCATTATCTTATTGGATAAATTTAAATGTAGATACTAAATTTAAATTTAAACTTTGGCTTTGCAGGAGAAGTTAGAGGGTGATGGTAGATGATTGTCTCTGTGACAGGAGGCCTGTGCCTCAGCGATCGGTGCTGGGTCCATTGTTGATCTGAATGCTAATCTGGTAAATTGGATCAGCAAATTTACAGGTGACACTAAGGTTGGTGATGTAGTGGACAGTGAGGAAGGGATCTGGACCACCTGAAAAAATGGCAATTGAATGAATGCAGACAAATGTGAGGCATTACATTTTGGGAGGACAAACTGTGACAGAACCAACATGGTAAACATAAGGGAACTGCAGAATGCAGTAGAAAGAAGGGAGACACAGTAATTCCTTTAAAATGGCATCACTTTTAAGGACTGAGGCTCTTATCTGGTCCTTGTGACTTTGATTCAAGTTTATCGTCACATGTACTGAGGTGCCGTGTGAAAGTTTGCTTTGTGAGCAGTCCAGTTAGGCATCCCATACTTTGTACAGCAGTAGAAACGCAGCACAGATTTCAGAGTTCAATACACAAATGTGCTGGAGAAACTCAACAGCAGCATCTGCAGATTTCCTTGTTTAATGAGATACAGAGTTCGAGAGAGGTGGTTAGAACAGAGGCGAGGCAACATTATTTTACTCCTGCTTTGGAGGTCTGGCAATGGTGAGAAATAAACTGTCCTCATACCTGTGAATCTTCTGCCTGACAGGAGGAGGTTGAAGAAAGCATGGCCAGGGTGGGATGGGTCATTCAATATGTTGGCTGCTTTTCTAAGGCAGAGGGAATTAAAAATGAAGCTGATGAAGGGGGTGGGGTGGGGGGGTGATTTGGGCTCTTTGGTTAAAAAGATGATCGGATAGTGCTGTGTTTGACAAAAGAGATACAGAAGAAACACGAATCTTTCTTTTTCATAATTTGGTCTCCCAATGGCCAGTGTGGACCATCTACTCAGTGAGATAAAAATGTAGGCACGTCAGCAATATAAAAGTCACCACAATATGTTGCCACTATTCCCATCCTAAAGTGACACTCAAAAGGAAGCGGAACTAAAGGAAAATTTTATTCCTCTTTGTGTCACTGCTGTCTGGATTCTAGGTGAGCAGGTCTTCAGTTGAAATCTTTCAAAGGAAACTGGAAGCATCGCTTTGCTTGGAATCCAGTGAAGCATTGCATTTAATAGACTTTCCAAATACATTTTTAAAATAGTTCTCCAAGGATGGTAATATGGGTATATGTTGTGGACTTGGTGATGTAAGGAACTGCTTCATCACTGCCTAATTCTGTAATGTCAGAAAAACAAGGCACAACATTGGGTTGGAGGGCATTCTGGAGTTTATTTGACATCTCATTGACCATTACATTCACCACTGAGAAGAGCATGGGAGCAACCATGACTAGCTTTCTAATCCTAGTTAAGCAGAGGTATGTTGCCATCTTTATCTGCAACATCTTACCATGAAGCACTGCAGTGCAGCCCCCACCATCTGAGCAGCAACAGTTCAACCATTCCTACTACCGCTTTTTCAGGAGTTTCCAGGGAATAGCAACTAAAACCAACCTTGTCCGTGGAGGTCACACTCAAAGAGTTTTTATTGTGCCATTTGATGTATCTTGGTTATAATCTCAGAAACCAAGTTTATGGATGACTGTTAAAATGAACAAACAAAATGTAACGCACTTATAAATTACAGACCCATATGAATTGTTCAGACCTCATATGACTGAAAGTTTTCGCGAGTTAAAAATTAGAATTGATTTTCTTCCTTTGATGGTTCATATGAAGAATTCAATGAGGAATGCAACTATTTTATTTTTTAATAGTTTTTCGTAATACTCTCATGGTTTCTTTCCCAGATATTTCCAGCAATTCCTTCCTGCTTTATACCTCACTTAATTTCCTTTTGGATTGCCAAGAGCAACATTATAGATGCCAGAGACTGTGGTGATTTAATTTTAAATGCAAACTGGTTCAACACTTACTTTATCAGGTTACATGGTTTCAAAGGTTGCAATTTTATAGAAATCCCAGCTCAAATTCACCTGACTCTTTATATTAAAAAAAAATTGGTCAAAGATCAGGACCATGTCCAGTCAGAGATTGCTCACTTTACTATAAATATAACTTGCTGAAAAATTCCACTCCAAATCAAAGGAAGAGACAGAGCTTGAAGCGTCAATGTATGCCAAACTGTGCCTTTGTCTAACTCAGCTTGGGGTCTAAGCAGAATGCGTCAGTGAGTTTTGGGTGCCAAACAAGCTTCTCTAGAGAGATCACCACCTCTGGCTTGTGGGAGAGTGGGAAACAGGTCTGCCCCTCTGAATCAGCTAGCAGATCATGTCAGCAATGGGAGGAATGGAAACTTAACACTAAATCTCCATGAAAAATTGGATGATCAACATTTGAGTCATTTTTATGCCTCAATAATTAAGGAAGGACAAGCAACTTAAGACTCTTCAGGTACAACCTGCTAAATGAAGAGGGGCATTATTATTGCATGAGGCTAAAAATCTTTTTGATTACATTGCAAAAGCAGGGAAGCTTTAAATGTAATAGAACCATTGAATACTAATGCACAGAAGCAGGCCATTTGGCCCATCTAGTCCAATCTACCTCCACCCTTAGAATATTAGAACACTACAGCACAGAAAACAGGTCATTTGGCCCTTCCAGTCTGTGTCAAAACATTCTGTTGTCCCATTGACCAGCACTCAGTCCATAACCCTCCAGACCTCTCCCATCCCTGTATCTATCCAATTTATTCTTAAAATTTAAGTGTGAGCCTGCATTTAACATGTCAGTTTGCGCTCCGTAAATGGTTATATGGTTATATGGTTATAGATAGCTCGTTTCACACTCCCACCACTCCCTGAGTGAAGAAGTTCCCCCTCATGTTCCCCCTAAACCTTTTCCCTTTCACCCTAAAGACATATCCCCTCGTATTTATCTCTCCTAATCTGTGGAAAGAGCTGACTCGGATTTACTCTGTCTTTACCTCTCATAATTTTGCAAACCTCTATCAAATCTACCCACATTCTTCGACACTCTAATGAATAAAGTTCTAACCTGTCTAATCTTTTCCATATAACCATATAACCATTTACGGAGCGGAAACAGGCCATGTTGGCCTTTCAAGTCCGCACCGGTTCACTGATTTTGTGCGCCCTCTTCAGGCATTGGTGATTTTAAGTGTAGTGCACCTGTAACTCAACTCATGAAGACTCGGCAACATTCTAGTAAACCTTCTCTGCACTCTTTCAACCTTACTGATATCCTTCCTGTAGTTCAGCAACCCAGAACTGCACACAATATTCTAAATTTGGCCTCACCAATGTCTTTATGCAACCTCACCATAACATTCATTATCCTCCATTCCCCTCCCATCCATGTAATTATCCAATCATTCCTTAAATGTTAAAATTGAACCCACATCCACCACTATCACTTTCCCCCAATGTTCCCCTTAATTATTTCACTTTTCACCCTTAACCCATGTCTTCCAGTTCTTGTTTCAATCGACTTCAGTGGCAAATGCCTGCATGCATTTATTCTATCTATACCTCTCATAACTTTGCATACCTCCATCAAATCTCCCCTCATTCTCCAATTCTCCAGGAAATAATAAAGTCCTAACCTATTCAACCTTTCCCCATAACTTAGCTCTTCAAGTCCTGACAACATCCTTTCAAAATCTTTCTGCACTCTTTCAATATTATTGATATTTTTCCTGTAGGTAGATGACAAAAACAGCACACAATACTCCAAATTTGGCCTCACTAATGCCTTCTAGTATATACCTTCACCATAAAATGAATTGAAACATAAATGTCTGCAGATACCGTGGTGTAGTGAAAACACAGAATTGCTGGAGCAGATCTCGGAGCGTTCATAGGATGTGGACATGCCAACTCCTCTACCCATTACTTTGAATTATGACGACCAATATGCCACAAGCTCTTTTTTGACCCTATCTACTTGTGATTCCATTGGCAGGGAATTAATCCTAGATTCCTCTGTTCTACTGAACTTCTCTTTGGTATGTATGCCCTTCCCTAGTTTGTTTTCGTAAAATGCAACCTCGCACTTGTCTGCATTGAATTCCATCTGCCATTGTGCAGTCCATTTTTCTCACTGGTCCAGATCCCACTGTAAGCTTTGAAAGTCTTCCTCACTATCCACTACACCCCTCACTTTAATGTCATCTGCAAAGTTGCTGATCTAATTGACCACATTATCATCCAGATCGTTAATATAGATGACAAACCACACTGATCTCAAGGCATATCACATGGGCAACCATCTACTACCACTCTCTGGCTTCTCCTGCAAAGCCACTCTTTCATCCAATTTACTACCTCATCCCGAAAATGTTGCTTTTGTGATCCCAAATATTTATAATTTTCCCTTCCTTTTTTAAATTTCTTATGTATGATCAAATCAGTAAGTGTTGAAAATTTCCCTTTTAATGTCTGAATGGGTATGAATTACATTGAATTCACAATGAGCTGAAAGTTTGGTTCTTCATTTTTTTTGTTAATTTCTCATGAGTTCTTTTCTTCCTCACTCTTTCACTGTCTTTTTGGCTGGAGATCTTCCTGAATAATCCCGTAAACTGTAATTCTCCATCATCTGGTGTTGCCACTTTGCTGCTATTAGCAACCATATTTCTCTAAATAAGAGGAAGTAAATATAACTTGAACAGACCTCCATAGAGTCTTCTGCAATATTCAGTTAACATGAAACAATTTAGTCTGCCATCAAACCAAGCAGAGAACTTTTACCGTTTTGATTTGTAGATGCTAAAATCAATGTCTCCACTGCTGTCCCAAATTGATCTACTCAGTTCATAAGAAAAGTTTGGAAGTTATCTCCAGCAGGGATAAAAACTTCGGTTCAGGGCTAACATTCATAAGGAATAAACCAAACTTTTAGGTCCCTGCTGTTTTCTTTTCAGGATTGAACAATTTATATGAATAAGAGCCAGAAGGATTATTGAGGGAAAAGGAATGAGGAAAATAAAAGAGATATATTCTATTCAAATTACATTACCTCAATTTGGAATAAATTACTCACTAGTTTGTATACAATGTTTTTTTTCTTTTGCAAAACTTCATTAAAACGCTGAAGTATTACTGCTTGCCGTATCCAGTGCCAGCATTGGTACTGCAAGTGACCCTTATTTAAATTCTAAGCTACTTTTTTTGAGCAGGCACTGTTAAGGAAAGGCCAAGTATGAATGTTAAATAGAACCCTGCTGTTCATCTTGGCGTAGCTTAGTGATCATAGTTGCCAAAGTACTGGACATAGGTCTTGGATTTACTCGACATCTTGCAGTAACTCGAATGATAGCTACTTGGAGTTTGTTTGTGTTCGACTGTTCAGATGAATTCAGATGGAGGCAGAGAATTAGGTACATTGCTTAAGATTTAGAATTGCATTAGACAGATGATTAGGATTTGGATGAACTAATAAATAACTGATTTTTACTGTTCCTCTCCAAGAGAATGAGATTTACTTCCTCTGTTAATTCAAACAATTCCAGACCTACATGAGCATGGAAGTTCATCAAAAAATATTTAAATCAATTGTGCTCTGTTATCTGCAACTCCAGTGAATTGACATGAACTGAATAATTTCTCTTTGACCATGATGCGATGGAAGGAATTGCATTTTCCACGCTTACAGAGAGAGCTAAGGAGAGACATAAATTGTAAAATAATTGCCATTCATTAAAACAAACAACATTTCTGACAAAATGGCTCAAAAATTCATTTATTAATTTGACAGAAATTTTTAAAATATAATTTTGTCCTCTTTGTGCATCATTACCAGCAATTAAACTTGACATGTTTTTTTTCTTGGATCACTCATTAATTACATCTTTGCATTTTCACTAACCGAATAGAGCTGAGAGTGGGTCCCCAAGAACCGACAACAGTTTTTCTTTTTATAGAGTCATAGTGTGGAAACAGGCCATTCAACCCATCTTGCCCATGCCGAACAAAGTGTCATCAACCTGCATCTGACCCATGTCATCCTAAACCCCATATATTCATGCGTCGGTCCATTGTTTTCTAAAGCATTGAAAAAGTACCTGCCTCAATCACTACCCTCTGTGTAAAAATGTTATTCATCTAGTTCCTGTTAAATCACTCGCCCCTCACATTAAACCTGTGTCCTCTGTTTTCTGATCCCACACTGGACAAAACTCTTTCTGCATTCACCCCATATATTCCTGTCATGATGTTGTCCACCTCTGTGAGATCACCCCTCATCCTCCTGCAATCCATGGAATAAAGCCATTGGCCTGCTCAACCTCTAACTCTCCCTATTAGCTCAGGCCCCTGAATTCTGGCAACATCTTATCAGCCTTCTCTGCATCCTCTCCATCTTGACCAGATCTTTCTGGCAGCATGGCGACCAAAACTGAACACAATACTCCAAATGGGGCCTCGCCAATGCCTTATAGAACTGCGACATGATCTCCCAACTTCTATATTCAATTCTCTAACTGATGAAGGCCTATGTGCTGGAAGCCTTTTTGACCACCCTGTCTACCTGTGATACCACATTCAAGGTACTAGGTACTTGTACTCTGAGATCCCTCTGCTCTACAGTAATCCCCATGTTAGAACATCCAAAATATAACTCCTCATATATCTCTGTTTAACTTCCATCAACCATTCCCCTGCCCCACTGATCAAGGTCCTGCTGCCATCTTTGACAACCACCTCCACAATCTGTTGTCATGCACACATTTCCTACAGCACTGGTCAAAATGAAGTCGCAAAGCTCCTGAGGCATTATATTGCAGCTTCACATATATTAAGCACAATAATTAGCACAGTGTTTCTCTCAGTGAGCAGCTATATCTCTTCTTTATAATCTTGAGTTCAAAGAGAAGGTTGTTCTTGGCTTCGATGGATTGAAATAAGAGCAGCCTTTATCATTTTAACGTCACACCACTTTCAGGTTGAAAACTTTTTTTTCTCTATATAGTTAGCCATTTTGCTGCCTAATTGCAAAATCTGTATCTTGAAAATATAAAGACTAGTTTAGATTATAAGCTATAATGCAAAGCTTCTAAGAGAGAAGCTGAATATCATAATATCCAGTCCATTATGAAGCATTATTCAACCAAATATGGAAAGATGGTGAGCAATAATTTGTCAGTTGTGGGTATTTTGATTATGCAGTGTAAATTCTAATCATTGACCCAACTGATAATGAATTTGTAATAAGCAAATAAACAACATGTAGCAGGGTGCACTATTTACTGTAAGAGGCCCATAGTCTGAAGAATAGAGTTGGTGATGTTACATGGTAATACAACTAAAGGGGATATAAATATTAGGTTTTTTAACATCTATTGCTTCTCAGAGGAATGCACCATGATGGTAGTTTACATTCTAATCTACAATCTCCTGCTCTAAGACCATTTGAATAACTACAGAGCAGTGTGAAAGGAAATGAACAGAGTCGCATGTTAAGAAAGTGCCGAAGAGGTTTTCTGTTGTTGCTGATGTACTAAATCCCTGATGTGCCATCAGTAAGTAATTAGAATGTGTGGGGGCAAACTGAACATCAGCATGGGCTTGTTTATTCTCATTATTTTATAATTTTAAAAACCCTCTAGGTGATATGACAGGGCTGTATAGAACATAATTCAGATTATTAGCATACTAATTGGACACAAATATAGGCCCACTACAAGGGATCCAACTGAATAATTTCACATCAACCTAGTTCCATGATGAACAGTTCAATATTAATTGGGAAGAATCAAATTCATTATTAAATGCCACACTCTTAAAAAATCTGCTACCTTATAATCTTTTATCACTTCACATTTTACAGAGGTTCAGTAATTCAATTCAATTTTCCAGGGAAATGACTCATTACTATATTTACAAATATATGGATCTCATAAAAATTGATTCTGCTTGTACATCAATGTTTTATTTGCAAGTGTCTTAAGGAATTCAAAAACATTTAACAACATATTGCATATTTTATAACTATCCTCCAATATCGGGAAAAATGCACGGCTTAAAATATCCAAAGAATGTTGCTACTAGTACAAGAATGGACAAGTATTTTTTTCATTGTTAATTATATGTACATCATCAAGAAATGTATCCTAGATTTTGTACTTTAAATGGATGGGGGGGGAGGTAGGGAGGGTGGGATGGGAGGAGGGGGGGGGGGAGAGAAAATGGCACTGTATATATTTGAAAAGGAAAAAGTATGTATCATGGTTAATGTGGTTTATGGTGTGAAAAATTAAAAAAATTAAAAAAAAAGAAAATATTTGCAATTGCAGGTCAGTTTATCCAATGAGTATAGTTTAAGGTGTTGAATCTAGTTTACTTTCTGCATGTCAGTCAAGGAAAAGGTTTGAGATGGGGAGGGGGGGCGGAATTCTTCGTTCCAGGACCCTCAACTTGATTCTCTGTCCTCGCCCTTTATAGCAGTTTTCCAAAGGTGTGCCCATTTTCCTTTTTAAGAGACTACGATGGATTCTGCTTCCAACAGGATTCCAAAACAAATCTCATACCTTAACTATTCTCTTCATTAAAAAAATCTAACACTACCATACTTTTCCTGGGAATTACACATTTATGAATTTATATGGAATGAAAAGTTGTATTTGATGATAAATCTTCTTTGAACATTACATTTATTAACCATTGTTAACCTGGATGCTTCACAGAAATGGATCTGATAATATTGGAACAAATGATTCATGAATGAAATTGATTGACTGCCAATTAAAAATGCGACGCACTCAGCCTATTCAGGCTCTTGGCTCTGACGTTTAATATGGACAGATTTTCCTGGTGGTGACCCATCGTTATTAATTGAAGTAGATGATTGGCTGGCTCGTTTAACAAATAGCCCTTTTTTTAATGTTGATGGGAATTTCTTTACCTGGCATGAAAGAATTTAATTAATCAGGTGACAATAAGCTGACTTGACTTGAATTATTCTTCGATTCTTACACATACATTGTTGTTCCGATTCTTTACATTTGCATGTAAAGGGTTAAAATCTTTTTTTTAATTGCCAGTGACGATTGAAATAGATTTAATTCTTGATCTCTAATTTCACTGGTGATGTAGCTTATAATTTGTCTAATTCTTGACAAATGCATTTTACTTTTCCAAGTTGTCTAATTTTGAAATTATTTTAATCCTCTAACTGATTAATTTACTAGTCCAGCAATAATTCTTTACAAGACTGACATGATGTCTAATATTTTGGCTTCATTATATATATAAAAAAATAATTTGGGGTATAACTTGTCTTTATTTGTCTTTATTTGCAAGCATTGATATACCAGCACTGAGTGAAATGCCTTTTGTTTGAAGGTAAGCCAGTGAAGAAAAAAATTGAATCCAGTTTCCTTTGTGCCACTTCACAGAGCAAATCTCCTACACTGACAGGATGTCCACTTTGTATTGTTTGGCACAGTTCCAGTGTCCTCCATATAAAAGGAATCTCCCGATTTACATATCAAAGAGAGAAAGAATAAAATGGTTCTAATGGTCTCAGAAGAGAGCCAAAAATATGTGAGTGCAGAACTAATTCCAGCCTTTTAAACAAAAATAAAGTATGAATTGTATGAATATATAAGCATCTGTACATAAAGAAATATAATTAACTTTTAAAAATGTGAACTCAATGAAGTGTAGCTATGAACTACAGAAAGAGGAAGAAAAAGTTCTAATCTTCCTTAAATGTATCACAGTATAATCCTTTTGATGGGTAAAGAAACATACATAAAATAGATTGGATTCCTTGGAGAATACGTTTCTCTGATACATGCTTTGAACTATGAGCCTGCTTAGAAATGTTTGACTTGTGATGAAGTCTATTCATTATTAAAGCTCAGACGTATTGAGGGAAAGCCAATCTATTTCTGACAGAGCTGAAGTGTGGGCCCAGTTTTACTGGTGTGATCAAGGGGCAGGGTGGAGTTGGCTTTAGTCTGTAAAGAGTTTACTCTTGTGAACAGATTTTGAGGAGAGAAATAACTCTGGTTATCAACATGTATGTATTTAGACATAACAATACAGCCAGCATACTTCCATTTCATTCCCAGAGATAACTATTATTAGCTACTCTAACTTTTGAACCACATGGGTATTAATGATAATAAGGTTATTCATCCTGGTTTTCATACACGTAGTCTGAGATAATTGGAACAAATAATGAATATGTTTTCTTATTCTTAGGGATTCACTTCATTTTTGATATTCAACCACTGATTATCATCCAATGTAATTGTTGATTAGCACAATCAGTGTTGATTTTTGTTGGGGTGGATTGATCTGTTTGAATACTAGGCGTGGCACAATGGCATATCTGGCACAGCCTTAAAGCACCAGCGATCCAGATTCAATACTGGCCCTGGGCGCCATATGCAGGGAATTTGCATGTTCTCCCTGCGACGGCTTTGGTTTCTTCCAGTGTTTTGGCTTCCTCCCAAATCCCAAAGTTATGCCAGGTTGGTCGGTAAATTAGTCACTGAAAGTTGCCCCATACTTCAAAGTACAGATGCTCACTTGCTTATGATGGTCCGACTTACGATCCTTAGAAGTCACGATGGTTTGAATCGCTCGTTTCAATTTCGAAGTCTGATCTGTTCTCACGATGCTGGGTGATGATAGCATGCTCTCTCGCTTCAGTGGTTTTTTTCATTGTGGAATAAAGTTACTCAAAATGTAATTATAAAAAATGGTAGGTGCTGTATTCTTTTTTTGACTTACGATTGTTCATCTTATGATGGGGTTGACGGAATGCAACCCCATCATAAGTTGAGGAGCACATGTAGACCCTTGGGTCAAGTTTTAATGTCATCTGATTGCATAAGTACAGCCCGTAAAGCAGCATTCTCTGGTCCTCGGTACAAAACATGCAGACACACAACCAGACATAACACACATACAGACAAATAATATATATATAGGACAAGTGTACAAATAAATAAATAAATATTGTTTCATGAATATGAGAGTCTCAGATGGTTAATGTAAGCAGTTCATTTACTCTTTTCCTATTCATGGGAATGTAAGAAGAGCAGGTTAAGGGGAAATATAGTTGGAATGACTTTGTACTGTGAGCCAGCGTAGATTCAGCAGGGGTCAAAAAACCTAGTAAAAGACAATGCTGGAGAAACTCAGCAGGCCTGCCCTTGATGAAGGGCTCAAGCCCAAAACGTCGGTTCTGTATCTTTACCTTTGCTACATAAAGGACACCAGCTGAGCTGCTCCAGCATTTTGTGTTTTTTTACTTCAACCATGATGTCTGCAGGTTTTTGTGATTTACTGAGGGTGGTTTTGGTATGAACGGCCTGGGTAGGGTGATCAAGAAGGACTTATTGGTCTTACCAGGAAGAACAGTAACAAAGGAGAATAGATTTAAGTGAATTAATGGAAATTTGAGGATATTTGAGGACCATTTTTTGATCAATATATAGTTGGGGTCTTGAAATTATTGCCCCAGGTAGAAACATTCATTCAATCTAATGTATAAGGTCTATGGATCAAGAATCAGAAAGTTTCTTTCTTTGGCTTGGCTTCGCGGACGAAGATTTATGGAGGGGGTAAAAAGTCCACGTCAGCTGCAGGCTCGTTTGTGGCTGACCAGTCCGATGCGGGACAGGCAGACACGATTGCAGCGGTTGCAAGGGAAAATTGGTTGGTTGGGGTTGGGTGTTGGGTTTTTCCTCCTTTGCCTTTTGTCAGTGAGGTGGGCTCTGCGGTCTTCTTCAAAGGAGGCTGCTGCCCGCCAAACTGTGAGGCGCCAAGATGCACGGTTTGAGGCGTTATCAGCCCACTGGCGGTGGTCAATGTGGCAGGCACCAAGAGATTTCTTTAGGCAGTCCTTGTACCTTTTCTTTGGTGCACCTCTGTCACGGTGGCCAGTGGAGAGCTCGCCATATAATACGATCTTGGGAAGGCGATGGTCCTCCATTCTGGAGACGTGACCCATCCAGCGCAGCTGGATCTTCAGCAGCGTGGACTCGATGCTGTCGACCTCTGCCATCTCGAGTACCTCGACGTTAGGGGTGTGAGCGCTCCAATGGATGTTGAGGATGGAGCGGAGACAACGCTGGTGGAAGCGTTCTAGGAGCCGTAGGTGGTGCCGGTAGAGGACCCATGATTCGGAGCCGAACAGGAGTGTGGGTATGACAACGGCTCTGTATACGCTTATCTTTGTGAGGTTTTTCAGTTGGTTGTTTTTCCAGACTCTTTTGTGTAGTCTTCCAAAGGCGCTATTTGCCTTGGCGAGTCTGTTGTCTATCTCATTGTCGATCCTTGCATCTGATGAAATGGTGCAGCCGAGATAGGTAAACTGGTTGACCGTTTTGAGTTTTGTGTGCCCGATGGAGATGTGGGGGGGCTGGTAGTCATGGTGGGGAGCTGGCTGATGGAGGACCTCAGTTTTCTTCAGGCTGACTTCCAGGCCAAACATTTTGGCAGTTTCCGCAAAGCAGGACGTCAAGCGCTGAAGAGCTGGCTCTGAATGGGCAACTAAAGCGGCATCATCTGCAAAGAGTAGTTCACGGACAAGTTTCTCTTGTGTCTTGGTGTGAGCTTGCAGGCGCCTCAGATTGAAGAGACTGCCATCCGTGCGGTACCGGATGTAAACAGCGTCTTCATTGTTGGGGTCTTTCAGATCAAGAATCAGAAAGTAGGATTAAACTAAATTGTCCAGTACTGGTAATGACTTGACTGAATTCCTGGTGCCATCAATTTGCAATGATGCTACAGCTGAACAGCACGATATCTACATCTTGGACAAATTCAGTTCAACACCTTCAGTCTCCTGAGACTTTATCAACCACTGGAAATTTTTTAAAAAGCTTTGAGAATTGAATTCAAAATCTCACTGGTGCTCAATGGAAACTTTAATGCCTTGGAATTCGAGCTCTGTTTGTTAAGTGAGCCACCCTTCCCATGACCAGTCAACAGCTGTGTCACAACTGGGCACTCACTTTCTATGTGCAGAGCTGTACATTGTACTGATGTGTCTGCCAAACTTCTTTCATTCAGAAGCTGTCCAATGTTGGAAATTCAGTTATTCATCATTTGATCAAACCATTTCCAACAAGGGTATTTGAAAATGTCCTTTTAAAGAGTGGTCAAATCTAAAACAAGAACAAAAAATGTTGGAATTACTGAATGAGTCAGGCAGCCTCCATGCAGAAAGAAGCAGAGTTAATGTTTCAGGCTAATGAGCCTTTATCAGAATTTGAAATACCCATAGATTCTTGTAATAGTAGAGTTTTTTGGACCAATTTTTTGGGTTGCATTTGGGGGGTAACTTTTATATGGGCCACACTTTTGACTTTCATCGTTCAAGGTGTCAGGAGCCTGGCCAGGACCAGGTGGTAAGTCTGAATTCGGGGCATCAGGACTCTGAGGGTGGGTGGCCGGGGCAAGGCTCCATGTTCGGGGCGTCAGGAACTCTGGTGGCTGGGTAGTTGGACGGAGGATTCACAGTCGGGGCACCGGGAGCTCAGATGGCCGGGTTGTTGGGGTGTCATGAGTTCCAGTGGCCGGGAGGCCAGGGTGAGGATCCACGGTGGGTGTGCCGGAGGCTCAGATGGGCGGGTGGTTGGAGCATCAGGAACTCCAGTGGGTGGGCAGTCAGGGCCAAAAAATAGTGGGGGGGGGAGGGTGATCAACTTTTACAGAGGTATTGACCGGAAAATGTTATGTAAAGATAATATGACTAAAATTATTAGTGTAAGATATAGGTTGGTACGATATAATTTTATATATCAATTATATTTAACTCCTCAAAAATTAAAAATATTTAATTTAACGTTATCAGATTTATGCTTAAGATGTGGTTGAGAGAGGTTCATTTTTTCATTTTACTTGGTATGTACGAAGGTTAAACCCTTTTGGATACAAGTTAAAATATTTTGGAAAAAATATTAAAGGTAAAACTCCTGTTGGATCCGATGTTATTTTTATTGGGTAATATTAAAAAGGTTAGTCTTAGATTAAAATTAACTATGCACCAAATTGAATTTTTGCAATTAGCTTTAGCTATCTCTAGAAAGTGTCTATTATTTGGAAATCTGATATGGATTTAGAAATGTAAAGAAGGCATAGAGAGTTAAATATGGAGACCATATCTACTGTACGTTGGTCTGAAGATTTAGAGATCTCTCAATAACTCGTCCTGATGATGATTTACAGCTCCACAGTAGTTACAGATGTATTTTTGATATTTTCCTTCTTTCTTTCTTAGGGGTTAGGGGTAGCATGGGAGGGGGCAGGGTGGTGGGGAGGGCAGAGGGAGTAAGGTAATATAGATCACGTGTATTATCTTTCTATATAATTCATTATTAATTGATAAATGTAATTGTGGTTTTAAATTTTTTAAATTAAAAATTTTAAAAACGTTTTGCATGGGTCAGAGGGCAACACATGACCTTGCCTGACCTTGCTGTCCAGCTGTAGCATTGTTGCACATTGATGGCACAGGAGTTCAGTCAGGTCATTACCAGTACTGGACAACCTTGTTTAATCCCACTTCCTGATTCTTGATCCATAGACCTTATACTTGGCTTTTCAAGCCCTTATACAGATAGCTTGTTTAGACCATTACACAGGATTGACTCTTTCTTCTTTCTTTCTTTGGCTTGGCTTCGCGGATGAAGATTAATGGAGGGGTAATGCCCACGTCAGCTGCAGGCTCGTTTGTGGCTGACAAGTCCGATGCGGGACAGGCAGACACGGTTGCAGGGGTGGCAAGGGAAAATTGGTTGGTTGGGGTTGGGTGTTGGGTTTTTCTTCCTTTGTCTTTTGTCAGTGAGGTGGGCTCTGCGGTCTTCTTCAAAGGAGGTTGCTGCCCGCCGAACTGTGAGGTGCCAAGATGCACAGTTTGAGGCGATATCAGCCCACTGGCGGTGGTCAATGTGGCAGGCACCAAGAGATTTCTTTAGGCAGTTCTTGTAACTCTTCTTTGGTGCACCTCTGTCTCGGTGGCCAGTGGAGAGCTCGCCATATGACACGATCTTTGGAAGGCGATGGTCCTCCATTCTGGAGATGTGACCTACCCAGCGCAGTTGGATCTTCAGCAGCGTGGATTCGATGCTGTCGGCCTTTGCCATCTCGAGTACTTCAATGTTAGGGATGAAGTCGCTCCAATGAATGTTGAGGATGGAGCGGAGACAACACTGGTGGAAGCGTTCTAGGAGCCATAGGTGATGCCGGTAGAGGACCCATGATTCAGAGCCGAACAGGAGTGTGGGTATGACAACAGCTCTGTATACGCTAATCTTTGTGAGGTTTTTCAGTTGTTGTTTTTCCAGACTCTTTTGTGTAGTCTTCCAAAGGCGCTATTTGCCTTGGCGAGTCTGTTGTCTATCTTGTTGTCGATCCTTGCATCCAATGAAATGGTGCAGCCGAGATACGTAAACTGGTTGACCGTTTTATGTTTTGTGTGCCCGATGGACAGCAATGAGCTCTCTGAACCCTTCTCCATTAACAATGGCGTGAAGCAAGGCTGTGTTCTCGCACCAACCCTCTTTTCAATCTTCAGCATGATGCTGAAACAAGCCATGAAAGACCTCAACAATGAAGACGCTGTTTACATCCGGTACCGCATGGATGGCAGTCTCTTCAATCTGAGGCGCCTGCAAGCTCACACCAAGACACAAGAGCAACTTGTCCGTGAACTACTCTTTGCAGACGATGCCGCTTTAGTTGCCCATTCAGAGCCAGCTCTTCAGTGCTTGACGACCTGTTTTGCGGAAACTGCCACAATGTTTGGCCTGGAAGTCAGCCTGAATAAAACTGAGGTCCTCCATCAGCCATAACAGGATTGACTATTACAGGAGTAAACAACAGGGTATTTTCATTTGCAGTTGAATGGATTGATAGAGGAGGGGGAAAACAAGAAGGATCATCTGTGATGGAGACCAGACAAAGCAGGAAAGCAAACATTAATTTTATCTGTTTACTCATATTCCTTTCTCTCAACTTTTTAAAAACCTAGATCAAACAGTTTTTTAAGTTTTAAAATCAAATGCTGCTCTGATTCTCTCACGGCAACTACATTGGAAAACCTTTTACAAACGATCTTCCATGTGGTATCCTGCCTTGAAATGTGCAAACCACAATTATTCCAATGGCTTCACATGCTACTGGAGGCCCCCTCCAGATTGATAATCTTACCTAGTGAATTCTTCTATCATCTGTAATCAGTGACTGAGCATTAGTAGAGCTCCACAAGATTGCTTTCACATGATAAAAGTAGAGTTGAGTCAGATTCCTTGTTCTCAATGCTTGCCACTTTCCTTTTGTAAAGATACATATGGTGTCATGTGGTTGCCTCACAGCTTCTGCCATCCAGATTTGATCTGGCCTTTGTTGTTGTTATAGAGTCATAGAGTGTAGAAACAAGATCTCCCGCCCAACTTGCTCATGCTGACCAATATGTCCCACCCACACTATTCCCACCTGCCTGTGTTTGGCCCATAACCCCTTTAAACCCAAGGACTGCCTAAAGAAATCTCTTGGTGCCTGCCACATTGACCACCGCCAGTGGGCTGATATCGCCTCAAACCGTGCATATTGGCGCCTCACAGTTTGGCGGGCAGCAACCTCCTTTGAAGAAGACCGCAGAGCCCACCTCACTGACAAAAGGCAAAGGAGGAAAAACCCAACACCCAACCCCAACCAACCAATTTTCCCTTGCCACCCCTGCAACCGTGTCTGCCTGTCCCGCATCGGACTTGTCAGCCACAAACGAGCCTGCAGCTGACGTGGACATTTACCCCCTCCATAAATCTTCGTCCGCGAAGCCAAGCCAAAGAAGAAAGAAAAGAAGAAGAATCATGTATCTGTCCAATTTCTTTCTAAAATTGCAATAGTATCTATGGTGATACACCAGTAACCTACTTCAGGGGGCAACCTGTGTACCTGCAGAAGAGCACTGGAAGACAAGGCAACACCTGGCCTGCTGTCAATCAGCCGATCTGAATGGACCAAGCCCCACCCGGTCGGTTGCCAATTACCCTCCGGGATATAAGCTAGATCCGGCCCATCGATGCCAGTCTCAGAGCTTGCACGGCATCCTTACAGCCATCTCTGTGGAAGTTTATGTTGAATATAGCCTGTAGAACAGATTTTATGATTGGTGAGTTTGCATCTGTTCGATAGCACACCACAGTACCTGCCTCAACTACCTCCTCCAGCAGCCCATTAAATCCAACACCGTCTGTGTAAAAAGATTTACCCTTCTAATTCCTGAGAAATCTCTCCTTCCCACCTTAAGCCTATGTAATCTGGTTATTGATTTTCCTACTCTGGATAAAAGAATATGCTTTCATCCAATCTACTCTTCGTGATTTTTAAAACTTCGATGAAATGTCCCCTCATTCTCCTGCACTCCAAGGAATCAAGGCCAAGCTTACTCAATCACTCCCTACAACTCAGGCCCTCGAGTCTTGCCAACATCCTCATGAATCTTCTCTGCACTCTCTCCAGCTTGACAACAACTTTCACATAGCCCAATGGTGAAAGTTGAACACAATACACCAAATGGAGCCTCACCAGCATCTTATACAACTACAACATGACCTCCCAACTTCTATACACAATGCTCAGAGTGTTGGTGTGGACTTTGCACGATGTCCATGAACCTATGTGAGTTGTCCATCATTATATTACTTTGCTGCCACTATTAGAGACAGGTGACAGGAGCATCTCTTTGGAATTAATTAACCTGAGAGGGATCTCAGGGAAATAAATAGGAGAATGGGATTGCTTGGTGAGCTGGCATTTACATGATGGACTGAACATTCAATGTCATAAGAAAATATATGTAAATACAAGGTTGTGGGTGTGCACAAGACTGAGCTCAGGGATGAGTTTTAACTTAGTTAACTTGTCTAGAAATCAGTTAGACAGGGTAGAGGATGTTTCATTCAGTCAATGAGGAGAGAGAGGACTGAAGAAAGTGATCCTTTCACATTGGATAATTGTCATATCCTCAAAGATAATGGTATTCCATCAACTGGAACAATCAGCTGGATTTTTAGTTAGGATGATTTCATTTCCTCTGCCTCCTTTGCCAACTAAATACTTGCTTTGGTGGAGAAGTATCCCTGCATCTCTGCATGTGGTGATTGGCTAAATAGGGTTCTCTTTAAACTGGGCATCTTGGTGACAATCCAGACTTGTTATATGACAAAGAAGAACTTCTCAATTGTCTCCCTTCAGAAATTCCTGGAAAGTCCTTTAATCTGAATTTAACTGCTGATGAGTTACAGATAACTCCTTCGTGATCCTTTGATATAAACTTCCTCGTGCCACGTCTTTAAATGTGATTCTGTAGTGGCAGCTACACTGCTACTGAAAGAACACACAACCAGACGGGTTGAGCTCAGTGGGCAGAACTGATTTATTGCAGGCTGCTGGGCAGGACTTGTACTCCCAGCCCGGACCTGGCTGAGAACCGCGCTGGGGGCACTGACGTCACCCGGGGGGTGTCACGTGGTCCCCCAGCGTGGGCTTCTGAGCCCTGTGCTGAGAAGAAGGGGAAACCCCCGATGGGGCCATTTTGGCCGGCTGCCCCGCCGCGTGAATTACAAGCGGGGCCGGTTCGCCTGCCTAGTGGTGTGCCGCCACAATTCCTTCATTGTCATGTAATAAAACAGATGTAATATTGCACAAAATTGACTTTAGTCTGCTGTAAGGCAGACAAATATGTGTTTTACACAGAACTTGTGAGATTTTTCTGTTCTGAAGTGTCTCCCTACCTTCCGGGATTGGCCATTCACCCAGGAACGACCAAAACTCGAAATGTCTGTATCACATCACGCATTTGGACAGAATATGAAGTGCGCTAATTAAGGAGGTGGGACTTGCAACGCTGCTGCAGCAACGTCGACCTCTACGTCTGACATATGTGAGACATACAGCGCTATTGTGGTGGCGTCGAGTGTGACATGAATCGCACACAATCAAAACGTGCTATTCGTTAGCTTTAGACTGCAGGCATTCCAGGAAATTTACTCTTGGCCAAGGACGTAAAATATCAGAACAGGAATGACTCCATATTCCCATTCTTTACACAGACTGCAATCCGGGAAAATGGCAATAAATTTTCTCAAACGCAATAGATGTGTAAAGAACATAAAAGTTTTGCCATCAGCAATAATTGCCCGGCGGTCTTTACAGACAGAGAAAGTGAAGCAAAAGCGAGTCCCCCAAGAGTTAGAGTGTCCATGGATTCTCCTCCGGCACTTGCACAGCCGCCGCAGCCACACAGCCTTCAGTCCAAATTGTTGGCAACCTGAGCTCTAGATCCATACCTCTGACACGATTAAGAAGCCTTCAGCGCCCTCAGCAACCTCTCGCATCCTGGTTGCGATACCTGGTACCCCTTCGGCTCGTCTCTAGCCTGTCTCCAGCAGTCCGCAGCCAGGTGTGAATCCTTTGACCGCTGTCACCATCTGCCTGCAGCCCGCGTGTGTTCCTCACCTTGAGTCACCAACAACCTGCCATCCATGCATTCTTCAGCCATGAAACTCCTCACTGGTCTGGCACCATAGTCACCGTCCCATAGGATCCTCTCTACTGTTTCTCCTTCTTAAATGGGAGGTGGTCTCCCCATTTTCTGGTATCCTGTGTCTGTTTCCCCAGGGTTGGCCACCCCTCGAAGCTGCTGCTGAACACAGGCGCCTCCATCTTTGGCCCAGACTCCACAGTCGCATGATTTTAAAACGAGCCGTTGGTAATTGGACTGGGCAGTAGAGGAGGAGGAGGAGGAGGAGGAGGAAACATAGAAACATAGAAGATAGGAGCAGGAGTAGGTCATTCAACCCTTCGACCTTTCCCTGCTCTCCATGAGCCGTTGCAGCAGCTCTGACCGTGCCATAATTTTTTTTCTGAACTTAATACATATTCCATTGAACATTTTGCAATTCTTGTAGATCGAGTAGGGTGTAGCATTAGCAATAAAGTGCCCTGTGCTGTTACAATCAATTCCTTGACATTAGGAAATGGAGTAACTTATATCCCACAACTTGTTCTAATGGGAATGGGAATTGACAGGATGTTGACAGTACTCATGGATTTAAACTATTGTTTATATGTGCATCATCAACTAGTAAATGCAAAGCTCTTGAATGTTCAGTTTATCAAAGGAACTGTTCAACAACATGAATAATTCATAACTAGTTGAGTAGCTTGAACTTTGGAAGTCTGCAACATATAACAGATGGGAACGCTTTCTCTCAATCTCTCTCTAGGTTATCAGTTCAAGCTATTCTTACAGTAGCTGAAAACGTCACGCATTAATCAAAGAGCTGAGTCTTCATGTAAGTCTTCATTTATTGAATTCTCTGTTCAATCTTCCGTAACCTCAAGTAGCTGCTGTGAGACATCAGATAACTAATCAGCTAATCAGATACTCTAATAAGTCATGGCATATGATCAAATTGGTTAATCCTGATCAAGGTTCTGTATTGAGAATACCACACAATTCAACAAATATATTTTTAAATTTTAGTAAATAATCACATGTCATTCTGGTTTGAATAGATTTGCCAGAGTTGAAAATTCAATGCCCCTGACTTACTGGCTGTGATGTTATAACCAACCACCATCCTAAATGCAAATAATGTTTCTTTTTCTGAACACTTTCAGTTTCATGAGTCTTTTGCTGAGAAAGATTGAGATTTTGAAGTTAAGTGCCAGTAAGGAGCTTGTCAAAGATAAAATAAAGTTCTTGACATTATCTGGGTCTGGATGGTGAGATGCAGGAATGACTCACAAAACACCCAGCGATTCCAAAACCTTTTTTTTAAAGTCAGTTAACAGAAAGAGAAAGACTAAGTTTGCTTGTTTTCTAGAAGCAGGTTTCTAGACTCGCAAGCCATTTTGTTTTGTCAGTGTAATGCTCATCTCTGTCGAGATGGAGCCCGAGTAATTATGAAAAGGAAACATGTTCTACGTTAACATTAATTGAAATGTTTCAAACTGCAGGCTATAGGTTTTGCCAACCTCCAAGAGGTCATCCTTATCCCTGTCCATTTGCCTTCAGATGATCCTGTCTTTGTTGGTCAACAAAATGGCATTTTTATTTTTGATAGCAAGGAATGCAAAATATGAGCTGCTGGATGAACTCAACAGGTCATGCAGAACTTCATGTGGAAATATGGTCGGTTCATGTTTTCGGTTGGGACCTCTGACTTCACATATTGACTGACCATTTCTCACTGTGGATGCTACCTGGTCTGTTCTTCCAGCATCACACTAGGGCCCTTTCAAACTGCCATGTAAAATGGGGTGAACCAAGCAATTTGCATGATTAGCGCCCCAGATACATTGCAGTTTGAAAGGGTCCAACCAGGCCCCTGACCTACCTCAGAGGTAGTCAGGGGAACCCAATATAACTTAGCTGGGTCTTGTCCATCGCCAATTTATAAAGGAAAATGGCTTGTGTGTGTGTGTGTGTGTGTGTGTGTGTGTGTGTGTGTGTGTGTGTGTGTGTGTGTGTGTGTGTGTGTGTGTGTGTGTGTGTGTGTGTGTGTGTGTGTGTGTGTGTGTGTGTGTGTGTGTGTGCAGATGCTGCAATTTGAAAGCATTTGCCATTTTCTTGTGTTTCCCTGTCGAAATGACAGTATTGTTATTATTTCTTTTAATCACTGGCTCTGTCCTCCTGCATTTGCAATGCAATGGCTCTGAGAGTATGTTAGACGTTCAAAGTTCAGATTTATTGTCAGTGTACATACATGACATTCTCATACAACCCTGAGATTTATCTTCCTGTGGGCACGGCAGAATTACCACCAAATCTTTGCTCAAAAAGATGTAAATAAATAAGGAAATGTAAAAAACAAATAAAGTGGACAAGGAAGAGTCCTTAAATGTGTCCCTGATTGAGTTTGTCGTTGAGGAGTCTGATGGTGGAGGGGGAGCAGCTGTTCCTGAACCGAACCTGGTGGTGTGAGTCTTGTGGCCCCGACACCTCTTTTCTGATGGTAGAAGTGAGAACGGAATGTGTGGTGGGTATGTGGAACCTTGAGGATTGCTGCTGCTCTCCCTGATCCTTTGAAGGGGAACAGTATTTGCGGGGGACACTTGGAATGTGCCTGTAGTAGTGTCTCTATTTTCTAGGGATCTTTAGACATGTGTCAGGGCCTGCAGGGATTCTATAGGAGAGAGTTGGTAACTGTAGGAGCCCCAGGAATTGTGCCTGCGTTGGAAGGAGGGACACTGCAATGTGGCAGTACATGGAGGACATCGGGATTATGTCATGTGTATGATGTGCTTGCGACTCAGTCAGTGATTGAATGACCATAGGTCCTTACGGTATAGGAGGAGAATTAGGCCATTCAGTCCATCAAGGCTGCTCACCCATTTGGACTATCGCTGATATATTCTTCTTTTCAACCCCATTCTCATCCCCATAACCTTTGACACCCTTGCAACTGAAGAACCTATCGACCACTTTAAAATCGACCCCGTGGCTGAAAAAAAGAAAAAATCCTTTTATTCTGAATCTGTGCCCTCTGGACAGAGGATTTCCCACTACTGGAAACATCTTCTCCACATACACTCTATCCTTACCTTTCAATAACCTACTGCGAACACAACAGGAATGAGTGTCTTTTCAGGGACCTCTCTAAAATGTGATAAACATGTAGAAGAATAGAGGCTTCCAATGCATGTGGTATATTTGATTGACAGATTTTAAGATATTAAAGAGATCAAGGATACAGAGTTGGTGCAGGAGGTAATGCTAATTATCACCCATCTTCATGCATGTTGGAACAGGTGCAAAAGGGTGATGGACTTCTATGTCTACACTCTTGAGAGAGTGTCAGCATTGCATGGAATCTGGAGAGCATCAGTATTTTCAGCTGTCCTACCTACGGATCCATATTTGGCCTGATCGCAATAATGTTTTTGGGTTTGTGGGAGTTTCAAGCGATGCAGTATTTGGGATGTATCCTTGTGAGACTGACTAAATGTTCCACGGTTCCCCTGAGGTACACCAATAGTTAGAAAGTGGATCTGTAGGGATCACCTATTGCATCTGGTGCTCCTCTATATTGGGGAGTCTGGACACAGACTAGCAGATTGCTTCGTTGAGCTCCTTCGCTCTGCCCGCTGCAACAGCAAGAATCTCCCAGTGGCCAACCACTTCAATTTCACACATCATTGCAACACTGACATATCTGTCCATTGGGCTCATGTACTGCCAAATTAAGTCATCAATATATTGGAGGAAAAACATCTTATATGAGACACCTTGGTATCGAGACACCCAATCTCCTGAGCAGAAAGCACTGCAAATGGTAATGGATACAGCCAAAGACATCACAGGACATCCCACCATTGCGAACATCTACATTGAACACTGCCATCGGAGAGCAGCTTGTGGTGAATCTCTGTTGAGCTGAGATGTCAGTCTTCCCTTTGACTAGCCTTGCTGTACTAACATTGGCTGTTCATTATCTCTACAATTAAAGACACTCCCCTTGGGTATAACTGTGTATGCACCCATTGTCTTTCATTATTGTACCATTAGTTTCTGCTAATAAAAGCCATAATTATTGTTTGACTACATCGTCTTTGTCTACTTCATTAACTGGCACTTCACAGCAGCAACAACAACTCAACACTACCCATGAGTTGGTTCAAAGAGTGTGCAGAAGTTACAATGTTATGCCTGTGTATTGGCCACCTTTGCAGGAATTGTGCACAAGATACCTCAAGAATGTTCCACACAATGAATAAAACAGGGTGCAACATGAAGCATTTCCAGGGCCTGGTGTTTGCAGTCTGGTTGAAAGAGCAGCCAGCAAGTTTCTGCCTCCTCATGAATAAACACCACGCTTCCCATCAGAGTCATGCAGGAGACTGCAGACGCTGGAATCTGGAGCAAAGTCGATCTGCTGGAGCAACTCAACGGGTCGAGCAGTGCTAGTGGGAGAAAAAGAATGGTCACTGTTTTGGGCTAGACCCCTTCATCATGACATGGCCCTATCATTTTGGATTGTGTTTTTTTTTCTCATTACTTCTTGCAGTAATTAATACATACATAATTTCTGCTTCCCTACCAGAGGTTTTCACTCATTTTTGTCCATAATCCTATTGCCTAATTTTACTCAATGCTGCCTCATTAAATGTATTTGAGACACAGTTAGTTTCTTTGCACAAGTAAGATGGGGAAGTGTTGGGGTAAAGACAGGGGGGTAGATCGGAGTCCATGACCATATCAGCCATGATCTTATTGAATAGGGTGCAGAGTCGGCCGGTCAGATGGCTGACTCCTGCTCCTATTTCTGATATTCTTAAGTTCAATCAGGAAAGAGCTGTGATTTTATATATAAAAGATCTGGGTGAGAAAAGAATGAAACATGAAAGTCTGCAGACACTGTGATGGTAGTAACAACACAAAAATGCTGGAGGAACTCAGCTAGTCTCACAACATCCATAGGAGATAAAGATATATGGCCAACATTTTAGGCCTTTCAAGGTATGAGGGTTGAGAAAGTAGTAGGGTAAGTTTGCAGATGACACAAAGGTTTGTGGTGCTGTGGATTGTCTTGGGGTGGGGGGGGGGGGGGGTGGGGGGGGAAGTGTTGCCAGAAGTTCCAGAAAGTAATTGATAGAATGTAGAGCTGGGCTGAGAATTGGCAGATGGAGTTTAACCCAGAAAATGTGGTGGTTCATTTTGGTAGGTCAAATTTGAAGGCAGATTACAATGTTAATAGGAGGTCACTGAGCTGTGTGGGTCTTGGGGTCCATATACATTGGATAACTCAAACCTGCTGCACATGTCGATGGTGTGGTTAAGAAGGCATATTAGGTGCTGGCCTTCATTAACCATGGGGTCAAGTTCAAGGGCCATGAGATAATGTGGTAGCTATATAAATTTCAGTTAAACCCCACTTGGAATATTGCATCAAGTTCTGGTCGCCTCACTTTGAGAAGGATGTGAATGTTTTAGAGAGGATGCAGAGGAGATTTGTAGCAAAGATATTGCCTGAAATGGAGAGCATGCCTTCTGAGGGTAAGGCGAGTGGACTCAGTCTTTTCTCCTTTGAGCAATAGGGAATAAGGAGTGACCTTTTTTTAGAGAAGTGTACACGATGATGAGATGCATTGACCAGATGGATGACCAAAGGCTTTTTGTTCCCCACAGCTGAAGTGGCTACACCAGGCTGCATAGTTTTAAGGACAGGGTGGAAGCAAGATGTGAGCTTTTCACACAGAGAGTTGTGGGTGCCTGGAATGTGATGGTTGGTGCTGGAGGTAGATACAGTACTCATTTTTAAGAGACTATTAGATCGGTATATGAAACAAAGATAAATGAAGGGTTGTGCAGTTGAGAAATCATTGATAGCACCACTCTGCTGCGGACCATTTCTTAACAAACGTGTCCCTGACATTTCAAAGGTATAAGTAACTCAAGGAATACTCAACCAAGCAAAACAATACCAGTGTAGAGTGCTCATTTTGTCTTCACTGTCTTTACTTACACCAATGGCTCTCAGTCATTAAAGTCAAATAAAGATACACGCCTGATGGAAGTGATTTCAGTGATTGTTTTCATTCTGTCAAAGCCACAAGCCCTACGTGAACTTTGAACAGGAAAGGGGTGGCCCTATTACCATTCTCATTAGCATAAAGCTATTTCGGTGTCAGCAATCCAGGTTCGAATCTGGTGCTGCCAGTCAGCAATTTGTACTTATTCCCTGTGACCTGCATGTGTTTTTCCCCGGGTGCTCCAGTTTCCCTCCACTCTCCAAAGACTTACGAGGTTGGTAACTTAATTTGTGGTGCAAGTTTTATGGGCTGTATCGTTTTTTTTAAAAAAATGATTAGAACAGTGCAACACAGGAACAGGCCCTTCAGCCAGAGACGTCTTCACCAAATGCCATGCAAATTAAACCAGACTTCTGCTGCTTGAACATGATCTATATTCCTCCATTCCCTGCATGTTCATGTGTCTATCCAAAAAACCTCTTGAAAGCTTTGACATGTAATGCATTTGTTTCCACCACTAACTACCCCGGCAACCTGTTCTGGGCACCCGACACTTTGTGTAAAAAGCCTTACTTCACACATCTCTTTTATCATTTCCTCCTCTTACCTTAAATGTACATCCTCTAGAATGTGACCTTTGTATCCCAGGAAAAAGAATTTAACTGTCCTCCCTATTTGTGCCTCACATCATTTAAAAAAATCTTTCTGATGCAGTTATATGAAGTGTCAGCTTTGATCATTCAAAAGTCCAATGACTGAATTTCTATGACAATTATTTTAAAGAAATTTCAGAAAGTTAAGGCTGTTCCAATAATTTTATATTTTGATTGTTTACCAAAGAGAGGAGGTAGTACTGCTATGTGTTCACAGTTTCACATTCTCTTCACAACTGTGTGAGTCATCTCCGGATTCTCAGGATTCTTCCTGTATCCCCTCAATGTGCAGGTGGGTCAACTGCCTGTTGTAAATTGCCCTTTACTGCAGTGACATGGAAAGGGAACCAGAGGCAACTTGAGCACATGAGAGAAAATGGATGCAGGGAAATCCGGAGACTGGGAATGAGACTGACGTGTTGCTCGTAGAGAGCACATATGGGTCTTGATGGGCCAAATGGCCTCTTCTCTGCCTTGGTAAGTAAACGGTTGCAATTTAACTTTGCATTTCCCAGTGCCTTCCTTGATTAGCAATCTGGAGTGTGGTTCTTTCTGCTTTAAACATAGAAGATGGGAGCAGGAGTAGGTCATTCGGCCCTTCGAGCCTGCTCCGCCATTCAATGAGATCATGGCTGATCTTAAAGTTCAGTACCCCATCCCCGCCCTCTCTCCGTAACCCCTAATTCCCTTATACTGAAGAAATATATCTAATTCCCTCTTAAATATATTCAGTGAACCTGCCTCTACTGCCCTCTGTGGCAATGAATTCCACAGATTCATCACCCTCTGTGTAAAGAAATTCCTCCTCATCTCGGTCCTAAATGATTTGCCTATTATCCTTGAACCATGGCCCCGGGTTCTGGACTCCCCCACCATTGGAAACATCCCTTCTGCATCCATTCTGTCCAGTCCTGCAAGAATTTTATATGTTTCTATGAGATCCCCTCTCAACCTTCTAAACTCCAGCGAGTACAATCCCAAACTGTGCAATCTTTCCTCATAAGTTATTCCTGCCATTCCAGGTATCAGCCTGGTGAATCGCCTTTGCACTCCCTCCATTGCAAGAACATCCTTCCTTAGATAAGGTGACCAAAACTGTACACAATACTCCAGGTGTGGTCTCACCAAGGCTCTGTACAGCTGCAGTAAGGTATCCTTATTCCTATTCTCAAACCTTCTTGATATGAAGTCCAACATACCATTTGCCTTTTGAACCGCCTGCTGTACCTGCATGCTCACCTTCAGTGACTGGTGCACAAGTACCCCTAGGTCTCTCTGCACTTCCCCATCTCCCAATCTATTGCCGTTCAAATAGTAATCTGCCCTCCGGTTTATATTACCAAAGTGGATAACCTCACATTGATCCACATTGTAGTGCATTTGCCATGTATCTGCCCAGTCCCCCAATTTATCCAAATCATACTGGAGCTTCCTGACCCCCTCCTCAGTGCACACATCCCCTCCTAGCTTAGTGTCGTCTGCAAATTTGGAGATATTACATACAATCCCTTCATCTAGATCATTAATGTAAATTATGAATAGTTGGGGTCCCAATACAGATCCCTGTGGCACCCCACTGGTCACCGCCTGCCACTCAGAAAAACGAGCCGTTTATTCCCACTCTGTCTTCTATCTGCCAGCCAGTTCTCAATCCACATCAATACCTTGCCCCCAATCCCAAGAGCCTTGATTTTGCATGCCAGTCGTTTATGTGGGACTTTATCGAAGGCCTTTTGGAAGTCCAGGTACACCACATCCACTGGCTCTCCCCCATCTATTTTACCTGTCACCATCTCAAAGAATTCCAATAGATTTGTCAAGCACGATTTACCTTTTGTAAATCCATGTTGACTCTGTCCGATCCCTTCTCTGCTAGTCATATGCTCCGTTATTACATCCTTAATAATGGATTCCATCATTTTGCCCACTACTGATGTAAGGCTCACCGGCCTATAATTCCCCACTTTTTCTCTATCTCCTTTTTTAAATAGTGGGGTAACTTTAGCTACCCTCCAATCCATGGGTACTGATCCTGAGTCTATTGAGTTCTGGAAAATAATTCTTAAAGCATCTGCTATCTGAATGTCCACTTCCTTAGGATATAGATTATCAGGCCCTTGGGATTTATCTGCCTTCAATCCCATCAATTTCCCCAAGACCATGTCCTTAGAGATACTGATTTCTTTCAGTTCCTCCCTTGCATTAGTCTCTATGTTTCCCAACATCCTTGGGAGGTTATTTGTATCCTCTCTTGTGAAAACAGAATTAAAGTAAGAATTTAATTGGTCTGCCATTTCCTTATTCCCCATTATATATTCCCCTGATTCTGACTGCAAGGGACCTACTCTGGATTTCACCAATCTTTTCCTCTTGATATATCTATAAAAGCTTTTGAAGTTGGTTTTTATGTTTGCCGCAAGCTTACTTTCGTAATTTATTTTTGCCCTCTTGATTAATCCCTTTGTCCTCCTTTGCTGCACCTTGAACTGTTCCCAGTCTTCGGATTTGGTACTTTTTTTGGCCATTTGATATGCTCTGTCTTTGGGCCTAATGCTGTCTCTAATTTCCCTTGTTATCCACAGTTGAGTCACCTTTTTTGGTTTATTTTTATGCCAAACCGGTATAAACGATTTCTGCAATTCTTCCATTAGATCTGTGAATGCTTTCCATTGTCTATCCACCGTCAACCCTCCCATAAACACCACCCAATCAATCTTACTCAACTCCCGTCTCATACCATCATAATTTCCTTTATTTAAATTCAGGACCTTAGTCTCGGTTTTAATTTCTTCGCTCTCCATGTCGAGTGAGAATTCGATCATATTGTGATCGCTCCTACCCAAAGGGCCTCGCACAACAAGATTGCTGATTATCCCCTTTTCATTGCATAATACCCAGTCTAAAATGGCCTGCTCCCGAGTTGGTTCCTCGACATATTGGTCAAGATAACCGTCCCATAAACATTCAAGGAATTCTTCCTCCTCAGTATTTTTACTAATTTGGCTAGTCCAACCTATATGTAAATTAAAGTCTCCCATGATGACAGCTGTTCCCTTGTTGCACGCTTCTCTAATTTCTCTTTTTATGCCTTCCCTCACCTCTACATTACTATTTGGAGGCCTATATACCACCCCCACTAACGTTTTCTGCTCCTTGCTATTCCTCAGTTCTACCCATATAGATTCCGCATCTTCCGAGTTAATATCCTTCCTGTCAATCGTGTCGGTCCCTTCTCTCACCATCAATGGTACCCCAACCCTTTTTCTTTCTTGCCAATCCCTCCTAAATATTGTATACCCCTGGATGTTAAGTTCCCAGGCTTGCCCACCTTGCAGCCATGTTTCTGTAATCCCAATCAAATCTTATTTGTTTGTCTCAATTTCCACAGCCAATTCATCTACCTTGTTCCGAATGCTTCTTGCATTAAAATATAAAGCCTTCAGATTTGCTTTTTACACCCTCCTTGCTCTTTCTGATTTTTTACTTTCGCTGCCTAACCTAACTTTTCCTATTTTATCTTTCCTGTCCTTTGCCCTATCATACAGGTTCCCATCCTCCTGCCAAATTAGTTTAAACCGCATCTGACGGCTGTACCAAACCTAGCTGCCAATATATTGACCCCTTTTGGGATTAGGTGTAACCCATCCTTCTTGTAAACATAGAAACATAGAAACATAGAAGATAGGAGCAGGAGTAGGTCATTCGACCCTTCGAGCCTGCTCCGCCATTCAACGAGATCATGGCTGATCTTAAAGTTCAGTACCCCGTCCCCGCCTTCTCTTCGTAACCTTTAATACCCTTATACTGAAGAAATATATCTAATTCCCTCTTAAATATATTTAATGAACCTGCCTCCACTGCCCTCTGTGGCAATGAATTCCACAGATTCACCACCCTCTGGGTATAGAAATTCCTCCTCATCTCAGTCCTAAATGGTTTGCCTATTATCCTCAAACCATGGCCCCGGGTTCTGGATTTTCCCATCATTGGGAACATCCCATCTGCAACCACTCTGTCCAGTCCTGCCAGAATTTTATATGTCTCTATGAGATCCCCTCTCAATCTTCTAAACTCCAGGGAGTACAATCCCAATTTGCGCAATCTTTCCTCATAAGTCATTCCTGCCATTCCAGGTATCAGCCTGGTGAATCGCCTCTGCACTCCCTCCATTGCAAGAACATCCTTCCTTAGATAAGGTGACCAAAACTGCACACAATACTCCAGGTCATGCCTTCCCGAAAAGAGATCCCAATGGTCCAAGAAGCCAAAACCCTGTCTTTTACACCAGCCCCTCAGCCACACATTCATTTGTCTTAACCTTTCATTTTTGTCCTTAGTTGCATTTGGCACAGGTAGCAATCCAGAGATCACCACCCTAATGGTCCTGTTTCTTAGCTTCCGTCCAAGCTCGCTGTAATTCTTTTTCAGTACCTCCTCCCTCTTTTTATCTATGTCGTTGGTACCCACATGTACCAAGACATCAGGCTGCTCGCCCTCTCCTTTTAGATTATTCTGGACCCGATTTGAGATATCCCATACCCTTGCACCAGGGAGGCAGCACACCATGCGGGTATACCTATCTGGCTCACAGAATCTCTTGTCCGTACCTCTGAAAATGGAGTCCCCAATGACCACTGCATTCCTCCTTTCTTCTGACAAGTGGCATCAGTTGCTTCGCGACAAGTAAAATTCTGAATTGAGAGCACTACTTGGAAGTATCCTCAGTTTTAACTGATCCAGTCAGTTTGTGATCGTTCCAGGGGTCTCTATAATCTAGGAAGCAACCTTTTAATGGTTGTTGACTAAAATTTCTGGTTTCAATATCATTGTATAAACATTTTGTGCATTCATGTGTTTTTAATTAAATGGGCAAATGCCTGTCTTGAAATAACCATCTCTGCAATTTAGACAAAACATTCAGCATTTGTAAGAGAACAGGAACTTCTTGGCTGGTGATACAAACAGGGCTCCAAACTTGGTTATTGTATGATTTGAAGCTTTTTGATCTGTATTTCATGAAAAGGGGATAGGAAATTAGATTTATAGAAAAAGTGAACAGATAAACATGAATGATAGGGAAGTGAACTGCTCTGGAAAATATTGCCTTTGGGAAAGATTGTTCAGCTCCCCCTCATTTACTGAAGTAATTTCCAGCAAACATTAGGAAGGAATGTCCATGCAGTTACCAGGCACCGACGATGTCTTCAAGACCTCGCTAAGATTTCTTTGCAACCTATCAATTAACTTTAAAATGTGGTCTTTGTAATCTCTCCGAAGCTGCCAGCTAATTTGTAACACTGCATAGTGGGAGAGCTATGCTGGTTTTCATACATCCTTTCGCCTGGCAGACAAGGCCTCCAGATCTCATCCATTGAACTTAGTTAATCCTCAGGGGTTGTTACATCAAGTGTGCTGCACAGAAAGAGGACATTTGCCCCAACTGATGTAGGTCAACTTTTAAGCTTCAAGCGAGCCACTTCCCACGCCACCTCATCACTTCAGCATATGCTTCTATTCTTCTCTGCCTTGTGTTTATCTCCTTAAGTGTATTTATATCATTTGCATCAATTGCATCTTGTGGTGGTAAGCTACACGTTCTCATCACCTTTTAAGTAAACTCACTTTTCTTGAATGTTTTGGATTTATTGGTTACACTTTTACACCTGATATTATATCCCCAGGAATTAGTCTCCTTATACATGCCTATCATTTAGTTTTGTGTTTAGTTCAGCATATTGTAATTTTAACATTGATTACTGATGGAAACATCAGGCTCCCTGGCTGAACTGATGATATTCAGTTCCGAGCAATTCTTCTCACTGGTTTTGTGCTTTGAGTAACGGTTTGACTTGCTTTCAGTATGTTAATAACCAAAACTAAATATTCAAATTATCGCAATGCCATTTTCCTGTATTTGAAGACCAAGTAATCTTAGAGAAGATGCCAATCCTTTCCATTGTTTCGGTTCCCGATGATGGTGGCGCGACACGGCTGCAGCAGCCTCTCCCGACCGTGACACTACTGAAACAGTATAAGTGGAGTGCTGTGCTCAATTTTTAAAGGATGAAGATCAGACGATAGCGTTGTGGAGACGGGGAACTGAGAGGAGCTGCGAAGTAGGGTGAAGGTGTGGAAGAAATGACGGGGCCGGGTCTGCTATGGGGTCGAGGCTTCCAGATGGCTGAGGAGGAGATGCCATGGCGGGTCTGCGGAGCTGCATCTGCAAACCTGCATTGGGGCATCTGGAATGACTGGGTGGCTGTTCTGCGGAGGAGGTGTCTGGAAGCTTGGAGTGGCTGTGTTGGGTGCCTGGCCTGGAGGTTCGGGAGGCTATGCCATCTTGGAGCGCGGTACCCTGCGGCAGATGGTGGGGTCGGAGAGGGGGCTGTGGGGGTGGGGAGGGTCTCTCTACCATTACTGCTGAAGCTGACGGGCCTGTATGGACTTGTGAACTGTATGGCAGTTCTTCTTTTCAAGTCACTGGACTTTTTAATATCGGTCTCTGAAATGTGATCGTCTCCACTGTGCCTATTATCTAGTTTTTCATCTTTTACTGCATTGTTTGCACTGTTTATATTTTACTCATTGAGTCGTTTTGTGTAGGTGTATTCTAGTCTTGTGCAGTCTTTATCTTTTGTCTGGAGTAGAAATGGAGTCTTGTGTTGTCTGATGTGTAATCGCGGTTATGTGGGTAACACTGTGGTTTTTGGAGGACGTAATTTTGTTTTTAACTGTGTACCAGTTTTAAATGACAATAAAGGCTACTATTACATATTAAATGATTTCATTATTGCATGTTTTGTGTTGTTCAAAAGAAACTCACAGGGATACATTGACATAATCTAGATTGAGAGTAATTCTGGTCAACCCATTACTGGAAGGATGCAGATGCTTTGGAAAGGGAACAGAAGAAATTTAAGAAAATGTGCCTGGATTAGAGAGCATGAGATCTAAGGAGAGTTTGGATAAATTGGAGAGTTTTATTTGGAGTTCACTAGCACATAGCACCAGGAGTAATCTTGAGCTCACTACCCTTGAGGTCCTGCTTCTCAACATCTTACCTACATAATTGTCTATACTCATTATGCAGGACCTCCTCCCTCACTCTACCTACATCACTTTTTTAACCAATGAGTATAGCAACATCTGGCTACTCCGTCCCCTCCAATTACTCAGTGATGACTTTAACTCAAGCTTCCAGGAGGCACAGAACTTCCTGTCCATCCCCCTGTTGCTGGAGAATCTCATATCTGTCCCCATCAAGTCTCCCATCATTATCTCCCTGCCTGTCTGCATCCTTCCTTCCTGATCCTTGGAGCGGGTTACAGTGCCACTGACCTGACTTCTGCTGCTAGCCCCTGAAAAGTCATCATCCCCAACAGTATTAAAAGTAGTATATCAGTGTGGGGAAAGGCCACAGGTGAACATTGTCTTATTCATTTACACCCCTTGACTTCCCTGGTGTGACTGGTCGACATCCTAACGGCTTCTTAGGTGTTACTGCCTGAATGAAACATTCATCCATAGCATCCCAGATGATCCCAAGTGCATCCAACTGCAGTTTCAGTTCCTTGACCCTATCGGTCAGGAACTGCAGATAGGTACACTTCCCCCAGATGCCATCAGTTGGGAAAACACAGGATTCCTGATGCCTCATCTGGCAGCAGTAACACTCCATTGGCCTGACTGCCATCCTGCCTGTTAACAATTAAGGACCTACCTTAGCCGCTGCTTACCAAAGACTCCACTAGCAATCACATTAGCTAATTTCAGCCAAACGAGCTCTCTATTTCCTCCCCCACCTCCACCCCCACCTTCACCCCCACTCCACCCCCACCTTCACGCCATCTCCACCCCCACCTCCACCCCCACCACCACCACCTCCACCCCCATCAACCCACCTCCACCTCCATCCCCACCACCAAACCCCACCTCCAACCTCCACCCCCACCTCCACCCCTACAACCTCCTCCTCAATCACAATTCCTATTGGCTATTACGAGCCACATGAACCCTACGTACTCACCTTCTTTAAATCTCTCGGCTGCACCAGGAATCACATTTTCTACTGCAAGTAATACACATTCACAGTTACTATAATTCAGGGAAAAAGGTGAGATTGCAAAAATGGAAATAGTCCTTTGTGGCATTTGGAACAGTCCATGATTAGTGTAACAGCAGGAAGTTCAAGAATCTAATAGCTGTTGGAAAGAAACTCTTCTTGAACTTGGATGTGGTGATTTTCAGGCTCCTGTACCTTCTGTCCGAAGGTAGCATTGAGCAAGTTGTGACTAAGGTGATGGCTGCTGATTAAGATTAAGATTCTTACACTAAAAGGGCCTGTTAACCTTCTATCTGCTAAGTTTAAAGAGTTGGGGCAAAATATTGGTAAGTCACAAAATATTGGTATTTGTGTTAAAGCATAAAACCACAATTGTATTTCCTAATACTGTTTTAAAAAGATTGCAATTTTTAACACTCATCTAAATGTGGAAATGTTGTTGGGTCATTTTCATGTGACCCTCATTCAGAAATGGTGTTTGATACTGATGAATTCTCATTGCATGGATTCTGGTTGCATCTTTGGCATGAGGTACAAAAGGTTTATTGTCATGTGTGTCAAGGTATTTTCCTTTTCAATAGACAATAGACAGTAGGTGCTGGAGTCAGCCAATTGGCCTGTCGAGCCAGCACCACCATTTTTCAGATCATGGCTGATCATTCCCAGCCTTATCCCCATAACCCTTAACTCCCCTGCCCACAAGAGCCTTATCTAACTCCCTTTTGAACATATCCAGCGAATCTGCCCCCACCACCCTCTGCGGCAAAGCATTCCACAGATCCACACTTCTCTGGGTAAAAAAAATTCTCCTCATCTCTGTCCTAAAGGGCCTTCCCTGTATTCTTAAACTATGCCCTCTAGTCCTAGCCTCTCCCAACAATGTAATCCAATTCACCCTGTCTAGCCCCTTGATAATTTTATACACCTCAATCATGTCTCCCCTCAACCTTCTAAACTCCATCACATATAAGACCAGTCTTTCTAACCTTTCAGCGTATGTCAATCCTGCCATCCCGGGAACTAACCTTGTAAATCTAAGCTGCCCTCCCTCTATAGCTTGTGATCCCCCAGCAAGACAACCCATATGTAGAACAGCAACGAAAACTGTACACAGTTACAGAAAGAGATCAGTTAGAACAGAGAAAATCCAACATTATTTCATTAGTGCGAGGTTCAATGAAGAGATAAATCTCAGTGGCAAAGAAACTATCCTTGATATGGTGGTGTGTGATCTCACACTTGTGAATTCTTTTTCCTGGAGGAAGGGAGGGATCAGGACAGGGCGGTCAAGTTGGGATGAATCTTTTACAATGTTGACTATTTCCCTGAAGCAGTGGAAAGTGTAGGTGCAGTTGACGGAGGAGAGGGAGTTTGTTAAATGGCTTGAGATTTCACTGACAGCTTAGGAATTTTGTGCAATCTTACGGCAGAGCAGTTCCTGTATGACAGAGTGATATATCCTGACGGGAGACATTCCAGAGTGCATTTGTAAAGGTTTTTGTAGAGATACTGTATGGTGATGGGCCCTTCAAGCCCACAAGCCCATGCTGCCCAAATACACCAATTAACCTACAAACCCCCTTTGTTTTTGGAGAGTGGGAGGAAACAGAACACTCAGAGGATACCCAAGCAGAATGTAAAAACTCATGCAAACAATGCCAGATTTGAACCTGGGGCATTGGCTCTATAATAGTGCAGCAGTTAGACTGCCCTGCTAACCATGTCACCCTTGTCGTTGAGGCACACAAGTGATGTGAAATTTCCTCAGACTTTCAAAGAAGTGGAGGTACTTGTGGATTTACTTGGCCATCGTGTCAACATGGTTGGACCAGGAGAGGTTTGCATCTAAGAACGTAAATCTGTTTACCATCTTCACCTGAGCACCGTTGATGTGGAGAGTGGAGTGTTCCACCCTTCTTCTGGATGTTTACAACTAGCTCTCCAGTCCTGCTGACATTGAGGGAGAGCTTGTTGACCTGGCACCAAGCCTCTAGTCTCTCTATCTTCCTAATAATCCTCTTTGTTCAAGATCTGGCCAACAACACTGGTGAATTTTTAAATGGAGTTGGAGTGGTTTTTGACCACTACATGGGGATGTAGAGGGAGGATGAAATAGCCTTGATGTTAAAGGTCATCATGGAGGAGGTGCTGTCACCGATCTTCAGGACAGGAATTAGAGGGTCCAGTTGTGGAAGGGGATGTTGAGTCCAAGGATTTGGAGTTTGAGGATAAGTTTAATTGGGATGATGATGGAATGTTCACTTGTCCAACATTCTCATGTTGGTGTAGAATATATTTCAGAGAGTGCCTTGTGTTAATGCTGCAAGTGAAACAAAGGTTGTGTTTTACCCAAATATCAGCTGTAACTTTGCCAACCCTCCTGCCACCTTACATGTCTTGAAGCATGATTGAAATCATGAAGTACTCCAACCACAATTTCATAAATTGAAACTTTCTCTCTTTAATATTATATCGAATTTTCTCTAAACTTAAATAGGACATTACATCATAAAACCACTGTGTATGGGTAGGTGAAGAGTCATCTTTCCATTTCATCCATCTGGCTATTAACATGGTAAAAGCTAAAACATTTTCCCGAGACGCCGATATAAGTTTATCTGGATCATGAGAAAAACCAAACAGCGCAATAACTGACAAGATTTCAAATTAATCTTAAGAATCATTTATAAGATTTGGAAAAAGTTTTTCCAGTAACTCTCTAAATTTGGGCACTCCCAAAATATATGGATCAGGGAAACTTCAAAAATGTTTCATTTCTCACATCCCGGATCAATATCTGCATAAAAACAAGATAATTTAGGTTCGGACATGTGTGATCTATTTACCACCTTAAATTGTACTAAGCAATGCCTTGCACAAAATGAGGAATCATTCTATCACAAGAAGATAGAAAGTTTCAACTTATCAAATTGCGGGCCCATTCTTAGAAATTTTTTATAATTGGGAGAATTCCCACTTACTGTATGTTCCGGTCATTCATTGCCTGTTCTCAGGGAGTTGCCAGTGATTCTACATTATTTAAAAAAATAAATAATTTATAAGGGAACTGTGATTAGAGGGAGGAGATAGATTAGATTTAGTGTAGTTTTTAGCTTTGTTTTTTGCTTTATTTCCCTTTATTTTATACGTTATTTCAACAAATGTGTTTAACATGGTCGCAAGGATCATTTCAATTGAATGTTTTTGAGGTATTATAAACAATTATAGTTTTATCTACATTTTTTTGCTCATTGGCTTTGTTTTTGTGCGTGCTTACTTGTATACGAATGAATTATTCTGTAATTGCCAATTTTGTGTTTATGCTCAAGTTAAACTCAATAAAAATATTTTAAAAAGAAAGCACTCCCACCACTTTCCATGATGTAGTTGGAGTAACTGTTTTGCACAGGCTATTGAGTTTAAATTATGTCATCATGTGGGGCTCACAGCATAGTTAGATGGATGAATGCCCACCAAGATACAAGAATATCTAATTCTGAAGGATATGGTGCCGTGTATAATTCGTAGAGACTTTAATTCAATCCTGACCCGCTGATGCTGTTGCTGTGGAGTATGCATGTTCTCCCTGAGACTATATGAGTTCCATTGGATGCTCCAGTTTCCTCCCACATCCCAAAGGTGTGTGGGTTGGGTTGGCTGTAAATGATCAGCACAGACTTAATGGGCTGTAGAGCCTGATTCTGTGCTCTGTCTTGCTGTGACTTCATGAGTCCATGGTTCAAAAGAAAATGAAAACGATAAATCAGAAAGGGGAAATGGAGTTGATTGATTATTATGTTTGGAGTGACGTGAGGATTGTGAATGAGCGTAGACAGTTTTACTGAAGAGTAGAATTGCTATTAGCATTCCCTCCAATGGGTGCAGTTGAGCATATTCCAGTTCACCTGATGCTGTTTCAAAATAGTCACAGAATTATTGACCATCGCTTTGTGTGGCTCCCTTAACGTCGCAACAAAAAAAAATAGCAATCTACCTTGGCATAAACTAATGGTTCTCAACCTTTTTCTTTCCACTCAAAGACCACTTTAAATAATTCCTAAGCCGTCGGTGTTCTGTGTTTTGTAAGGGATTGCTTAAGGTGGTCTGTGAGTGGGAAGGGAAGGTTGAGAACCACTGGTCTAGACCCAATTATTGCTGAAATATTTTGCTTGAGAACAATTGTCATTGGCCCATTTCCTTTGAAGTTCTGAAACCGTGCACATAACGAGTCAATTGGTGGTTTTCCAACTTTTTCTTTCCACTCACATACCACTTTAAGCAATCCCTTACTAATCACAGAGCACCTATGGCATGGGGAATACTTAAAGTGGCATGTGAGTGGAAAGAAAAAAGTTGAGAACAACTGGGTGAAAAGGTTTTGCTCAACCATTATAAAATATGTTCTTAGAGTCGAGCCTTAATCTGTGTGATTTCCCCATTTCTTTTGCCACAATGAAAATAAGCAGTGTGTATGCAATTTGAGAGGGATTGCAGATACACTTGTACAGTAGGTTTATATTTGCCATCTTGGATAATTGTTCTGTTATTTTGAAGGTTTGATTACCTGTGTCAAGTCAAAACATGTGCCAAAGAGCAATTCTTGGTTTCAAATTCTGGTTGTGGATTTTAATTGTTTTAGGCCATGATTATAAACTGAATTGTGCAGATTACATGTAATTTGTTTCACCACATGTTAATTGGGTTCTATAGTCTGATAACTAATGTTCAGCAGTGAGAATCTTTGCTGATGTGGGGCTTTGACAATATAATGCAGTGGTAGATTGTGTAATTACAGTTTATCTGGAAGTTCTTTGTTTCAAAACATTCATGATTGTAGGAGCTACATTTGGCACAGCAAGGAAACTTTCCACATTTCAAAGCAGGTCACTAATACATTTAATTCCTGTTGATCATATAACTAACATGGTTTAAGCAAATTTTGAGGCAAATCATTTTTACAGCTATATTTAAAACTCTGTATTTTCCAAAACTGCCAAATATGAACAACAATTTACTTTAAATGGTGCTGAAGTCTAGCGATGTTTAAATGCTCTGCTAGCCACCTTTGAGATTTGAACTGATTGGTATGCCCTGAATCTGTACAGGTAAAGGCAACCCTTAAACTAACAGAGATTGCCTTGAATAGAAAACAGTCTTTTAAATAACAGAGCAAAAATGTGGCTTCATGAGCAATGTTCCCTTTAATTTTTAGTTGTCAGTGTGAGCAAAAGTCTTATGTGGTGCAAATTTTTTTCCTGTGACAAAAGTATGTGCGCACTGAATGCTTGTGCAAATGTAAATTTGAAATGGTTTCAAGATCATTTTGGCGCAGCCTCTCTCTCATGATGAATAAAACTATTTGAATTTGAAATAGTGAATCCATATTTTCTGCAATAACACTCAAGTTGAAACAGATCTTTGTAAACTTTATGACATGAACACTGTCCGCCAAACAAGACTGCAGCCACACAAACCGGAATAGGAAAGGTGAGGTGATGGAAATTAGTCATGTGCAAATGTGGTTTTTGAAAAATCCGACTTACTGGTTAACAGAAACAGTTTGCTTAAGAGATTATTGTCGATAAGTATAATTATTAATTACTGCATTATTTTAGGTAACTGACCTTTAGTGCACACATCAGTTGCCTTTGTGCGCTGGCGGCAAAATGTGAGCGTGTGTTAGAGGGAACAGCGACCATGAGCAAACAGAACAGAAAATGTAAATCGAGGATTGTAACATTGACAATGAAAAAGACTATGGAATCACCAAAAGGATTGTCTGCACTATAGGAAACTCACTTCTCTAACAGTAAGATAACTGATTTTATTTATTATCCCCCTCTATCTTTTGTGTATGTTGTCTATTTTTAATGCGCTTAAATATACTATTGCCATTTTTTAACAAAGTTACTGTTCAGGTGGCAGCAAGTGAGAACTTCGGTGCATATATATGTCATTCAAAGTACATGACAACAAACTCATTATCATTATTATTACCTTAATTTCAATTCTTCACACCCTGTTCCCTGTAAGGATTCTATTCGTTTCACTCAGTTCCTCTGTCTTCATTACATCTGCTCCCAGGATGAGTTCTTCTATTTCAGAACATCTGTCATGTCGTCTTTTATCAAAAAAAAGGGAGTTTCTCCTCAACTGCCATCATCCCAGCCCTTAGCTGGGACTCCTCTATTTCTCACATATCTGATATGGCCCGCTCCACCCCAAGCAGGAACAAAGACAGGATTTGCCTTGTCCTCACCTGCCACCCAATCAGTTCTCGCCTCCAACATGTTACCCTCTGCAATTTCCACCATCAAAAATGTGATCCCAACACCAGACGCATCTTCTCCTCCCCTCCCCTCTCTGCTTTCTGCAGGGACCACTCGCTCCAAGGCTCATCCCTTCCCACTAATCACCCCCCCTGATACCTATCTCTGTGACTGAAGGAGATACTACACTTGGTCCCACACCTCCTCCCTCACCTACATTCTGGGCTCCCAAACTGTTCTTCCAAGTGAAGCAACACTTCACTTGTGAATCTGCATCCAGTGCTCCTGTTGTGGCCTCCTCTACATCGGAGAGATTTGACTTAGACTGGGACATTGTTGAGCATTTTCACTCCGTCCGCTCCAATAACAGGGACCTCCTAGTGCGCACTCATTTTAATTCCGCACATCACTCCCAAATTGACATGTCCATCCATGGCCTCATGGACTGCTAAAACTGAGGCTAACCACAGGTTGGAGGAACAACACATAATATATCACTCTCCAACCAGATAGCATTAAGATAGACTCTCTTTTCCCCTATCCATCTGTCTCCTTCCCTCCAGCTCCCCACCCCTTCCCTCTCCCTTCAGAGAGCTGTTGTCCACATATTACTTCTAGGTTCCCCCCCCCCCCCCCACCTGTATCCATCTATGACCTCTTGCTACCTTGTACTCCACTACCTGCCCCTTCCTCCATCCTCACCTCTTCTTTCTCCTCCATCTATTCAGGTGCTGCCCATCTTTTCCACATACCTTGATGATGGCCTCAGGTCTGAAACATTGGTTACCTGTTATTTCTTATAGATACTACGTGACGTGCTGAGTTTCTCCAGCACTTTGCTCTACAGTATTCGATCCAGTGTCCGCAGTCTTTCGTGCTGATCATCATTATCACCTCAAGGCTCTGAACTTTAATGTAATGAATTGTTTTAAAGAATAGTGAGGCTGGCAATAAAGGGCACTATCTCGGAAGCAGCTGGGCATGGCCCATTATTTCTGAAAATATTGGGCTCTGATGACTGAGAATCTTGATCAAATACAAGTGTCAGATGGAAAGAGCTCAGTCAGGTCAGAGGTTGGCACAGGTATGGACATCAAAGATTGGGGGCACCGGTAGCTCAGAGGGCAAAGAAACATCTCCAGAATCTCAGCTTGGAATCCCCCATTACATGGGATGACAGGCCATCTAATGAAGTCTGGAATCATTCTATGCAATTCATCACCTTGTTTATTCATGTGGTTGGCCACAATAGCAGACAAGGAACAATAGTAGAACCGTTAAAGGTGCTGGAGGTAGTGGGAGTTGGAGTAATTGACAATTGTGGATAAGGTAAAGTTAGCGAATGTGGTGTGGAAGACTTCATCTGCGCTGAACATCATTTAATTAGCTGCTTTATCATGTCCTTGCATCCTAATTTCTGTGGAATGCCGTGAATGCTGGAACTCTCAAAATGAAAACCTGACCTCAGCTGGAAGGTCTGTTTATGGCCTTGGTGGTTGCTGAGTGGGGAGAGGTTTGGACAAGTCTTATCCCTCCTGCACTGGCAAGGGGAAGTGCCAAAGGGGGTGCAAAGGCATGGTGGGGAGGGAGTCACAGGGAGTGGTCTCTGCAAAAGTAGTAGATATGGCTGATGGTGGGATAGTATCATGGCTGATGGAGGTGTAGAAAAATGATGGGATAAAAAGTGAGGACCAAAGGTTAAAACTTCTGCTCTCATCTCACATTATGTCTGGGGGTGGGATGGGGGATGGGGGAGGAATGAGAGCAGAAGAACATGAAATGATGGAGATGGGGGTGAAGGCTTTATCAATGGCTGCATTGGTTCAGCCACACTCCTTAAAGTAAGAGGACACTTTAGACCCACTGTTCACATTCTGGGAGCATAAGCTGAGTATTCAAATGATTGGCTAAAGGGGGCATAGATATGGAATCCTGCTTCTCATGCATTTTTATTCCCTCAGACCCTAAAGTCATTAAAGCATTGAATACTTGAGAAAGGATAGACTGGCTTTGGAGTCAGTGCAGACGAGGTTCACCCAGTTGATTCTGGAGATGAGCAGGTTCACTTTTGAGGAGAGATTGAGTCACCTGGGATAATACTCACTGGACTTCAGAGAGGGGATCCTAAAGAAATATATAAAATTATAAAATGGATAGTTAGAAAATAATTTCCACTGGGAGGTGAGATGCTAAAGAAAATATTTAGGATGGGGATGAGGAGGAACTGCTTCTCCCAGAGAATAGTAAAGATGTGCAATTCTCTCTCCAAGGAAGCAGTAGAGGCTGCCTCATTGAATGCATTTAAAACAAAGTTAGAATTTTGTTTAGTAGGTGAATTAAGGGTTGCAGTGGAAGGCAGGAAGGTGGATCAGAATTCAAGGCTGGATCAGCCACAATCTTATTGAATGGTGGAGCAGGTTTGACCGTCTGGATGGTCAGCTCCTGGTTCTATCTCAGATCTTCTTGCATCTGTCCAGGTTTAACCCCTTTGAACTCCGGCTATTTTTAAACATTTTATGATATATTCTCTGGACTTTTCTTTCTTTGGCTTGGCTTCGCGGACGAAGATTTATGGAGGGGGTAAAAAGTCCACGTCAGCTGCAGGCTCGTTTGTGGCTGACAAGTCCGATGCAGGACAGGCAGACACGATTGCAGCGGTTGCAAGGGAAAATTGGTTGGTTGGGGTTGGGTGTTGGGTTTTTCCTCCTTTGCCTTTTGTCAGTGAGGTGGGCTCTGCGGTCTTCTTCAAAGGAGGTTGCTGCCCGCCAAACTGTGAGGCACCAAGATGCACGGTTTGAGGCATTATCAGCCCACTGGCGGTGGTCAATGTGGCAGGCACCAAGAGATTTCTTTAGGCAGTCCTTGTACCTTTTCTTTGGTGCACCTCTGTCACGGTGGTCAGTGGAGAGCTCGCCATATAACACGATCTTGGGAAGGCGATGGTCCTCCATTCTGGAGACGTGACCCACCCAGCGCAGCTGGATCTTCAGCAGCGTGGACTCGATGCTGTCGACCTCTGCCATCTCGAGTACTTCGACGTTAGGGATGAAAGCGCTCAAATGGATGTTGAGGATGGAGCGGAGACAACGCTGGTGGAAGCGTTCTAGGAGCCGTAGGTGGTGCCGGTAGAGGACCCATGATTCGGAGCCGAACAGGAGTGTGGGTATGACAACGGCTCTGTATACGCTTATCTTTGTGAGGTTTTTCAGTTGGTTGTTTTTCCAGACTCTTTTGTGTAGTCTTCCAAAGGCGCTATTTGCCTTGGCGAGTCTGTTGTCTATCTCATTGTCATGTTCATCTACATGTTCATGTTCATCTACATGTTCATCTACATCTCATGTTCATCTACAGCATGAACATCAGCATGAGCCAGCTGGTGGTTCGGTATAAAAGTGGTCTTGGAAAACCGGGCCACAGAGTCTGTGTGCTTGTTGATCATCCTTGAAAACCGGGACATGGAATATATGCGCTTGCTGGTAGTCCCTTAAAATAGGGACATGGAGTCAAAGGGTGAAAATTAAATAGATGGTCATCTACTGGTTTCAAGGGTTTCAGATTCTCTGACTGAAAGAATAAAACAACAGGAAGAAATTTGGCAAAGTGGAGTCTGTCCCCAGTTTGTCCTTGTTCCACTCCACTAAAGTCAATGGTGGGCTCTATGTAATCCACTTCAACAGATTCTCTTTGTGCATCAAAGATGAAAATGGACCTAATGCATAATAATACCAAAAGGCTGGAGTTGCTGGACAACAGGCTTTTAATACCATAAAACTTGGACCATGCTCCTGTTCTGGCCCGATCCCTGAGGGAGGAATTTGGCTTAACTGCCTTTTTTAGGGGACGCCAGGAGGCAGAGTCACCGAGGGAAGGCGGGCCACCCATACATATGGACCAAACATATACACTGAGCCAGGAACTAAGTAAAGGTGTCTTTGCATTTAAGGGAGCTCAAGGTCATGTAGTGAGAATATCTCACTCAGTGGCTGAAATGCAACCTACCATCACATAAAAAATTAAGGGAAGCTAGTAATCCATTAAAAGACAATGACCAGGTGACACTGAAGCAACAGAGCTGTGCAGAAGCCCTCTATAAATGCACAATTATTGGCTTGTTATAGTTGAATATCACTTCAATGATCCTACGGTGCTTCCAGTTGGAAAATCTTCATTTGGGAACATTTTGTCTTGCAATTTCATCTGACAATGATCCTTTGGAACATTTCTGATCTGGCAAGTGCCAACGGAATCCTAGTTTTAACCTTAAGGAATTCATTGACTAGAAAGTTGCAAGTTAATAAAGCTTGGATAGTTTATGATCTGTTATGTATTTCTGCTTAGTGAACTGGTAATTGTAAAACTGAAAGACATTATGTTCAGCTTTGTATGTAACATCATTTCTGTTTTAACAGCAACAGCCCATTGACTACAATTATAAAGCTGCTGTGATTTATTAACACAAGTCTTTTTTGGGCAATGATCCATATTGTTAAGACATTACAATGCAAAGCTCCTTTTACTACTAGCTATAATAGTTCAAAAACTAAAAAGACATATGCTAAAAGATGAGAAGCTGTAGTAGACTGACGTCCCCAAGTTCACTAGACTGTTAATTTTAAACAGAAATGATACCATAAACAGCTGTGTATTTAATGCCTTTTTAATGCTACTAGTAAAAATGTCACAATTATCATCAATCTCCTTCATCAATAAATTGTAATGCTTTGCATCTGATGAATGAAACTATAAAGGAAACAAACATGAAGAAACCAGAAGTTTTTTTGCACTAATTGCACGACAATGAAATGAAGAACCAGTGACAGAAACCATCAACCCAGCTGTCCTCCTGTGAAGCGTCTGATCAAGTAACTGCCCTGCTTTTGGATTGCTCGTGATGTGTTCAGTGAAGGATGGTATTCCGTGCAGAAGCTGTGAATGGGCCTGTTGTGTTTATTTCTACCCTCAGTTTAAAGATGGTGATTCCTTCTGTCATGTTCCTGAAAATGATGACTTCCTATCAAATCTAAACAGTCCCTCTCACTTGGAAATGGTAACAGCAGTGAAGAATGTGAAGTCATGGCTTCTGTGGAGTTACACAAGATGCAGCAGATGCTAGAAAAATCCACCTGTGGATTTACCTTCATTGAGGTCAAACCGTGAAGTTTCTTAAATTCATTTAAATATATGATTTTATCATCCTTTTATAAATAATATTCAGTGGCTGTAAAAATGTTGATCTTTTGCATTAAAATAATATTGATGTTAGGGTATTAAGGGAGTTTCAGTACATCTGAAGGTTGTGGATGGCTATAATTCCTCATCTAATCGATATAAAATGTAGATGGGATATGCTATTAATCTGGCTAAATAACTCAAGGGCTTCCACAACTTGTAGTTTGGATGAAGGTTCAGGCCCAAGACAGTAACCATAGGAATGAGGCTGTTCCTACTGGTGCTGTTTGACCCACTAAGTTCATCTAGCCAGGATGGCAAAGCTGTTAGTGCAATGCCTTTAGAGTGCCAGCGATCGGGACTGGGGATTGAATCCTGCGCTGTCTGTAAGGAAATTGTACGTTCTCCCCATGTCTGCGTAGGTTTCCCCAAGGGCTCCGGTTTCCTCTCACCGTTCGAAATGTACAAGGGGTGTGGGTTAATTGGGTGGCATGGACTCGGGCTGAAATGGCCTGTTACCGTGCTGTATGTCTAATTTTTTTTAAAATTGCTCGAGGTTCAGGCACTGGCAGTCTCCTGGGTGTCCCCAGTGTGCAGATTTCATAACTGTGTGAAGTCTGTTTAACACTGTGATATTTTTATATTTAAGATGGGGATAAGTCCCCTTTTAAATAAATTGTACAACTTGAGAGGAGGTAACCTTCCTTTCCACTGATTATGCAAGGATTTTGCAAATTAATACAGATAACAATAAATTGTTGAATAAAAACACAGGCTAATGTATTAAAATAGATCTACTTACTGCACATTTAAATCTAAATTCAGACATACAGCACACTAACAGGCCATTTCGACCCATGAGTCCGTACCCCCCAATTTACACCCAATTAACCTGCACTCCCAGTACATTTTGAATGGTGGGAGAAAACCATAGCCCCCGGGGAAAACCCATGCAGACATGGGGAGAACATACAATCTACTACCCCTATCCCGATTGCTGGTACTGTAAAGGCATTGCACTAACCATTTAAAGCAACCATTCTCAACCTTTCTTTTTGGCGATTGCCCCCTTAGGACTCTGTTCAAAGTTTATGGGTCCCCTTCCCTGTGAAGCAGTCAAATTTAATTGGTTTCTTGCATACTTCCCTCCTACCGACAACATAAAAAACATTTTTAAAATGTTATAATTTCATTCCAAGGTCGCCCTTAAATATGCTGTGGCCCCCCGTTGAGAATGGCTGGTTTAAAGTGAGAAAGGCTTTGATCTACATAGCACTTCCAATTCATCATGGCATTCTATTGTGCTTTTCAGCTAATTTACAACACTGCTGCAATGTAACAATGGAAAACGGAAAACAGAAACAGAACTTGCTGGGTGTGTTCAGGCAGAGTTGTTGAAAGAAAAACAAAGTTAAGTTTCAAGTCAATAATCTTTAGAGTCATGAAAATGGCAGTGCAGAAACTGGCACTCCAGGCCAACTTGACCGTGGCAACAAAGGTGTTTATATAATCTAGTGCCATTTGGCCCACATCCCTTTTAAACTTTTTTTGTTCGTGTACCTGTCCATGTGCCTTTTGAACATTATAATCTTTCACTGATTATGGTGCAGGTATTATGTATTTTAAGCTGCAGAGAATGGGAAAGTGAGAAGGGAAGGAAAGAACAAGTCTGTTAATGGGTGGAAGAGATTCAGTAGCATAAATGGTGATGAGTTCAGCAAAGAGAGGGGTAATGTGGATTCTGCATATGAGACTCTTGGGATAAAATTCTGCAGCACTCTCGCATTATACCTTTCCTCTGATCACTGCTGTGGAGTGAATGGAGGTCAGGTGTCTTGGTGCAATGGTCATAGTAACTGTAGGGATTAAAATGCAGTTACAAGAAGATTCTGCAAGTAGTCTGAATGTTTACATTCTTTGAGTGATTCCATAGAAACGTATTCTTAGCCAAGATCTCTCTCTCTCTCTCTCTCTCTCTCTCTCTCTGTGTGTTTTAAGATAAACGGTCAGTTTTGATTCCCTTTGTTCTGCGAAGATGAAAGAGTTTGAAATGGTCCGAAAACTTTTATTGACTGTTTTAAGTATAATTTTAAGTATTGTTTTAAGTATAATTTAATCATTTAATCATAGTTTTAGTACTGTATAACAAAATTGTAATAACGTTGTAATCTATATAAAGTGTAATAAACTGTGGGAAACTCAACTCAACTTTAGTAGAAATTTGTTTGAATGAATCATAAACAACAACAACATTCTAGTTTCTCCAGGCGATTGTAAAGGAAGATAGTTGTGACATTTAGTTGATAAAATAGAAACTATTGACTTGTTAGTCAATAAAAGATGGAATTTAAGACAATAGGAAGTTGGAAATTGGATTTGAAATTCAGATTGGATTGATTGGGCTCTGTTTAGAGCATTTCAAAGAAAGAAGCACTAATGTCAACAGCACCATTGAAGAAACAATAAGCAGTAAGCCTTACTAAAGAATTCCTTCTGTGTGTTAGAACATAGCCAGTACTCTTGTCCGTGAAGGACTGTTTTTGGTTTGGGAGTTATTGTTGTGCATATCTGAGTGTGACGATTGACAGAATGGATAAGATGGTAGCCACCGCTGAAGATGCTGCACCTAAGGAGCTCTGTGTCAAGAAGATGAAGGGCATGGATCTTAAAGAAGAATTGCAATGGTGGTGGTTAGATTCCAGTGGAAACAAAGTGGCTTTTCAAGCAAGACTGAATGAGGAAATGGAAAAGAAGAAGGTTTCATGTGCTGGGGATATAGATTCCACAAAATTACCGCATAAAAATTAATAAAAATTAAGATCAGCCACAAGGAAATGGCTGAAGCTGTGGTGAGGAGGATGGGCAACATCTGACACACAGGATGAAATAGAACCGAAGGTTAATGTGTCAAATACAGAAAGCAGGAGAAGCAAGAGGACTTCTAGATCAGACTCCAGTGTTTCAAGTACTGCATCTACACGTGTAAAGATTTAGGCAGATATGGCAGCTCTTAATGCAAAAAAGGAATTCCTTCTAATAAATTTGACTTGGAAGAGTAGAGGAGGCAATTAAAGAGGCAGATAAAAAAAGAAAAAGGAGCCCCAATTGCTTCAAAGTAGATATGCCTTTGAAGAACAGGAGGAGCTGTTAAAAAAGCAACAGGAGCTACTGGATCTGGACAGAGAAATCGCTGTTAATCCATCCAGGTCGAAGGCACTAGAAGGTTCAGAGGTTAATATTGTGCTCGGAGTAAATTATCAGCAACATCACATCTTGAGGAAGGAAAACGGAAAAAGAAAATATTTGATACCAAGACTGAGCCAGTACTCTGGTCCTGAACTAGCCAGATTAAAGTAAGGTGATGCAATGATGATTCTATTGGACAGAGATGTGAGCCTAATGCTATCTTATATAGGAAAGTACCACCTGGTCATGGCAGGTAATAGAAATCTGGGTGAACAAAGTAACCTACGCCCAGGCATGACAAGATAAAATGAAATGGTTGCGTCATTAATTCAGTTACAGACTCTCTCTTCTCTGCCCAAGAAAAAAATTCCAGTTTTGGATGATAACTCTCTTGAATACTAAGTGTTTATGAAAAACCTTGAACACATTATTGATATTTAAGTGTCAAAGCTCGGAGGATTGTTTATATTATCTGCAGCAGCTCACAGTGGACAACCACAAGGGTTGCCAACATATAGCTCCAAATGAAGGATTCAAACAGGCTAAGTCATTACCAAAGAAGCATTTTGGCAACCGAAGGCTCTTTCATGGTCGTCAATAGACCAGATGATGTTTACAAGCTCATGCCCTCTTTCTCAGAAGATGTTGCAATGTCATGACAGAGGTTGGTCATCTATGAAAGCTTGACCTACCTAATAATATGCTAAGCATTGTAACTGAATGACCCTGCTGGAGGAGAGAAGTTGTCAAATACCAGAAAAAATGTGGTGAAGTGGCTGCTTTTAAGGATTTGGTGGAATTCATTGAAGGGTAAGTGGACATTTTCATGTATCCAGTGTATGGAAATATCAAAGGTACTCAAACAGTAGGTAAAGAAGTTGAGAAGTCTAAATTGTTCCCTCAACCAAAATTGTAGTAAGTACGTATACCAAGTCTCACACAGTGGCAGATAAAGAAATTAAGGAAAATGAAAGTCTACCTGTTGTGAAGAAATGTTTGTTCTGTAATGATAAACATGATTTGAAAAAGTGTACACAGATGGACAACAGGACACATAGGGAGAAAATCGATTTTTTTTTAAGGTAAATGGAGTACATTTTGACTGTCTATGTGAAGGACACATCAGCAAATACTGCAAAAAGCAACTCAGCTACGACATATGCAGTCAAAAACATCTCAAAATGCTATACCTAGGAAAAGAAGAATGTGGAAAAAGAAGAATACAGAAAAAGAACAACTGGCAAGAAAAAAAAATGGTGCAGAAGCCTTGGTATTGACAAATGGTCTTACTGGGGCCAATGAGAACAACTGCAAACTTTTAATCATACCTGTGCAAGTCAAGGCCAAGAAAGGAAGTGCAATAATTCATACTTATGCATTTCTTGACCCAGGAAGCACTGCCTCATTTTGCACCGTGGGGCTAATGAATGAGCTTAATCCACAAAGAAGAAGATCAAAAATCAAAAATTTTATTGAAGGCTATAGATCAAGTTAAACACATTGAAACTAAAGTTGTTTCGGGCTTAGAGATCTCTGGATTGGATATTATTGATTTTTGTGAACTCCCAGGCGTAAACACTCTGAAACTAGGCCTGTGCATAAATGAAACATCCCACATCAAAATAACATTGAACCGTGGATGCATTTTAAAAATGTTCGTTCACGCAAAATCAACTGAGATGGAGTTGCTAATTGGTTCAGATGTACCAAAAGCTCTGGAATCACTAGATATGATAAAGAGTGTGGGAGATGGACCTTACGCAGACAAAATTATGCTTGGTTGGGTGATTAATGGACTATTAGGAGAAAGAAAAGAGGTTCAAAATCAATCAGCTATATGTGTCAACAAGATATCGATTATCAAGCTTGATAGGGTGTGGAAGCAGCAGTTCAAGAAGGAGTGCCTCAGGGATGACTAAGGACCTTCAAAGGAAGACTAGCAGTTCTCAGAATCAGTGAATGATTGCTTTGGATCACCTTTAAAGAAAAGGGAAATATGCATGCCTGATAATAGAAGTTTTTCCGAACAACAAGCCCTCAATTTAAAGAGAAGAATCAAGAAAGATTCTTCCTTTCATTCAGACTGCACCAAATGCTTGTATGATATGATATCCAAAGGATATGCAGAGATAATATTTTGAAATATACTGGTGGGAAAAATAAATGATACTTACCACATCATGGGGTCTTGCATCGACAGAAGAAAAAATTTGGTGTGGTTTATGATTGTGGAGCAACCTTTCCGGGGGAGATGGGGGGTTTCATTAAATTCTCAACTCATACAGGGACATTGATAGGAGTCTTAATGAGATTCCGTAAAGAACCTCTCATCATTATTGCGGATGTCGAAGTGATGTTTCATCAGGTGATAGACCAAATGTAGATTCTGACTTCTTATGATTCCTTTGGTGGCCTGATGGAGACTACAGTCAGAACATGGAATACAGGATGCCAGGGCATTTATCACCAAATGGAGTGAATTTTGCCCTTAGGAGGTGTGCTGAAGACAATATGGAACAATTTAGCTCTCAAGCTATATTCACCATCAGGAATATCTTCTCTGCAGGTGATTGTCTCACTTCTGCAGTTACAGTTAAAAAAAAGAAATAGCTCTTTATCATGAGTTAAAAGTGATCTGCCACACAGGAGAACTTTTATTTACCAAATGGACTGCATACCTTAAAGAGAGAGGGCAAAAGAAATTAAGAATTTGGACTTAGACCATTATAATTTTCCTGTTGAAAGGGTGTTAGGTGTACAATGGTGTGTTCAGAGTGACGTGTTTAAGTTCAAAATCAAAATGAAGTATCAACCACTCACAAGAAGGGGGATTCTATCAACAGTCCGTTCAATACATGATCCTCTAGAATATTGACACCAGTTGTCCTGAATGCCAAGAAGATCTTGCAAGATTTGTGTAGGAAGAAGATTGGTTGGGATGATGAGATACCAGACTCAATAGTACAAAAATGGATGTATTAGATACAGGATCTTCGTGAGCTGGAAGACTTCAAGATTTATAGATGCTTCAAACCCACAAATTTCAGAACTGTAATATCTGCTCAATTGCATCATTTTGGAGGTGCATGTGAAGACAGTTATGGAACTGTTAGTTACTTGTTACTGCATGATAACAAGGATCAGGTACATCGTGGATTTGCAATGGGAAAGGCCAGAGTGGCTCTACTGAAACCAGTCACTATCCCTTGAATGGTGTTGACGGCTGCTACCATGGCAAACAGAATGGACACAATGTTGAAAAAAGAGCTGTAGATGAAACTAACAGACTCCATATTTTGAACTGATAGCACCTCAGTGCTCAAATACATCAACAATAAAACCACAAGGTTTTGAACAGAATAATTGAAATTGATAAAGTCTCATGTCCCATATAGTGGAGGTATGTTAATGCGGTTAACAATCTGGCTGGCATGGCTTTCCAAGGTTTGAAAGCCAAGTCTTTTTTGAAGAATTAAATGTGCTTGTCCAGGCCTCAATTTCTTCTACACCCTCAAAAGGAGTGACCTCAAAATCCTGATAAATTAAAAGAAATTTTACCAGAAGATCCTGAAATCAAAAATAACACTGCATATGCTGTTCAGATAATATCTGAATAAGTAGATTCACTGACCCACTTAATCCATTTCTTCTCATCCTGGAATAATTTAAAAAATGCAACGGTGGAAAATATTCTGGTGCAGGAGTGACAGAAATGGTTTAAGATCAGATGCAATATTATGGCTGTGGATGTTGTGATCATCAAAGACCATTTAGTGCCTCAAAATTCCTGGTTGATGCAGAAGATTGTTAATACCATCCAGGACAAAAAAGAACTTGTACGTCAAGTTCAAATTAAGACTAAAGCTAGTTTTATGAACAGACCAATTACTGAAATCTGGTTTTTACAAGAACCAGAAAGCTTTGATAATTGACTTTCACCTTCTTTTGAATATTTAATTCTTTTTCATTATAATGGTAATTATTATTTTTATAGATATAATAATTATGGGCCAGTGTGCTAAGGGTTAAAATGCAAGTTTCAAGCAGATTTTTCAAGCAGTCTGTGTAGACGATGTTTACATTCTTTGATTGTCTCCATAGAAACATATTCTCTGTATGTTTTAATGTAAACAGCCCTTGGTTTTGCGAAGATGGAAGGGCTTGAAATGGTTTGAAAACTTTTATTGACTAAGTATCCTTTTAAGTATGGTTTGAGCATCATTTAATCACAGTTTTAGTACCATATAACAAAGTTGTAATGGTGTAGTAACCTATATAAGGCTTAATAAGCTGTGGAAGACTCAACTCAACTTTAGTACAGATTTGTTTGAATGAGTCATAAGCAACAACATTCTAGGCTCTTCAGGTGATAATAAAGAAAGACTGTTGTCACAGTAACCAAAGAGAAAATGATGGATAGAGGAGTAGAGCTTTAACTGGGATCAAGGCTTCAGGAGTTGCAATTGGCTGGGTGACTGTTGAGGAGCATGGTTGAATTGTTTGTAGGAGGGGAGTGGGAGTGCTGATGGAGCAGGATCCAGTGTTGGTAGATCCAAAGGATCTCTGCAGTAAATAGTGGGTAATGATATTAAAGGATTCCTGGAGGCTCTTTGCGCTGGACTCTTCAACCATAGAAATGGTGAGCTGTGCCTTTATGTTGTGTTGAACCCTCACTCAATCCTGTTCTTGTAATGAGTGACTGTACCATTTGCCATGTTGCACATGAGTGTATCACAAACCATGCAGTGACTTCCTCATCATATCTAGCAATTGTACTTTTGATAAATTCCCTAAAGTTGGCTGTGTCAATGATTGAGGTTTGGCACTGTATTAATGCTATATTTCTTTCTGAAAATGCAAACCATCTGCTGTAGGAACTCAGTGGGCTGAGATACATCATTGGGATAAAAAGAATGGTTAATGTTGGACAAAGGTAGAGATTTGAGTGAGCAATGTTGACCAATAGTGGATTGATGAATTTCCCCTTGGACTTTGTGAAGCCACTCCTACCCTTGTTCAAACTATACTGGCAATCTCTACACTCTCAGTCTTGGTAACGGTTCTGCTCCATAACGTTGATAATTCTTTATTGGCCCGACCCTGCTGCAGATTAGTTGTTCCTCCAGATTCCAGCATCTGCAATCTTCTCTGTATTTCCGTTCTGAAAATGTTGCATGATTCAAATACATTTCCAGGATCAATTAAACGTTGAATATTTTGTAACGTTCAATGTGCTTCATAACTGATATACTCTTACAAATAATTTTATCACCTGTAGAGTTTGTTAAACATATGCTCAACTACAAAAATCTGCAGAAGGGATTATAAATTACACCAGTTTAATTGATTTGAGTGGAATTAAATGTTCTTAAGTCAGTGAATGATCTGGTAAGTGATGATTACCTCAACAATCTTTAAACAAGCCTTTTGCTTGGTGACACAGTGGTCAGTGACTGTGTTTCACAGCTTTAGTTATTCATGTTAGAACTTGACCTTGGGGGCTGTCTGTGCCCCTGTCCTCCCTGTGATGTTATGACTTGCCTCCATAAGCTCCAATCTCTTCTCACATCCCTTTCATGTAATGCCGCTGTAAATTTCTCTTCTGCATGGTTAAGTGATAGAAAATTGAAAAAGGAAATTGAGAGGCATATGAGAAAGAGCAAGTTGCAGGGCTAGAGACAGAGGGTGAGGGCTACTTGGATTAATCTATTGGGAGCCAGCATACATCCAAACGGCCAAATGACTTCTTTTTGTGTCCTGGTGGTGAAAACAATCCTCCATCTCACACATCATTCCTTGTAGACTTAATAAGCTGAACAAGGAAACGACATTGAGCGAAACGACGTTATTCAAAGTCTAACTGTATTATGAAAAACAAGTACTGTTCAATAGAATATCGGAGGCATTCTCTTCTCTGAGTCTTTAAAAAACGAGTTTAAAAATAACACATTCATTCCTTACTGGCATTGATGCAATCTTCATAAAACTCAACAACTTATCATGAGTCATATTAATTTCATAAAATATTCCAGAAAAAAATCTAAAACATATTTTAAATAAGTTTGTTGTTTAGAAGAATTATTTTTGCCATAGAAATAAATATTGCTCAGTTATATTTTTACAACTGATCACCACAGAAACAAAATATCTTAATTTAGGCAAAAAAGTAAATTAACTAATTCTTAACCCCCTCACCATATTTATAAATTATAAAGGACATCGAGTCCACGCTGCTGAAGATCCAGCTGCGCTGGGTGGGTCACGTCTCCAGAATGGAGGACCATCGCCTTCCCAAGATCGTGTTATATGGCGAACTCTCCACTGGCCACCGTGACAGAGGTGCACCAAAGAAAAGGTACAAGGACTGCCTAAAAAAATCTCTTGGTGCCTGCCACATTGACCACCGCCAGTGGGCTGATATCACCTCAAACCGTGCATCTTGGCGCCTCACAGTTGGCAGGCAGCAACCTCCTTTGAAGAAGACCGCAGAGCCCACCTCACTGACAAAAGGCAAAGGAGGAAAAACCCAACACCCAACCCCAACCAACCAATTTTCCCCTGCAGCCGCTGCAACCGTGTCTGCCTGTCCCACATCAGACTTGTCAGCCACAAACGAGCCTGCAGCTGACGTGGACTTTTACCCCCTCCATAAATCTTCGTCCGCGAAGCCAAGCCAAAGAAGAAAGGACAGTAACAGACCATTTCGGCCCACAAATCTGTGCTGCCCAATTTATACCTCATTAACCTACACTCCTAGTACGATTTTGAACAGTGGGAGGAAACTGGAGCCCCCAGAGAAAACCCACACAGACACGGGGAGAATGTACAAGCTCCTTACAGACAGTGTGGGATTCCAACTCCAGTCCGATCCTGATCGCTGGCGCTGTAAAGGCATTGCGCTAACCACTAACCCTTCTTTTCAGTTTTCACTTCCCATTGTTTTTACTGTTTTGGTTGCAGTGAACTTTTTTTTTTCGTTTGGATGCTGGTTTCCACCTCCCCTCCACTACTTAACCACCAGAGACCAGAACAGCAAAGGTTCTAATATTTAACCTTTTGACCTTCTCTTTGCCCACCCATCAGATGATTGGAGAATGGCTTCCTCACAGTTGCTGATGGATTTTCCGGAGTAGTTCAACAGTACACAATCTACTTCAGTTACAAAGAGCAAACTTCAACGACTACCTTCCTGCCTCTGAACCTGGACCCAATGATATGATGTTTTAAAAGTATACTGTTAAAGTTGCCATCCTTTCCTTAACAAGCTCCTTAGGCATGAGGGGAGTTTCTTTTGCCTCCAATTTGATAAACAAGCCATTCTGAAACATGAGTGTAGTGTTTATCATAGATTTATATCATGCAATTGAAATTTCTCAGAGATTTTATGCAAAATATTCCCTTTTGATAAACATGCCTTCTGATAAGAAAATCATCATGTACACCAAATACGACTTAAACCGTATTCTATTTCATAAAAGGGAAATGTGTTGAACATGTGTTTTCTGAAATAAAAGCATGTGAACTAAGTGTTCTGCATGGAGGTTCTTTTTATTAATAGTCTCGTGGGAAGTTTCATTACCCTCAGCCTGTTAGTACAGGAAGTAGGAAATTCATGAGTGGATATAAGCTTTCCAAGGTAGACAGAGTGGGTCCACAGTTTGGTGATACTCAATATATACTTGCTTTAGCCCCTGTTGAGTCTTGCTCTCAATATCCCGGATATGGATTCTTGTTCCTTTGATAAAAGTGAAATCCTAGTAATTGGCAGGAACTTCCTCTGCAGTCTTGCCCATGGACAGAGTGAAACAGCTCAAACAATTATGCTTTTCATAATTTATTCTCTTGCACTTCCTTGGACCCCTGAGTTCAAAAGAGCATTTTTGCACCCAACTGTCAAGCCAACATCAAATATATATGTTATTTGTGTTCTTGGCAGAGAAAACATGAACCACTGCTTTTTCAATGGCTCCAGTATTTTCATGTTTACAGAAGGAATATTTATAAAGGGGAAATGCTCTTCGGATCAATGTCATTATCCGGAGTGTCAATGAGAGGATGTTATTATGATAACTTGAATCCTTGAACAAATTCTGTGTGGAACCTGGTTTTCAATTGTACAGTCAACAAGTAACCCCTTATTTCTGGTAAGAATGCTTTTTTTTCCTGTCCTGAGCAAGGCAAAGTTATCCATGATCCCAATCAATGGAGTTTGCTGAGGAAGTAGCACGTTTTGATGCTTGGCCAACTACACTGTGTCTTCAAAGGAATGAAGTGCTTCCAAGGCACTTCAAATCTAAAAGACAGTATCATGTTCTCTTGTGCTGCCAGTGTTTAACACAAAGTGTTGTTTCAACAAAGTGCAGCTTCTATCAAGTGTCAAGGAATTCAGTGAGCCATGGAATCTGGGAAGGAGAAGAAGAGGATCTGTTTGGTATCTGAAAGACTAGAGGGGCTCTGGAAGTGAATGATAATTCCCTTCTGTAATGCAGGTGTGGGATCCTTTGTGTTGAGATCCATTCTGATAAGGCTGCCATCAAATCCGCCCAACATCCACCTACTCTGCATGCTTTCTAACTTGCAAGGGTATGATGGTAGAAACTGGAAAGTTAAGGGAAAGGAATGTAAGGAAAACTGCCACATTGACCACCGCCGGTGGGCTGATATCGCCTCAAACCGTGCATCTTGGCGCCTCACAGTTCGGCGGGCAGCAACCTCCTTTGAAGAAGACCGCAGAGCACATCTCACTGACAAAAGACAAAGGAAGAAAAACCCAACCCCAACCAACCAATTTTCCCCTGCAACCGCTGCAACCGTGTCTGCCTGTCCCGCATCGGACTTGTCAGCCACAAACGAGCCTGCAGCTGACGTGGACTTTTACCCCTCCATAAATCTTCGTCCGCGAAGCCAAGCCAAAGAAGAAGAAGAAGGCAGATGAAATAAAAAAGCTTTGTTACACAAAGGGGCTTTAGTTCATATCCTCCCTTATGAAGCTGAGGCATAGTGCCTGCCATATCTATGCTTTGAGAGAATTTCAAGCTCTTCAGCTGACCTGGAAACCGTAAGAAATGCCTCCTACTCAAAATTTTCTGGTTTGAAGGGAACTGGAATAACTGCAGTGTATCAGAGAGGCTGAGAGCTTCCTGGATTGTATGTTCCAATATGTGGCCACTATGTTATCAGACAAAGTTCAGGATAATAAAGAGGTGGTCATTTGAAAAGACAAGAGGAGGTAGAAACCACTGGGATGCTAGCTGCTCTCAAAGTGCTACTCAATACCAGCTGCTGGTGAAGATGACCAAAGAAGTGAAATGCAGAGATTGCTGTTACAGCAGCCGTGACTAGGGGTTGAATCTATATAATCCTTGGAATCAGCATTTATTGTCGTGAACGTGTCACAAAATTACCATAATTGTTTTGCACCAGCATTACAGTGAAAATATTTCCATAAATCAAATTTCAAAATAAATACAGTAGGGCAAGAAAAAGAAAGAGACAAAGTGAGGAATCTGATGCCAGAAGCTGTCCTTTTGCTGCTGAGTGCTTGGCTTGAACCTCCTGAACCATTTTCCCGATGGTAGAGTGAAGAGGATGTGGCCTGGGTGGTAGGGGTCCTTGAGGAAAGAGGCTGTATTCTTAAGACACTACTCTTGTAGACATCCTCGATGGAGTGAAGACTGGTGCCCGTGATATCGCAGGTGAAGTTAACAACCTTCTGGAGTTTTTTTTTCTTGTTCTGAGTGTTTATACCTCCATGTGAGACAGTGATGCAACTGGTCAAAATGTTCTCCAAGGTACATCTGTAGAGATTTTTGAGAGTCTTTGGTGTCTGTAAGGAGTTTCATGTTCTCCCTGTGACCTGCATGAGTTTTCTCCAGGTGCTTCAGTTTGCTCCTACCCTCCAAAAACATACAGGGTTTGGAGATTAATTGGGTGTAAATGGGCACCACACATTTTAATGCCCAGAGTCAGCTTCTACAGTGTTGTACTCTATGGTTTTAGATTTGTAATCAAACAATTCACATTTAATTAAAGTGCACATTCCAGATTTTATTCAAGGTTATTTGTAGACATTTTGGTTTGACGATGTAGAAATTACAGCACTTTTTATACATGGTCCCCTCATTTCAGGGCACCTTAATGTTTGGGACATTGGCGGCACAGGTGTTTGTGAGTACACGGGAATGTTTAATTGCCTCATTGGCACATATTAAAGAGATCTAGGCTTGCTTCGAAGCATTTGATAATCTTTGGAATCTGTGGTTGCCATTTTTCAACATGAGGGCTAGAGTTGAGCCAATTAAAGTCAAAGGAGCCATGATGAGGCTGAAAAACAAGAATAAAATAATAAGAGACATCACCCAAACATTAGGATTACCAAATTCAACTGTTCGAAACATCATTAAGAAGAAAAAGCGTACTGGTGAGCTCAGTAAGAGCAAAGGGACTGGTATACCAAGGAAGACCTCCACTGCTGATGACATACTGAAGATATAATGAATGACATAATGAAGAAAAATCCCCAAATGCCTGTCCAACAGATCAGAAACACTCTTCAGGAGGCAGGTGTGGATGTGTTAATGACTACCTTCTGCAGAAAACCTCATGAATGGAAATAGAGACTACACTGCAAGATGAAAACCACGAGTTAGCCACAGAAGGATGGCCAGATTACAGTTTTCTAAGAAGTATTTAAAAGAGCCTGTAGAATTCTGGAAAAAGTTCTTGTGGACAGATGAGACCAAGATCAACCTGTATCAGAGTGATGGCAAGACCAAAGTGTAGAAGTGTAAAGGAACTGCCCAAGATTACCACCTTTGCCATGTTTTGCATCTTGCAGTGTCGCCTCTGTATTTCTGTTCATGAAGTCTTCTGTAGACAATCCACACCTACCTCCTGAAGAGTATTTCTGATCCGTTGGACAAATATTTGGGGATTTTACCTCATTATCATGAGAATTCTTCTGCATCAGCAGTGGAGAACATCCTTGGAATACCAATCCCTTTGCTATTACTGAGCTCAGCAGAACACTGTTTCTTCTTCATGATGCTACAAACTATTGATTTTGGTAATCCTAAGGTTCGGGTGATGTCTCTTACTGGTTATTCTTATTTTTCAGCCTCATAATGGGCTCCTTTGACTTGCAGCTGCACAACTCTGGTCCCCATGTTGAAAAATGGCAACTACAGTCTCCAAAAGTGATCAAAAGCTTAGGAGCTTTCTTATACCTGCATCAATGAAGCAATTAAACATTCTTGAGTAATCACAAACACCTGTGAAGCCAAATGTCCCTAAGTTTACGTTTCCCTAAAAAGTGCTGTAATTTCTATAGACTAGATGGCTTGCATTTCAAAAGAACAGGGGCCAATGTTATAATAAGTTGGGGTTGGAGCATTTGGAGAAGGTGGCTTGTCATTTTTTAGTGGGGCTGGGCATCAGTGAAAGGCTGCATATAGGACAGGGAGAGTTGGATAGCAGCAGAGCAAGAAATAGTACGTAGAAAAAGGGTGGCCTTCACAGCACCAGGGATCGATTAGGGTTCAAGTCCCGCGCTGTCTGTAAGAAGTTCTCCCTGTGTCTGTGCTGTTTCCCCAGGGGCTCCGGTTTCCTCCCACCCTTCAGCACATAGTGGGAGAGATGCAGGTGCAATGAGCAACGTGGAATAATGTTGCTGTGGCACTGTTAGACAGGATCAGGTATTATGTTCTACTAGACTCGGGGCGTTCAGGGAAGATATTGAAATGAAGGTGGGAGGATACTGTATATACTGTTGTAATTGTCAAATTTCTTGGACCACTTTTTCAAGCCAAAAAAGGGGGTTCAACTTTTAAACGGGACACACTTTTAACCGCGGTAAGTACCTGCATTGTTCAAAATGTCGAGAGCTCAGATGGTCGGGACCGGGTGGCACATCTGCGATTGGGGCATTAGAAGCTCTAATGAGAGCGAGGCCAAGTGTCCAGAGTTTGGATGGGCAGGTGGCCAGGGCGAGGATCCACGGATGGGAGCCCAGATGCGCGGGTGGCTGGGGCAAGAATCTGTGGTCAGGAGTTCGGCTGGGTGGGCAGTCAGAGATCAAAAATAGATTGTACAAAAACACCTGATTTTGGGGCCAAAAATTGACTATTGTACGGTATCGATGATTATATCGATGGTAGGTCAGCAGTATTGAAGAAGGACATACTGCACCTCTGAAGAGAGCGAACATGTTCTGGAGTGGTCAGTAACAAAATTCTTTAGAATGAGAAATCTTTGAGATCCATTCACACTGCTCGAAGTTTTCAATGGGCTACTAAATAGGGGGGGGTGGAATGATATTGGAAGAGCAAATTTGCCAAGGAATTGACAAAAAAAGTAATTAAACAAGGAAGTCTGAAGACACTGGGGTCAAGTGCAATACACAAATATACTGGAGAAACTCACCAGGTCACGCAGCATCCCTAGGAAATAAAGGGTGACCAAAGTTTAGGGGCTGGGCCCTTCATCAGGTATGAATGAAACAGGCACATATATAAAAAGATGGGGGGAGCGGGGAAGGAGGATAGGAGAGGAGGAAGGAATGCAGGCGAACAGGTAAGAGGACAATAGGTGGATACCGTTGGGAAGGGAGAATAGAAGGAAGCTGAGAAGTGATCGGGGAGAGAGCAGAGGGCTTAGAAGAGTAACTCTCTGATAGGAGGTGGGAAGGGGGTAGGGAGCTGGAGGAAGGGAGATAGATGGATAGGGAAAGAGGAAACACTTTTTTGCTATAAGTAATTAGGGTCGGGTATGCACCTCCGGGAAGCAGAAGCCTTTTCAATCATGAAGTTCAAAAGAGAACTGGATAAGCACTTGGGGAAAAAAAATCACAGGGGTATAAGGAGAGAGTGGATTGCTTGTACTAAGTTGACATGGACTCAAAAGGCTGAATAGCTCCTGCCTTTGACAGATCCTATCAGATATTTGAAAGGAAAGTTTATATTGTGGTGAATGTTGGATGACTTTAGTATTGTTTCCCAATGTTATCACATCACCTACAGTATGTAGGTCGAAAATAATTATTGCAATATTACATCTAAACAATAGCTGTATTTATATAGGGGAAATTTGCACTTGTTTCATGTGTTATTTTGTGCCTCTTGAAATTGCCATCTTCCATGACAGAATAACAGATACGTGACTTGGTCTGCAGAGGTCAGTGATTGTTGCTTACAGACAAAGCAATGTATGGAATTTTGTTTCCACTGGGAACACTCAGGCAGCACCTATGGAAAGAGAAACAGATATAATGTTTCCGGTCAAAGACATTTAGTCAGAATAACTCTAGCAAAAGGTACATAAATTTATACATTTTAAATTTAGACATACAGCGTGGTAACAGGCCGTTTCGGTCCACGAGTCCATGCCACCGAATTTACACCCAATTAACGTACACCCTCAGTATGTTTCAAATGGTGAAAAGAAACCGGAGCATCCGGGGAAAACCCACGCAGACACGGAGAGAACGTACAAGCTCTTTACAGACAGTGTGCGATTCAAACCATGGTCCCGATTGCTGGCGCTGTAAAGGCGTTGCGCTAACTGCTTCAATAACTGTGCTGCATTTCCCTTTCCACTCACCTGAGTGTTTTCAGATTTTCAGTTTTCTTGATTCTCAACTAAGGAGATGCCTCGCCACCAGATTCAAGGACAGTTTCTTTCCGGATATTATCGGACTCCTGTATGAATATCACACGAGTAAAATGAGCGTTAGCTCTGCACCATTTAATCACTCTCTGTAACCCTGCATTCTCTGCTGCATTTTACTTGCAGTGCAGTGCAGTGCAGGGGATGTCCATTTGGTCTGTTGCAAAGTAAGCCTTTTCACTGCACATTGGTACATATGACAACAAACTTGAACATCCCCCTTGAGCAGTCCCTTGGGCCTGAGCTTCAAGTGCCTGTCCCAGTGATCCTATACAGTGCTTGGTAACAAGCTGTCACAAGCTGCAGTAGGATTGATGTAAGACTGTTGCTGTTCATTGGAGAAGACTGCCAATGGCTTTGCAGTCCTGGGGCCCAAGTATCATGCATTGCATCTGGCTGATGTTGATGGCTGAAGAGATCAAAAGTGTTGTATTTCTCATTCATTATTTTTGAGTTGTGGTAATCACTGGCAGGGCCAAGATTTGTTGGTCATTTGTAAATTCCCCTCAGCTGTCTTCTTGCACTGCTTCACCACAGTCGAAGGTACTCACACACTTGCCGTTGCACAGTGAGCTCCAGATAGTGAAGGAGCAGTGATGTATTTCCAGGTGAGGATGATGTCTGATTCGGAGACGGATGGATAATAATGGATGGAGCTTCCATGTACACGGAAGCTTCTTCAGCCCCTTGGCAGTGAAGGATGTGGATTTGGAAAGTGCTATGGGAGGAGCCTTAGTGAATAACTGCAATGCATTTCACCCCATGCAGCCAGTATACACTGGATGGTAGGAATGATGAAGCGTGAGTTGCTCTGACTTGGATGGGGCTGGTGGAGAGTACTCCATCTCACTTGTGCCATGTAAATGGTGGAAAGATTTGACTCACTCACAACAGGATCAGATGACTCTATCCTGCTCCTGTAGTCATAATGTATGATGAGCCTTTGTCTGAATGTTGGAAGATAGGGGAATTATGGGGAACTGGCACACACAGAAGATGCCAGCATAGATTGTACTGAATGACAAAACAGGCTCGAGGGCCACAGGGCCAACTTGTGCACCATTCTCATGTGGTTTCTGGGGCAGAGCGTCAGGGCTTGAGGCTTGACTATTGCCACTGACATCCATGAAGACTTCCTTTGAGCTAGTGACTGAAGGATTTCCTAGCTCAGCTCTGGATATGTCAACCTGCACCACCTGGTGGACTCTCCAACTTGTTCCCCCCTTCATTGTACCGTGTCCCTTTTCGTGAGCCACAATCACCTTTGCTTTCTGCATGCCCATAGCACTCGCCCTTTAAGCAATGAGGAGCAGCAAGAATCAGCGGCCACAACCTGTTAAACTGGATTCCTCACAACTGTGTAATGAGAGGTTATCGTCGTATATAAAGTACATATGCAACAAAATTCATACTTGCTACAATCCAACTGTATGTATGATGTACCAACTACAAATATATTAAATTATCACAGCATGGCAAGACAAATAAAGAGATATTTCAATAGGGCAGACGGATCTATTAGTGGTCCTTGAGTGGTTTACAGTTTGCGTTAGGGTAATGCTGGGAGGTTCAAGAGCATAGTAGATTTTAGATAAAAACATTTAAATTAGAGGCACTGGACTTTAGGCTTCTGTACCTTCTGCTTGAGAGTCTCAGCAAGAAGTTGTGACCAGTGTGATGGGAGTCCTTTATGACGTTGGCTGCTTTCTTGAGGCAGCATCTCACAGTGACGTTTGCAATGGGCGGATGGTACCTGTTAATGGACTTGGCTTGGTGTGCCACTTTCTACAGCCTCCTGCACCTCTGGGCACTTGAGTTACCAAACCAGGTTGCAATGTAACTGGTCCATGCACTTCCACAGTACACCTGTAGCAGTTCTCCTCAGACTCCTTAGAAAGTAGAGATATTGGAGTGCCTTTTACTTGGTTTCCTCAACATGCTGGCTCCAGAAGAGGTCTTCTAATATGTGTACTCCTGAGAAATTAAATGAAGCAAGCTAGTACAATTTCTCCAGCAAAAAATGGGGTCATTACTGAATGGAGGCTTCAGACCCTACAATGAGCAGACAACAGATATTATGCCTTGGCTACAAGGGATAAATGGACATCTAAATTACACACTGTGATTCACAGTACCTGTTGACAATTATTTAATGCCTGTAATTGTGATGTTGGGTCATTAACTCAAAACATTTAATCAGGACCCTTTATTTCCTCCCACCCACCCCCTTTCCCCCTCTCCCCCACAGATGCTGCTCAACCTACAAATTTCCTCCAATCCAGGAGAACCTAATTTTTGGCACCTGAAGTCTCTTGTACTAATAGACTCCTTGGAGTAGTGTGACTCTTACATGACACTTTCACTCAGAGGATCCTGCTCTCTATGGAGCCTCTAGGATCAGACCAGAGTTGGTTCAACAGGAACAGCAATGGACAAAACATGTTCTATTGGCAGACAAATACTGAGCAGCTCCACAATCAGTGCTAGATCCTGCTCAATTATACAAAACAATTGAAACAACAAAAGGTAGACAATACTGGTAATTGCATTCAATGCAGACAAAGTTCAGAAATAATAAACCATGCACACACAGCAAGTAATAATTAGGGGAATCTTTTAAACCGATTGGGTGGCACGGTTGGCATAGCGGTTAGCGCAAGGCCTTTCCAGAGCCAGTGATCAGGACTCGGGTACGAGTTCCACGTCGTCTGTGTGTTTTCCCTTTGTCTGCATGGGTTTTCCTCAGGGGCTCTGGTTTCCTTCCACCATTCAAAACGTACCGGGGGTGTAAAGAGGGCAGCATGGACTCGTGGGCCGAAATGGTCTGTTACCACGCTGTCTGTCTACATTTAAATTTTGAAAAGTCATGGGTCATCTGTATTTTAATAAGCTAAACAAAATTAAACGTCGTGATGCCCTCATTGATTTAATTCCAGTATTTGAAATGGTTATGAACTCATTGCTGTTAAAAACCAATTGCAACAGCAATTTGAGGTTTCATCTTGCAGCTCTTTTATATCAGAAATATTAATTTAATACAAACCCCTCTATCAAAAATATATTTCCTCAGCACCAAATCACAGTCTGTGGGAAATGGAGGATTAAGATAACAGAATGTTTTCTCTATGGTTTGTTCCATTTAAATTTCAAGGAAAGATAGGAATAGAAGTCTCCATTCTGTCAGAAATTCCCTGTGCCACGAGCCAGCAAGGCAACGTATAGGACGCTAGTACAGATGGATGTGTGGCTGAGGAACTGTATAGGAGGGAGAGTTTCAGGTTTGTGCATCATTGGGCTTGCAATGAGCAGGTAGAATCAGTACAAGAGGGATGGGTTTTACCTAAACTTCCTCGCAAGGGGAAGGTAGGGGTTAGGTAAAATAAGGCTGAAGACCAGAACAGACAAGGCCAGGTTAATGAACACAGTGAGATAGAATATTTATTTCAATGCAAAGACTGGTTAAGCCAGCCTGGATATGTTGTGTCCATTGCAGAGACTTCTTTGAGAGAAGAATAAAGAAGGGACCATGTGCCTAGGGCCATAGAAAGTGGGAGAAATATTTAATGATTGCTTTGCATCAGTATTTATTGAAGGATAAAGATATCAATGTAGAGTTTACTTATTTTCCAGGACATTAAAAAGGAAGAGGTGTTGGGTCCACTGCAGAACAATTCAGTTTAAGTCCCCAGGGCCTGATAGGATCTATCCTAGGTTATCGAATGAGGCAAAAGAGGAGATTTTTGAGGCCTTGAATCCTTAGCCACAGGTGATGTCCAGAGGGCTAGTAATAAGCTGATGTTGTACCTTTGTTTAAGGGCAGTAGGAAAAATCTAGCAAGTTATAGAACTTTACATTGGCAGCATGGAAGCTATTGGAGAAGATTCTTAGGATTTATTTGCATTTGCAAATGCAAGTGCTTATTGGTGGCCATCAGCTTTGTGCAGGAGAGGTCAAACTGGACTAAGGTTTTTGAGAAGGTGATGTTTGTAATTGATTAGTGTAGGTCAATAGATGTTATTTACATAGACTTCAGAAATGTATTGACAAGGATCCTCACGGTAAGAAGATAAAATTCATGGGATCCACAACGGCTTGGTAGATTAGATTCAAAATTGGCTTTGCCATAACGATAGAGTGTAGTAGTGGAGGAATTTCTCTGACTGGAGGTCTGTGACCAGTGATGTCCAGTAAGGATTGATGCTGGGATCTATGTATATATAATTTGGATGAAAATGTAGAAAGGCTGATTGGTAAGTTAACAAACAAGGCCAAAGTTGGTGGAGTTGTGGATAGGGAAGAAAGTTGTCAAAGAATACAGCAGGGTATAGTTGGTTGGAGACATGGGTGGAGAAATAACAGATGGAGTTTAATCCAGATAAGTCTGAGTTGTTACACCTTGGATATCAAATGTCAAAGGAAATGGCAGAACCCTTGGGAGCTTGGAAATCAAAACAGATCTTGGAGTGCAAGTCCATAGCTCCTTGAAAGTGGATTACAAAGAAGGCATGAGGCATGCTTGCCTCAATTGGTTGGGGTGTTGAGTACAAAAGTCGGGAAGTCATGTTGCAGCTGTATAAAACTTGTTCGACCACATTTGGAGCCTTGTATGCAGGTTTGGACACTGAATTACAGGAAAGATGTGAAGGCTTTGGAGGGCATACAGAGGAAATGTATGGTAAAATCATCACAATCCAGAATTCAAGCAACCAGGAAAAAAAAGGAAATAAAATAAATGTAAAATAAATAAGAATAGATAAAAGTTTAAACAAAACTTTAAAATTGTAAAAGTAAGTGATTTCCAAAGCAACTCATAATCCCTCGGAGGCAAATATTCAGCCAGCTTTACATAATTAAGGACTACATTATTGATTCTGTTCAAATTGCTTTATAGTTTGCACTGTCTTTTTGTCTTTTAAATGGTGCATTCTTAATCCAGGTATATTAGTTAGGCATTGGAAGAATGAGTCTCAGTCAGCTGGAAAATTTGCATTTATCTATCCACAATCCTTCTAGGTGCCAGATACCGGGGATTTCTACTGTACCAGGATGCTGTCTGTATTAGAGGGTATTAGCTATGAGAGGTTGAAAAAAACTTGAATTGTTTTCTCTAGAATAATGAAGACTGAATAGGAGTTCCTGTATCTAAAATTGAGGGACATGGAGAAGTTAGCAAATTAAAATCTTTTTCCCAGGATGAAAATGACAAATGCTGGCAAGCAGACACAAGAGACTGCAGATATCGAGCGTAAATAAACAAATTGCTCAAGGAACTCAGCGGGTCCGGTAGCATCAAGGAAGGGAGATTTGTATTTGATGTTTCTGGTCGAAACTCTTCTTCAGGACTGAGTTATACAAAAGGCAAGGTAAAACAAGAGGCCGTTGAGAGGGAAAAAAAATTAAAGGAGATTTACAAGGCAAGGTTTCTAAACAGAAATTTGTAGGTGCTTGGAACAAGCTGCTGGCAGGAATGGTGATGTTTGAGAGGTGTTTTGACAGGTGCATTCACAGGCTGGGATTGGTGGCATCATGGTGGGCCCAGGCATTGTTGGTTGAAGGGCCTCTTCCTATGTTCTAATGTTTTGTATTCTATATTAACCAACACCATGCACTGCCTCTACCAAAGAAAAATCTATAACAGAAAGGGAGAAAGAATTCCAGATTGAATTGCTATTCCATTCATCATGTTGTACAGCACATGCCCTTCTGCCTATCCATGCAGACGCTTTCACCCATCTATGCTAAATCTATTTGCCTGCATTCGGACTGTATTCCTTGCCTATTTAAATATTGCCTAAATGCCTCTAAACTTTGTCAGGACTTTCCTGATTTCACTGATCAGTCTCAAGCTTGCCCACAAAAGCTTTACCCTCCACAAGATGCAATTCACTCATCCTATTCCCTTTGACTCTCTAAGTTATTTTGTAGAGCTATTCCGAGCCTTATACTTGCTAAGAGCTGATTCACCAGTAGAAACAATGTATGGCACTCCCGTATCAGATAGGCATGATGCACATGAAATGCCAGGGCTGCATATTTCAACTTGAGAAAGCTGCCAGCAAAGCTCTGTGGTCTGTCTCGAGATGGTCCACAAGTATTACTACACATTCTGACTGCTTGGTGACCAATGCACAAGTGTGGAACGGATGTGATTTTGATCATGTTTGTTGTCCAACGTGCTTGTGCACTGAAATTCTTACTTGCTTCAGTCAAACAATTATTTCATTTAAAAAAACAGATTATCACATTAAATTTAAATGAAAAGAAAATAATAAATGTAAAAAACAAATAATAAATGTTCATGCTTACATAGTTCAAGAAAAAATGACATTACAATAGTGCACAGAGTTGCTTTTGTAGGGTCTGAATAGTTTATGAATAGTGTAACAAAGGGAGGTAAAAGAGCCTGATGTTTGTTGGAATTAAACTGTTCTTGAACCTAAAGGAGCTGGAATTCAGGCTTATGTACTTTCTGCCCGAAGGGAGCAGTGAGAAGAGGTTGTGATCAGGGTGATGGGAAACCCTTATTCTGTTGGCTTTCTGCTTAAGGCACCACTTTGCACAGATGGCTGGGACGTTGGAGCCGTGATGAATTTGACTACGTTTGTGGAGAGAATGTCGCGAGTTCCTCATTTGGAAGTCAGGGAAGAACACGAGACCATTTGGTCCTGAAAAGGACATGCATAAAATACTTCTCACATTTCATGACCATAACTTCATTATTTATTGCATTACCCTGGGCCGAGTTTTTAGTATAGCTAGGAGCAGTTAACTAAAGCCGTTCTCCCCCAAACTGCTCACTTCAGGGATGTGGTGAAGTCAGCAAGCAAGCTGAATTTTAAATCCAGATACACATGCTTTCACCATTAAGTGAAGAGGAGATAGAGCTCGGCAAACAAATTAAAAGACCTCCCATCCCAGTCACTCTTTTCTCCCACTTCACCCAGGCATGAGACACATAAGCTTGAAAACAGAAACCTCCCGATTCAAAGACTGTTTCTTTCCTGCTGTTATCAGACTCTTAAATGGGCTTGTCATTGTTTAAAGATGATGACCCTGATCTATTTAACGGTACTTTCACTATACTGTGCATTTTGTCTTTGGAACATTAAACCCTGCTCTCTTTGACTTACTATGATGCCAAGCCTTTCACTTTAGTTTGATTATCTGTACTTGCTTTTCTTTAGACTGGGCTTGAATAGCTCACAAACAACGTTTCTCACTGCATCTTTGTAAACATAACAGAAACAATTCAATTCAAAATGTTCAAATATTTTGACTACCTTTGAGAGTTTCAAGCACACATATCTCTGAGGGAAAAGATAAATCTCATCTCTGTTTTAAAAAGTGACTGAATCCAGATTTTTTTTCCCACAAAAGGAAGCATCTTTTCCACATCCACCCTATCAAAGCCTCCCAGGACCTCACAGATACAGTGTTTATTCCCAAACAGCTGAATACCATTAGAAGTTGGCATCTGGTGCAAACACCTGACTGCAATGTGCTAAGCAGCTTCCTTAATTAGGTATCTTAAAGGCAATTTGACCCTTAAAGTTTGTTCTGAGCACAGCCTTCACTTCCTTCACTAATGCAGCATCCCAGGCTAAACACTGGCTCTCAAGCCAACCTAAGCAATCTTGGAGATGATTTAGTGCATGAGATGATGAGAGGTGACTTTATTGTTATATACATCTCTACATTGCACTTATGCACAGAAATTCTTACTTGTGGCAGACACATAGGTATGGGAGATACGCCAAATTCAGATTCACATTTCAGATGTACAAATATAAACAATCACAGAAATGTAAACAAACTGACTGTGCAACGCAGAGAGAAAAAGAGCAAAAGAGTTGTGAAATGGGTCGCTGATTAAGTTTATTGTTAATGAATCTGACGGTGGAGGGGGAGCAGCTGTTCCTGAACCTAGTTGTGCGAGTCTTGTGGCACCTATATCTCTTTCCCGATGGTAGCAGTGAGAAAAGAATGGGTGCTGCAGATCCTTGATGATTACTGCTGATCTCCAACGACAGCGTTCCCTGTAGATGTTCTTGATGCTGGGGAAGGTTTTGACCTTGATGTCCTAAGCTGTGTCCAGTACCTTTTGTAGGGTCAAGAGTATTGGTGTCCCCATACCAGTCCATGATGCAGCTGGTCAGCACACTTTCCACCACATATCTGGTACCAGGGTTTCCAATGTTGTACCAAACTTCCACCAACTTCTGACGTACTTACTTCATGATGCCATTGCTGTGTTGGATCCAGGAAAGACCTTCCGAGATAGTGACTCCCAAGAACTTAAACTTGTTCAACCTCTCCACCTCTGATTCCCCCAATGATCACTGGACCGTACATTTCTGGCTTTCCCTTCCTGGTCAACTATTAGTTCCTTGATTTTGTGACACTTAGTGTGAGGTTATTGTTGGTGCACCATTCAGCCAAGTTTACAATCTCTCTCCTTCCTTTATACAACCCACTACCATGATGTTGTTGGGGAATTTGTTGATAGTGTTGATGTCGTACAGACCCACACAAATAGGTGCAAAGTGAATAGAGCTAAGGACATAGCCCTTTTCTGTAAAAACAAAATGCTGGAGAAACTCAGCAGGTCAAGCAGTGTCCTTTATGTAGCAAACGTAAATATACATAACTGATGTTTCGGGCTAGAGCCCTCATCAAGGTACGGAAAATGTCAGTGGGCATCCGAACAAAGGAGTAGGGGAGGAGGTGTGGTGGTGATAGATAGAGAAGGGAGGGAGGGAACAGTAGCGATCAAGGAGAGGAGGGATGGCTGGGTGAAGGGAACTGGAAAGGGGAAGGGAAGGGAAAAGAGGAGAGCAGGTTAGCAGAATCTGAAAAAATCCATCTTGATGCCATCTGGCTGGAGAGTTCCCAGATGGAAAATCAGGTGTTGTTCCTCCAATTTGTGGATGGTTTTTGTGGGTAGTATGTAAGGCCATGGACAGACGTGTGAGTATGGGGGTGTGACCTGCTAAGTTTCTTCAGCATTGTGCTTTTACTTCCACCCCAGTGTCTGCAGATTTTTGCAGCCCTATGGTGCTCCGGTACTGATGGAGATTGTGGAGAAGTTCTTACAATCCTCACTGATTGTGGTCTGGAGGTGAGGAAAACCAGGATCCAATTACACAGTGTTAAGTCCCAGGTCTTGGAGCTTACTGATCAGTTTTGAATGAAAGATGGTGTTAAATGCAATTTTAGTCGATAAAGAGCATCCTGATGAATGCACCTTTGCTGTTCAGGTATTCTGGAGCTTTGTATAGAGCCAGTGAGATGGCATCCGCCATAGACCTGTGACTACGATAGACAAATCAGAATGGATCTATGTCACCTCTCAGACAGGAGCTGAGCTGCTTCATCACCAGCCTTTCAAAACACTTCATCACTGTTGATGTGTGAGCCACTGGTCAATAGTCATTTAGGTAGGTTACCACACTTGGTTATTGGGATAATCTGTTTAAAACAGGTGGGTACCACACCCTGCCGGAGTGAGATGTTGAAGATATCCATTAATACATTGGTATTCAAGAATGTAAATTAAATTACCACAATTCCAAGACAGAGCAAGAAATAATCAATTTAAAAGGATAAATAAATAATTACATTTACAGCAAGAAAGGAATGATGTTTCAAAAGTGCAAAGTAGTTTATGTTTGGGGTCAGAATAGAGCAGAGATATTCAAAAGCCTGTGAAACCTAGAGGAACTGATAAAATCGGTGCAGAGATCTTGCAAATTACAAAATAAACAAATGGCCAGAGTGGGATTAAAAGTAAATGTTGGGCAGGACATTGGCATAATCATCTCACAATTCTTTTTTCAACGTTTTAATTAAGTTTTTATATAATAATACATACAGAAAAAAAGATTGTGGCAGAACGCTGATACAGCTATAGCAGAAGTAAGCGAATTCGTTAACAGAATTTTTCTTACCTTATGCAACATTATTGATTCAAGGATATATTTTTAAAAAAGAAGGAAAAAAACGAAAATAGAGAGAAAAAAAATTAAAACTATGTTTATATATAATTCAAACCCGAAACCATTCTAGAATTGCCTGGCAATATAAAGAAAAGGTTCACTACCAGTAAAATTAAGAAGAAACGCAAATCCACAAGAATCACGTTATATAATTATTATTCCCATTAAAAATTATGAAAATAATTCAAAAAGGAGCCCCAAAGATTAGAAAAATTTAAATTTAAAACACTTGTTGAACATCTTATTTTTTCCCAAAGTTAAATATGACATCATATCATGTAACCATTGACTATGGGTGGGGGGGGGGGGGGGCGAGGGGGGCGGGAAAGAGCATCTTTCCATCTAATCACAATTACTCGTCTCATAATAAGAGAAGCAAAGGCTAATACATGATGCTAAGTTGGTCCATTTCACTACCTTCTTCATCGATTAAAAAGGCTATTGACAGATCTGGTGTTAATTTTGCATTAATAATTATTGATAAAGTTCAGAAAACCTCCCCAATATTTGACTAGGGTCCGACAAGACCAGAACATATGAATTAATGAATCATCCTCATTCTGTAACAAAGAGAGCTGATGTTAGGTTAAATACAATCGAATTTAACTTTTGACATATAAGCTCTATGCACAACTTTAAATTGTAATAGTGAGAGCCGGCACATCGGGATGATGTATTAATCAACTTAAAAATGGAATTCCAAGAATCTTCAGAAATTGAAATATGTTCCCATGTCTCTTTAATTTTGTCCAATGAGGTTTGCCTTGATATCTTACTATTCTTTGACTGAACATATTGATGATTGCAAACCCGAGTTTTTCATCTTACTGGCACAGTATGCAATATTAAGACCCTTGGAATACACAAAAGTGATGGAGAAATTCAGCAGGTCACAAAGCATCTACACAGGAAGTAAAGGCCAACAAACAATTTGGGCCTGAGCCCTTCATCAAGATGTGAGCAAAAGAACCTCGGCTTCCTTCAAATATTTTTTTTTAATATTTGGGGAACCAGCAAAACAAACTATTTCTTTTAGTTATTGTTGGGCACTATCAGATAAAGACTGAGGGGAACAAGAGGCTTTATTGTACTAGAGACTGCTAGCCTGGGTCCAAGACTAGGAATGAACGGGAAGGAGAGGGGACTCGACCTTTATGGCCGGGGGTTACATGGGCAGGTCTAAGGGAGGATCCAAGGTAGAAGGACACCTGGAGGGTGGGCCAGCGAGTACATATATTACTGTATTATTACATTCACCCTCTTTTGAAAAAATGGTACCCACTGGAAAATAATCAACAAACTGGGGTGATAGCAGCAACGAATTTTAACAACAACAATAAAGTAGCACCACATCCGCAGTATAATCAGATAATACAAGGAGCAGGAGAAGCAGATGCCCCCGCCAGCTAGAGGTTGAGCGACACAGGCTGCCTCCTCTGTCTGCCGGACTGCCGTGGAATTGATGTTTCCACACAGTGCTCCTCCGGAGAGGGGACTGACAGAGTGGGTCCACTGCAGGGACTGTCTGAGAAGGGCTGCCAGCAGTGGATTCCCAGAGTGCTGGGGGATCCTCCGCTGCTGCATGGGGGGTAGATTCCTGGATGTCCGGCTGCAAGGCAGGCAGCTCAGGCTCCAGGGTCATGCTCTGATGCAGCACGATCGGGTCCGCGGCGTTGTCAGTAGCCGGCAAAGCTGTCTCAGGGTCTCCAGCCCTTGCCAGGTCTCATATTGGCACAGTGACCTCGTGGCCGTCCGAGTACCTCACAAATGCGTATTGAGGATTTGCATGTATGAGGTGCACCGGTTCAACCAGTGGGTCTGTCTTTATGGCCCCTGATGTGCTTCTGAAGCAGAACCAGATGGGTTGTCAGCCAGGAAGGGATGGAGGAACCATTCGCCAATCTCCTAGGAAAAGCAAAGAGGCGTTCATGCGGAGAGGTGTTAGTATTGGTGCATAGTAAAGATCGGATGACGTGGAGGGCTTCGGGCAGAATGTCCTGCCAGTGGGACACTGGCAAATTTGTGGATCTAAGGGCTAGGAGTGTCGGCTTCCAGACGGTGACGTTCTCCCTTTCCACCTGGCCATTACCTCTAGGGTTATAGCTGGTGGTCCTGCTGGTGGCTATGTCTCTGGCCAAAAAGTACTGACTCAGTTCCTCTCTCATGAACAAGGTCCCCCGGTCAGTATGAATGTAGTTGGGGTACCCAAACAGAGCGAACATAGTGCTCAGGGCCTTGATGACTGTAGCCGAGGTTATATCCGGGCAGGGGATTACAAATGGGAACCTGGAGAATTCGTCCACCGCTGTCAGGAAGTAGGCATTCCTTTGAGAGCAATAATAACGATCATACCAAAAAAAAGATAGAGACCCTTTGAATGTAACTTCATATCAGCCAATTTCTTTATTAAATGTAGATTATAAAATAATAGCAAAATTATTGGCAAATAGACTTGCTAAGTATTTACCACAATTGGTACATGCTGATCAGGCTGGTTTCATTAAAAATAGGTATGCCTCTGACAATATTCTTAGAGTGATTTCGCTGATCAACGCTTCACATCAGCAAACCAACCTACTAATGGTAGTTGCTCTAGATGCTGAAAAAGCTTTCAATCGGGTCGAATGGAATTTTTTAATTTAAAGTTTTGGAGAAATATAAGTTTGGATTCTTTTTATTATTTGGGTGAAGGCATTATATAATAATCAAATTGCTAGGGTGGCGACAAATGGTCAAATCTCTTTTTTTAAACTATCGCATTCAACTTGACAGGGTTGTCCCTTGTCGCCAGCTCTATTTGCATTGAACCATTAGCTCAAGCTATTAGGCAGAATGAGAATATTAGAGGTATAACGATAGCAGACGATGAATATAAGATTAATCTATTTGCTGATGATGTTTTGATATATTTAACTAATCCGGAACAATCTTTAATTTACTTGCAAGAATGTCTAGAACAATATGGTAAATTGTCAGAATATAAAGTGAATTGGGATAAAAGTGAAATATAACCAATTTCTGAGGCAAATTACGAACAGTGTAGACAAATTACTAAACTTCGTTGGACTGATAAAATTAAGTATTTAGGTATAATGATTGATGCAAATATTCAATCATTGTACAATTTAAATTACATTTAATGAAAAAGATCAAAACGGATCTGATTAAGTGGAAGGATTTACCTTTGTCATTAATAGGCCGAGTAAATTGTATTAAGATGAATATTTTTCCACGAATTCAGTATCTTTTTCAGTTGATTCCTTGTTTACTTCCGGAATATTTTTTTCAGGATTTAAATAAAGTAGTATGAGAATCTTTATGGAAGGGAAAATTAGTCAGAGTAGCAATACATAAATTGTCTTGGAAATACACTTTGGGAAGTTTACAATTACCTCATTTTCAAAATTATTATGAAGCAACTTAATTAAGATTTATTAACCATATGCTGGATGTTTCGTACCCCACCTAGCCGGGCTAGGGTAGAATTAGCTGGTATTTCTGAACCTTATTCACATCAATTTATATTTAAGTGGAATTCTGTTTTATTACAGAGATATAATGTACCGATTTTAAAACATTTGTTAGAGATTTGGACTAAAAGGAATTTATTGTTAGGTTCAAAAGGTAAAATGTCAGTTCAATCCCCAATATATCAAAATAAATGTATTCTTTTTTCATTGAATAATAGATTTTTAAGAGAATGGCAGATTAAAGGAATAAAGTTGTTGCAGGATTGTTTTGAAGAGGGTAAATTTTTATCATTTCATCAACTTAGAGAGAAATTTGGAATTCCAGTGAATTCTTTGTTTGTATATTATCAAATTAGAGTGTTCGTGAAAGATAATTTTGGAAGAGAAATAAAAATTCCTAAGATAACGAAGGTTTTTATTTCTGAGATTGTTGCAAGACGCTATGGATAAAATAAATTTAGAAAAATCTAGGATTAAATGGGAAAATGATTTAATTTGATATATTAATCAGGCTGATTGGGAGACGATGTTTTTGGATGGTGTGACTAAACTGCTTAATATAAGATATAGTAAGATTAATTATAATTTTTTGCACCAGTTATATCTAACCCCTGAGAAATTGAAAAAATATCGATTTAGTAATTAAGAGTTGTGTTTTAAATGTGGATTATGTGTAGGAACATTTTTACATTTAGTTTGGCTTTGTGATAAGGTTCAATCATTTTGGCATAAAATTAGGGAATTTCTTCAAAATTTTAAGACCCAATTTTTGTTAGATCCAAAAAAATTTTCATTGGGTTGTACTGCCCCATTTATGGATTTGGGGTTAGATAAGTTTCTGGCAGGATTTTTTCATTTAGCATTGGCTGTAGCACGTAAATGTGTTGCAATTTCATGGAAAGACGAGATTGAGATAAATATAAATTGTTGGCACAATGAGTTGAGGTCCTGTATTTATATGGAGAAAATAACACACAACTTGCATGATAATTATGACTTTTTTGTTAAGATGTGGTCGCCTTATTTGAAATGTATGAATTTAGTAATATCTTAAATTGTTTTATGTGTTTCTTTTATTTTCTTAATGCTTGAGGATGGGTGGAAGGGGGCGGGTTAGTTGTAGTTTTCATTTTTATATTACAGACTTTGTAAAAGTTTATGTTTTGAAAATATTAAATAAAGTTTTTTTTTAAAAAAGGAAGTAGGCATTCCTATTTGTAGTCGGGAGGGGGCCCTTGAAATCGACGCTGAGACATTCGAAAGGGTGGGTGGCCTTGATGAGATGTGTCTTTTCTTGCCGGTAGAACTCAGGCATACACACAGTGCAGATTTGGCAGTGTCTGGTCGTGGACCGGACATCCTCTACGGTGTACGGGAGGTTTCGTGTCTTGACAAATTGGTACAACCTCGTGACTCCGGGGTGATCGTGCAGGATCTGGAAACAGTCGAGATGCATGCTGGCACACGTCCCTTAGGATAGGGCATCCGGGGGGTGGGGGGGGGGTCACTGAGCTTACCTGGCCGGTACAGGATGTCATAGTTGTAGGTGGACTATTCAATCATCCAGCTCAGAATCTTGTTGTTCTTGATTTTACCCCATGGTTTGGCACTGAACATGAAGGCCACTGCCCTCTGGTCAGTCAACAGGGTAAATCTCTTACCGGCTAGATAGTGCCGCCAATGGCGCACTACCTCAATGATAGCTTGAGCCTCCTTCTCCACAGAGGAGTGCTGGAGTTCGGGATCGTGCAGGGTGTGGGAAAAAAATGCTACTGGCCTGTCTGGTTCAATATGGCGGCCAGTGCGTCATCGGAGGGATCACTTTCCACCTGAAAGGGGACGGTTTCATCCACAGCATGCATCGTGGCCTTAGTGATGTCTCCTCGAATTTGGTAACATTAGCTACCCTCCAATCCATGGGTACTGATCCTGAGTCTATTGAGTTCTGGAAAATAATTCTTAAAGCATCTGCTATCCGAATGTCCACTTCCTTAAGTACCCTAGGATGTAGATTATCAGGCCCCTGGGATTTATCGGCTTTCAAACCCTTCTATTTCCCAAAGACCATGTCCTTAAGATACTGATTTCTTTCAGCTTCTTCCTTGCATTAATTTCCCAACATCCTTGGGAGGTTATTTGTATCCTCTCTTGTGAAAACAGAAATAAAGTAAGAATTTAATTGGTGTGCCATTTCCTTATTCCCCATTATATATTCCCCTGATTCTGACTGCAAGGGACCTACTCTGGATTTCACCAACCTTTTCCTCTTGACATATCTATAAAAGCTTTTGCAGCTGTTTTTTTATGATTGCCGCAAGCTTACTTTCATAATTTATTTTTGCTCTCTTGATTAATCCCTTTGTCCTCCTTTGGTGCATCTTGAACTGTTCCCAATCTTCGGATTTGGTACTTTTTTTGGCCAATTGATATGCTCTCTCTTTGGACCTAATGCTGTCTCTATCACCTTTTTTGGTTTATTTTTATGCCAAACGATTTCTGCAATTCTTCCATTAGATCTGTGAATGCTTTCCATTGTCTACCCACCATCAACTCCCCCATAAACACCACCCAATCAATCTTACTCAACTCCCGTCACATACCATCATAATTCCCTTTATTTAAATTCAGGACCTTACTGGTCTGTTGGTCCCTTTCAGCCATTGAAACTGTCCCAGTCATGGGTCGGACCGGGAGGGAGAGTTTCTGGACCACGTCGGGGTGCACAAAACTTTCCATGCTGCCGTTATCGAAAAGACAGTTCATTTCATGCCCATTCATCTCGATCTGCAACATGAATTTGAGATCGGATGAGGGCTGGCTTAATTCAGAGTGACCGATGCCAGGATAGGCATCCCTTCATCGTCGTTGTCAGTGGGGCAGCCTTCCCAAGATGGCAACCTCCATGTTGGCCACGCAGTGTTCAATGAGGAAGAAGGCAGAAGTAGAGTCGTGGTGGTCAGAAGTGACATCATCAGGGTGGTAGGCCGAGGTGCTGAATGATGGCTGACAAGATGGCACTTCCCTTACCGCACACGCAGTCAGCCCCAGAAGCTCCTCTGGAACGCACGCCACGCTGCTCCAAGACTGCGGTCGGGATCTGTAGACTTCTGGTAATGACCCCTCTTCTGGCAGTCCAAACACGTAGTCCCCCTCATGGGGCAGAGGCAACGCAAATGCTTGGACTGCCCACAGAAGTTGCATCTCGATGATGCCGTTGGTGTGATTGCAGCCGTGGTCGGGTTGGTAACGCCCGATGCTGAGTCCCAGGTCAAAGGCCCTCGTGGTGGAATATATGGAGATGGCCCACTTCTGCCAGGGATCGACACTGCGTGACGCTGGGCCGAATCTAAAATCCTGATTAAGTCGATAGCTTTTTTGAGTGGGAGCGGGTCCTCCTCAAGGAGTCGTTGCCGGATATAATCCGACCTCAGACCCAACACACTGGCATCTCAAATCAATTCTTCCAAGCACTGGGCTAGGGATATAGTGGCCGTGGGTTCCCCTAAACAGTCTTTTCCCAGGGACCGGATGAACTCTTCAGTGGACTCACCACGCTGTTCTTTTCTGGATGCCAAAAGGTAACTGAAGTATACCACATTCACTTTAGGCTTGTACTGCACCCGCAGCTCAGCCATCGACTCGTTGTAGGTCGCACTGCCTTGGATGGTCAGGAAGGCCCTCTGGCCAACTCGTGCTTGAGGATTTTTAACTTCTTCTTGTCAGAGTCGACCAACTCAGCAGCAGCGTTAAGGAAGTTGTTGAAGCAGATTATCCACTGCTCGAAGAGCACCGAAGCACCTGGGACTTGGGGGTCAACTTCTAGCCATTCTGGACGCAGCAATTTCTCCATTACTGGAGATCTCCAAAATCTAGTACAATAAATTGTTGGGCGCTATCAGTAGCCCCAATAACGAGACAGATAAAGACTGAGGGGAACAATAGGCTTTATTGTACTAGAGACTGCTGGCCCGGGTCCAAGGCTAGGAATGATCTTTCCTTTAAGATTGCGCAGTGTAGTATATTTTTATGGTGGAATCAGGCGAGCATAACAAAGGCTTGGTACCAACAGAACTTCTCTGCTCCACCTACCCAATCCTGCAAAACTCCTATCTCCAATTACTTGGGGAAGTTTTTACCCTGTGGCATTGCAACCATTTCCCAATTTATTACTCAATGTGTGGATGTAATTTTTGTAAAAATAGGTGATGGAAAACCAATTTATGCAGAAACAGAAAGACAAAAATATTTATAATCGAGATAACCTGATCTCAGGCCATCATTAATGCAATCCTGACTGTTGAAAGTAATAAGGTCGTAATTTAAAGCACAAAGCAATTTAAGGAAATAAAGAGAAAAAAAGCTGAAATTGTCTTCCACAAGATCTTAATTTTTCAAGCAGCAGTCCCGTTGTTTTAAAAATGTCCCCGTGGTGATTGAAGGAAGACCTTTATTTTAGAAAGAGATCCATTTTGTACTTCCACGTAAGCTAAGGGGTTTCATAAAATTTCCAAGTCAGCAGAGTTTGAAATACTTGCACACAAAGGCATTAGAAGTTACTCCCACTTCCACGTGTGATCATGCACATAAATACAGGCTCGCAGACATGTATTAATCAGTACAAATGCCTGTACTAGTGTGCATACAGATATCCAAATGCAGACACACACATTGACAGATGTGCATTTGCTTCCTCACACACACACCAACATGCATAAGCGAGTGTATTGGCCATTGATACACATACAAGAAAATCAAAAATATGTGCTTCCACGCACTCACAGACACAGGCAAATGCACACGCATGCATTCAGAAAGATACACGCATGCACATATAAATGTACATGTGGGTATATAAACACACACACACACACACACACACACACACACACACACACACACACACACACACACACACACACACACACACACACACACACACACACACACACATGTTATTTCAACCCATTTAGATGTTCCTTTTTCTTTGTTAGTAAGCTCAATTTTCCGCCCCCCCCCCCCCCCCCCGCCGCCAGAAACGTGAGGTAGCAGGGGAGTTTAGTGCATGTTTTCTTTCAATAGAGTTTTACCAGAGGCTTAAATGATTCAAGACCTCCATTTCTTGTGAGCATCACTCTATGTCAAAGCAGATTGTCGTAATCATCTGTAAGAAATATTTAATTACTCCAAGTTGCAGGAGTAGTTAGTCTTTATAACTAGTTAGTCCAACCTTTAAGGCCTGAAAATCAAAACTGCTTTTAATGAAGATTTTGTATTCTTTACATTACTGTTAAAATTTCTTCACATTTTTCTGAATGATAGTCAACAGAAGTTTCATTATATCATTGTATTTTTGATGATAAACATATCAAGGTAATATGATACATTTTTTTCCACTATTAGGTTGGTTTAACAGGTTTGTTTTTATATTATGGGATGTTAGAATTTATAATAAGCCTTTAAAATGGTTCCTCGCAGTATTAAGAAAATAAAGCATTCTGTGCAGCAAAAGCTTTTATAAATTCACTTTACTTTACAAGCCAGGGGCTAAACAAAGTGTACAAAAACAGGAGAGGGAGTAAAAACATTAGTCATGTGGCTGGTTAAAATATGCACAACTCGGGTTCGAAAGCTGAGCATAATTTTGTATTCGATTTTAATGTAGCCGTGTGGTCCACTGAGAGTTGGGTAACTGACAGCATCTTTTCATTGCCCCAAGTCCCCCAACCTCTTGCATGTATTTGACCTTGAGCATTATTAGGTTGCTCCCGTGTGTGCTTTGGTGTGAAGCGAAACCATTTGCATGTCCTATTCATTCCTTGCAATCAAGTCAGCTCAAACACTGAGCTACAACTGAGAGAGAAAAAAAATCACTGCTTTCTTATGATGGATGAGGCCCTATTAGCTATTTTAACCCATTCAGCCTCTTCCTCTCTCTCTCTCTCTCTCTCTCTCTCCCTCATTCCCTTCTCTCCCCTCTCTCTCCCTCATCACTCTTTCTCCTTATCCCTCTCCTTCCCCTTCCCTTTATTCTCTCCACCTCTCTCTCTCACACACCTTTGTCTCTTTGTCTCCCTCCTTTTCCTCTTTCCTCTCTCTCTCTCTTTCTCTCTCTCTCGCCCACTCTCTCATCCATTCTCTCACTCACTCTTTCAGTGCGGGTCTGTGGGAGCATATTAGATCCGGCCCTCCACTTGGTGAGCCAAAGGAGGGGTCAGGTTCACAAGGAGCTGTCCTCCGGATGTGGCAAACACCACCATGTGTTCAGTGCTTGATGAATTAAAAAAATGCTGCCAACTTAATTACACTGTAACCCTTCTATAAAGGAAGGGCAGAGCTGATTAACCAGAGAATAATTGGAGTCTGATTGATGGCTCTCTCCCTCAGTGCTAAAGGCTGTATATATAATTATTCCGCCCCAAGCCTAATTTTGTGCCACCACTGTTGGCACGTTTGTCATCAGCAATAATGTATGCTCTCAGCATTAAAGTATTATGGATTGAGCCTGAGGTTACTGGGACTAGGTAGTGGGGGGTGGGTAGTTGGATGTTGGAGAACAGCAAGAAAACAGTTCAACATCGCCTAGCCATGTCACCTGCAATCAACCAGTCTTCTGCAAATCAAAACACCAAACAAAGCATAAGCAGTTCACTGGTCTCTGTTCTTTTTATTTTCGATGCATCTGCATTACACAGCAATGCTTCACAATGCACATTTAGAGAAACTGTCATTTAGTGACTATTATATCAGGCAAATGTCTCTTTTTGTCTTCAGGCTTTATGTATTACCTATTTTTTGAAAATGATGTGATACAGTCCCACAGCAAAGCTGCCAAACAAATTTGAATCTGTTTTCCTTTTAATTTAATATTTCCACAACAGAATCTTTTGAAATGGATGTTCCAGAGGGTTTCCAAAGATTCACTGGGAAATTAGCATGCCTCTAAAAAAAAAGCTGGAGATAACTGTGACTGTGGATCTGATGATATTAGGTTGATGAATAATGGAAACTTGTTTAAGGTGGGGTGGGGGGTTTCCTCTCACAGATCAACAATCTTTTTTTCAATTTCTCTGTGTTGCCAATATTGCTCTTAAGTCACCTTGGGAGTGGGGGGGGGGGGGGAGTGGGGGGGTGGGTGTGGGAAAGAAAGTTGAACTTGGAGACTTCAGTGGGAAACATAGTGATGTAACATAGGATGTGGGGGAGGGCAGAGAAATTTTGGGGGCATAAAAATTTATTTTTCATTCTCTTTGAATATTTCAATATATTAGTCACTGTTGGGATTGGGGGAGGGGTGGTTGCCTGTTGACTGGACCACAGATTTAAGGGTGAAACCATGAGAAATGTTGACAAGTCTACTGCCAGGTCATTGGGCACGCTGGGTGATGTGTGTGTTATCTCAGAGCACTGGCTACTGGACGTGGACTGATTCAATTGCTAGTTATTGGTCCCTGATCTGGAGCCTTTGGAAACTGGGCTGAAACAAAATTCCAAAACACTCGAGAAGATAAAGAGCTAACAACCCTGTCTCTCTGCCACACACTTGCATGAGAGACATTTGCCTACGATGTTTTCTGTTGGGGGTTTGGGAGGAAACCCACAGGGTCACAGAGAGAATTTAGAAATTCATAGAACATTACAGCAGAATGCAGGCCCTTCAGCCCACACTGTTGTGATGACCTATGTAAACCTTCTCCGCAGCAATCTATTTTTTTCCTAACTCACACCCACAACCCTTTATTTTTCTTGCATCCACGTACCTGTCTAAGAATCTTTTGAATGTTCCCATTGCATCAGCTTCCACCACAGCCCCTGGCAATGCATTCCTGGCACTCACCACTCTCTGCGGAATCTTTTCTCCACTCACTTTCTAATGGTCATTGGAAAAAGGTGCGGGTTGTCCACCCGATCTAAATCTCTTGTAGCTCAAAACAGGAAGCAGCCAAAGGTCTTGAGGGAGCGAACAATTGGTGGAGGAGATCAGCACGTTGAGCAGCAACAATGATTCAGTCAACATTTCTGGTCTGGGCTCTTTACCAAGGCTGAGAATTGCTGGAGCTGTGAGGCAGCTCCCATCTGTTCCGCCCTTCAGTGGGCAGAGGACAGTGTGGTGCATTGGAGGGAAAGTGAGTAGAAGACCTCAGCCCTATGGATCTTGTGTATGAGGCCTATCTTATTGCATGAATGAGTTGATAATTACCTGTGGCTCATCCTTCAGTTGTCTGAATTCTGCAGCCCGATGACAGTAGTTGGTTTGATCTTGGTTCTGAAGAAGAAGCAGCATTAGGTTGAACAGTTTCCTGTACATTACATAATTAACTCCAGTCATGTGTAAGCCTGTTGGGGAAGAAGAGCAGCATGGTGATGAGAATGTCTGAGGCAAATACTGGGATGAAGACAAAACTTGTTTGAGGCATGTCTGCACTGGGATTGAGTCTGTCAGGCACCATGGGGTATGATCAAGTCATCACATTACTGTAGCAGAGTGCACCATTCTCCCATCCATCGAGACACTGCATCAAGAAGGCAGCCAGCATTACAGAGGACGTCCATCACCCTGGTAACAACCTCTTCCTGCTGTCACCTTTGGGCATGAGATGCAGAAGCCCAAAATCCAGCATCTCTAGGTTCAAGATCAGTGTTTTCAAACAGCCACTAGGCTCTTGAATCTCCCCTCTAACTATAAACTACATGATGTACCATCAATAATTCACAAAAGGCTGAGTCGTGAAACAATCAAGCTTTTAATATCTGAAGACTGGAATACTATCAAACAACCATCCACCTCCTTGACTGATCAGAGCAAAAGGAAAGGGGTAACCTGCAAGGCTCAGTCTCAGGAGGAGTGTCCAATCAATAGCAGCTAATTATGGTGTAAAAGTGGTTTACCACACTACAGCTGGACCACCAAAGGTCTGTTTGCACTAATCATTGGAATTTCAGTGCATGGCAATAATCTTGCATTGGATATTAGATATATATGTTGAATGTCATAAGGGCATAATGAATAGGAAGTAGCCATCTGGCCCATTGAGTCTGTTCCACCATTGATGGACTCAGCCCCACCTACTTGTCTTGTCCACTCTATCTCCTGAATGATAGAATCTACACTGTGACTGAGGGAGCAGCACTGGGGATGGATGGGTAATTGGCGAGGTCCCTATTGCTCACATTCCCTGTGGCAAACTGTAGAGCTACCAGAGTTGAACATCTTGTCTTTTGTCTTGATTCTTTGAGCTTCCCAGGCATAGCTTCTTCTTCCCAAAGTTATGGATTTGTGGCTGAAGCTTCATTCTGCCATTTCCATTAATATTATTCTATAGAAGTTCCATAGAAGCTTTCATATGGTTTGAGGTTATTTGGCACTTTACTCTTTTAACTTCTTGTCAGTCAGGGATGGTGGTGATGGGACTGGATAACTTGTTATTGGCTTCAAGTCCTGATCAAAGCCCTCCTTCCAGTGGGTGCTGTTGGCTTCATCTGTTGGTTTATTGGATGGTTCCTTTCTGTTTTTTGTTTTGGTGGATGTTTTGGCTGTAGATGGCCTTGACAATGATGAACGAGCCTCCTTCTCAATACATTATTGGATCATTTTGATATTTGCTGCCTTTAGATCATGGGGTTTTGGCCTAGGCCTTCAGGTCCCAAGATAGCTGTTCCTTTTCCCCTTCATCATAGAGCTCAAGCCCCAAATGTTGGTTATGTACCTTTATCTTTAGCCCTTTTTCCACTGGTGTCTCAGTTAATTGGCATGATATAAAGCCGTTTGTGTTGTTTCCACAGGGCCACCTTTAACCGGGACAATGACTGCTTTTCCACTGAATACACTCATCCCTGGGGATCGGAGAGTCCACCTTTGAATGGAATGGATGGAACTTGTCCTTCTTCCACTGGTTTAATCAGCACACCGGCATCAGCTGATGCCAGGAATATGAAACAGGATAGAGGCCGTCAATCCCTGGCGTGATTCGATGACATTTGACGCCAACATGCTGATTGTTTTCCTTTTCCACTGGACATTTAACCAGTTAATTCCCCATTAATTCCTGGGACAAGGTGCCAGTGGAAAAGGGTCTTTTGCTACATAAAGTACACTGCTTGACCGGGTGAGTTTTCCCTGCATTGTGTTTTTACTTCAACCATAATGTCTGCAGACTTTCCTGTTTTACTTCTTTTCCCCTGGAGCTGTGACAGGGAGTTGAATACAACAAATTCTTGTACTCCTGGATCACCTACTCCTTACCAAACCTTGACTAGAAAAGCTAAGTCTTTCCATGCTTGCTGAGAAAATCTGGTCACCATGGACACTCTGTCTCCTGCTGGTAAGGAAGGCGAGGTGCTGACTGATGCGAGCTTCCATTCCAGGATCCTTGAGTCCTTCAACATCAACTTTGTATTTTCAGCATTGTGTTTCCGAGCCGTCTGGCTCCATTAACAGACAAGAAGGTTCCAAGGCCACAATCGTTTTGTTTGGAGAAGCGGACCAATTACATCTTGCTCCTCTTTTGCGAAAGTTTTTATGCTGACATTGTTCTCAGAGCCTGGTCAATTTCACTTTGCTTCTGCTGGAATCTGCAATCTGGGACACATTGTCCAATAATAAGCAGAAAAGAAGAGAAATGGAAGGATACAGAAAGAAAACTTGCATTTTTATGGCGCTTTTCATGACATCACAATATCTATCTATCTTTCCAACAAAGATAAAATGAAAACATCAAGGTTCTGTAATCAGAATCGGAATTTATTGTCATGAACAAGCCATGAAATTCGGTGTTTTGAGGCAGCATCAAAGTGCAAACGTTCATATTATAACCATCTTATGACATTACTATAAATAAAAAAAAAGTGCACGAAAAATAAGGCAGTGTCTTTGGTTCATTAATTATTCAGGAATCTGATGGCAGCGGGGAAGACGCTATCCTTGTGCTGCTGAGTGCTCCTGTACCTTTTTCCCAGTGGTAGCAAAGTGAAGAGGGCATGGCCTGGGTGGTGGGGATCTTTGAGGATAGAGGCTGCTTTTTTTTAAGACCTCACCTCATGTCGATGTCCTCAATAGAGTGAAGTCTGGTGCCTGTGATGTCACAAGCAGAGTTCACGACCCTCTGGAGTTTATTCTTTTCATGAGAGTTGATGCCTCCATACCAGGCAGTGATGAAACCAGCCAGTATGCTCTCCACAGTACACCTGTTGGAGTTTACGAGATTCTTCGGTGACATACCGTTTCTCCTCAGACACCTCACAAAGTACAGCCGCTAGTGGGCCTTCTTTGTGATTGCATCAACATGGAGGGTCCAGGACAGATCCTCAGATACGTTGACACCCAGGAATTTTAAGTTCTTGACCCTCTCCATTACTGAGCCCTCGATGAGGATTGGGTTGTGTTCCCCTGACTTCCTCTTGAAGGAAGGAAAGAAGGAGGGGAGATACTAACCAATTTATTTAAAAAGATGAATGCACTGTCCTCAAAAGAATTTCAGGCAAATTTTCGTAAGCCATCTTGTTCGGGTGTCCTGTAGCTCATGTGTCCAGGCTAAACTTGCTGTCCTTTCACATGCTGGAGCTCAGGATAGACATATTATTGTTACCACTCAAAGTGGTATCAGCATATTTTGCATGAAGTGTTGCCCATAATAATGCGTGGTGGTTCTCATTCGAAATATGTGATGTATGTCAGGGGCCTTGTAGGCATTTGGAACAGCTGGCAGATAATTTCCCCTTTTATATGCTGTGTTTGAAGTACAGATTGTAGTTAGGGTAGCCACAATAAAGGGTGGCATTTACAAGACACAATTCTAATATAAAATAGAAAAAGAAGAACAAGTCACAGATTTTTTTTCCTAGATTGAAAACAAAATTCAATCGACCTCAGATCTTTTTGTGTGACACAGTAGCACCATAATTATCGAAGTGTGCAAAATCTTAATTAAATCTCAGGATCTGGGCGCACAGCTGTTGAATTTTGTTCTGCATTGCATTGACCAGCAGATCCCTCCCCACCTTCATTCGTTTATGGACATCAATGCCCCCAATGTCCACATTCAGCTTCCTACCACCCGTACCTGATTGATCTCATGCATCCGGTGGGTAGAAACTTGAACTGGATGCTTTTTATTCCTCTGGGCAGAAGTTTGAGTGCATTTGATTATGCAAGTCAGGGTCCGATATTGTGAAGTTGGACCAACTATGCAAGGTAGAATGGCTTAAACAGTGGAGTGAATATGGAAATAGTAATTATAATTCACAAAACATTTTTCTTATAAATAAATAATGCTCCTAAAATAATAAATGGATTATCTAATATGTCAGTCTCGTGTCAGTCTGAAGTGGGCAGTCAGAGCAAGCTCTTATGGCTGGGCAACTGAAACAAGTTGAGGCTCTCTGCTCACCTCTGGAGATTGTAATGGAGTTCTCTGTGTGTGCGACCCTTCCTCAAAGAGAGCCTGGTTGGATTGTGCCAGAACAATAGCCTTGCTCTCAACATCACCAAGAGCAGGGAGCTTAATGTTCATTGTAGGAAGGAGAACCAAAGCGAACACATACCTGCCTGCACTCATGGGTGGAAAGTCTCAGAACCTTCAAGATCCTAGGAGCCAGATTTCAGAAGACCCGGTTCTCAATCTCCATCATGCATGCTGACTCATCGTTTCCAGTTAATTGGCAAACCATTGTGAATATGTAATTAAATTGGAGCTAAACTACGCAGGGATGAGTGTGGAAGGAGTAGAATAAGGCACTAACCACACAGCCTTGAGGTGCCCCTGTATTGGTGGTCAGTAAGGAGGCAGTGATGTTGCTGATCCTTGAGTCCTGCTGGTGTAAAGCTTGACTTGTGTGTTCCTGTGGTCTAGAGAAATAATGTGAAGTGGACGACCAGAAAAAAAGGTGTCTGCTATTGACCTATTATGATGATCGTTAACTGAAGTGGGTCCAGGTCCTTCCTGAGGTTGAGGTTAATTCGCTGCATCACCAACCTCTCAAAGCACCTCATCATGGTGGATGTCAATTAGAGAGGTTGAAATCATCTGCAAAACCTCCAGCCAGTTGGTTCGCATAGTTTCCCAGGACCTAGCCAGGTATATTGTCCAGGCTGGATGCTTTCTGAGGATTCACCTTCCTGACGATTCTATTCACCTCCGCCTCAGCTCCTGTTGGGCTCACAAGGGCTCCTGATTTCCAAGTGAGCACAGAAGGCATTGAGCTCATCTGATTTCAATTGATGATACTGCCTTGTTTTGCCTTATGGGATGGAACGGCACGTGATCCCTGCCGCAGACTTCAATTCTCACTGTACCTCGGGGCATGTGACAATAAACTTGGACTAATTGGAGTGAGTGGGGCAAACATATAAGCAGGAAGGGAGCTGTTCCCCAAGGGCCAAGTGTTAATGGAGGAACTTCCAGGAGGAAGATGAACGCCCGCCATAGTCTGGATCCTGGCATATTCTTTAACCAACACCAAGGTCGGCTTCACACCTTTGGTTAAGGCCTGCTTCAAAGTTTAAAGTTTGAAATGTTGCTGACCCTCAATAGTGGGGAGAATTTCAAGCAAATTATGTCGATGAAGCATTGTATGCCCCTTAAAATCAAATCAATGCACATGGACAACTGCCTCAAGTCTATTGAAAACTTCCAAGGCCTGTTTTCAATTATTGGATTCTTGATGCAATTCTGTGCATGGTTCATTAAAATCCCATGCTAGTCAGAGATTCTGGGCATGTGTGCAATAACTAATACTCTTTCTTGTCCAAACTTTTAAGTAATCTCTTAACCTCATTGTAGTTCACTTGCAGGAACTTTGTATGTGTGTTAAAAAAAATTATGTAACACCATCAGTAACCTTTCCTGCTGTGAATTTAAATGCAGTTGAAATCATTTCAATAAAATATGTTTGATGGACAGTGTATATAAATGTGATATATGTGTTTATTATGCATTGTATGTAATTTATGTGATATGTATCCCAAGATCGTGTTATATGGCGAGCTCTCCACTGGCCACCGAGACAGAGGTGCACCAAAGAAGAGGTACAAGTGGGCTGATATCGCCTCAAATCGTGCATCTTGGCGCCTCACAGTTCGGTGGGCAGCAACCTCCTTTGAAGAAGACCGCAGAGCCCACCTCACTGACAAAAGGCAAAGGAGGAAAAACCCAACACCCAACCCCAACCAACCAATTTTCCCCTGTAACCGCTGCCACCGTGTCTGCCTGTCCCGCATCGGACTTGGTCAGCCACAAACGAGCCTGCAGCTGACGTGGACATTACCCTCCATTAATCTTCGTCTGCGAAGCCAAGCCAAAGAATGAACAGATGAAATGCAATGTTTGTTGTCAGATGTGCCGAAATTTGTTTTGTGAGCAGTCCAGGTAGCCTGGTTTGGAAACTCTAGTGCCCAGGAATGCAGAGATCTACATAAAGTAGCAAACGTAGCCAGGTCCATCATGTGCACTGACCTCCCATCCAGTGAAGACATCTATATGAGACACTGCCTCCAGAAGGCATCCAACATCAGACTTTTGTGTTTCACTCAATGTCATGAAGGTGACCCCCAACTCCCCCCCCCCCCCCCCCCCACTCATCGCCCTGGTCACAATCTCTTCTCACTGCTATCTTCAGGCAGAAAGAACGGAATCCTGAACTCCAACACCTCTAGGTTTGTTTTCCCAACACCCATCAGACACTTGAACCTCCCTGTGCTACCCTCGCCCTAACCATAAATGATCCTCGGACCACCAAAAGGTCTGTCTGCACCATTGTAACATCACCTTTTTCTTGCACTAATTGCAACTGTGAATATTTATCTATCTATTTTTTAAATTGATTATCACTTTTTCTCAATATATTGTGGTAATTTAATTTATGCTGTTGTAGCTGGCATATCTAACATACCTGTGTGGTTGCAGCAAGTAAGAATTTTGGTGCATCTGTACATTGTTTGTGTGTATATGACAATAACCTCATTAACACCATCTTCATATATAGAACAGGACAGCACTTAATAGCCTGAGTCGGCCTGGGATTGTCTGATTTTGGAAGATGAGCAGGCTCACGACTTGTCAGTACTTGGAGGGGAGACTGGCTGGGAGCATCAGGCACTGTAGGTTTCTGTGAGGGGCCCTGGACAAAGTGGCGATGTTCTGTCTGCCTTACGGTAGACAAAAGTCAAAGAATTTCATGTATGTTTACATACTAAATGTAGTATTACGTTCTTATAATGGAACCTTTACTATAAACGGAGTGCAGTGAATCAGAGAGAGATCAGATGGAGTCATTTAATGACGGCATGACTAGTATAGCAGTTAGCACAATAATACTTCAATGCCAATGACCCATGTTAGAATCCAGTTTTGAATCTGCCTGTGAGGAGTTTATACGTTCTTGCCGTGTCCGCGTGGGTTTCCTCCTGCTCCAGTTTCCTCCAACATTCCAAACACGTATGAGGGTTGTAAGTTAATTGATCACATGGGTATATTTGAGCGGCACGGGCTCATGTCCAGAAGGGCCCGTTACCGTAATGTAACTCTAAATTTAAAAAAAAATTAACAGAGCAAAGGCAAATAGCCATATGTATAAAAAGACGTGAGCACTTTATTTAAACAGAGATAATGCACATTTGTGGCTTGAGTTTGAAATTATAAAACAAATGTATGGAATTGTTTATAGTCCATGTTTATTTTGTTCCTGCAATGAGCTCTTGAACATCTTGGATTCAAAATGGTTATGACTTTATTAGTCAACAATCACTTGGGTGGGTGGTGCTGAAGTACAACGTAAGGTGGATATTTGCACTCATTCCTAATCCAACATTTGATTTAAAAGTCACTCTGAAGCTAGCTGCAAGTTTGAAAAAAAAACCACGAAGACCTTGATGCCTCCCTGCGGAGAGCAGGCAGTATTTGGACTGAAGGCACAAAAGTGGAGAATTTAATGGTAAGCTGTTCATCTGTCACCACTGCCAGACTGATCGTTCCATAGAACAGGAAAGGAGCAGGGAGGGGGGTGGGGGGTGGAAATGACATGCCCTCCAGTCAAGGGCACAGCTGCCCGCTGTTCTGATGATATAAGTAAAGGCTCTGCATTCTTAGAGAATAGATATGAAATGCATAGGCACAAAATAATTGCTCATGTGGTTATCCTCAGTCATATCAATGTCCTATGAAGGTTGAAATTTGCAGAACCTAATACAGACTTGCACTGAATAAATCCTGTTCATTTCTTTTTTTTTCCAACTTTTTTCCTTTTCACCTTGCAATTTTGACTTGTCAATGTCTGCTCTTCCATCCTAAATCTACTAAGCCTGTCATTGCAAAGATGACATGGCACATTGTTGAGATGCATCACAGAGAGAGTGAGAGAGAGAGAGAGAGAGAGAGAGAGAGAGAGAGAGAGAGAGAGAGAGAACGCACAAGATGAGGATGAAGGTGGAGACAACTGGTGGAGGTGGTGATGATCGGGAATAGAGGCAAGCAGCACTGGAATCTGATCAGTAAACAAAGTGATAATGGGAGCTATCAGGGGAGAGGTGACGGACAGATGGGACCAATGTAACCAGAAGAGGGAGAGTGCCCAAGGGTCAAACATCTCCTTCTACTCCATTCTTATCCAAGTACATGCCCCAAAACCTTTTAAAAATTGCCTCCATCACCTCTTCTGGGAGCTTGTTCCCTATCACCACCAACCCCTGTGTGAAAAACGTACACTTCAGATCTCTTTTAAATTTCTTCCCTCTCAGCCTTGACTTCTCTCTCCTGTCGTGAAGGGAAAAAAACCTGATGATCTATGTCTCTTACAATGTTATAAACTTCTCTAAGGCCACACCTCAGCCTCTACGATTCCAATGAAATTAAACCCAACCTATCTAGTTTGTCCTTAAAACAACAGTTCCTTCATTTCAGGTAGTATCCTGAGGAAGGTCATGTCTGATTGAATTCTTTGAGAACATTGATGAACATTGAGCAGTGGATGCGGTGTATATGGATTTCAATAAGCCATTTTATAAGGGTCCCCATGCAGGGTTCATTTAGAATGTAAAAAGGCATGAAATCCATGGAAACTTTGTTGTGTGGACACGGAATTGCCTTGTTCAGAGAAGATAAAAGAATGGTTGTAGATGGTTCATATTTTGCATGGAGGTCAGTGACCAGTGGTGTTCTGCAGGAATCTGTTCTGGACCTCTCCTCAGTGATTTCCTGGATGAGAAAGTGAAAGGGTGGGCTAGTAAGTATGTAGACAACCCCAGGGTTGGTAGCATTGTTATTGACCATGGGTTACAGAGGGACATTGATCAGATGTAGTTGGGCTGAGAAGTGACAGATGGTGTTTAACCCAGAAAAATGTGAAGTGGTTCATTTCGGTAGGTCTTATTTGAACGCAGGACTCTGGACTGTGTTAATGAATGGAGAGAGCTTGGTGTCCATGCCCATAGGATACTCAAAGCTGCTGGACAAGTTGATAATGTTGTTTAGGAAACATATGGTGTGTTGGCCTTCATTAACCATGGGGTCGAGTTCAAGAGCAAGTGAGGTAATGTTGCAGCTCTACAAGATGTTAGTTTGACCCCACTTGGATGATTGTGTTTAGTTCTGGTTACCTCAATACAGGAAGAATGTGGATGCTGTGGAGAGGGTGTACAGGTGATGGACAAGGATATTGCCTGGATTGGAAAGCATGCCTTATAAAGATAGGGTGAGTGAACTTGGGTTTTTGTCCTAGGAGTGACAGAGGACGAGAGTGACCAGATAGAGGTGCTTAAGATGATGAGACATATTGATTGTGTGTACAACCAGAGGCTTTTCCCACAGGACTAAAATGGCTAACACAAAAGCATAGTTTTAAGGTGCTTGGGGGTAAGTACAGAGGGGATATAAGAGGTAAGCTTTAACAGAGTGTGGTGGGTGCATGGAATGTGCTGCCGGCAACGAAGGTGGGTGCAGGTTCAACAGGATTATTAAAGAAATTATTAAGTAGGTACACGGAACTGAGGAAACTAGAAAGTTATGCAGTGGAGCAAATCTAGACAGTTGCTCGAGTAGGTTATTAGGTCGGCACAACACTGTGGGCTGTAGATTTCTATGTTCTATGCATATTTTCTGCTCTCTCTCTCTCTCTCTCTCTCTCTCTCTCTCTCTCTCGTGACCACATTTTTCCACTAATGTGGTAATCTGAACAAAAAAATGTCATCAAATCAATGTTTTTTTCATCTCCAATATGATATCCCAACTATTCAACTCAATGCCTTGGCCTTGAGGCAAATAATGCAAATGCCATTTTCACTACCCCATCCACCCGTGTTGCCACTTTCAGGGAGCTATGAGCTTGCACCCTAAATGTCCTCTCTGTCCGAAGGTCCTCACCATTTACTTCCTGTTCTGCCAGAATTTGACTTTTCGAAGTCTATTACCTCCCTTAACTGGATTAAATTCCACCTGCTGCCACTCCATTCAAGTTTCCAGCAGATCTAGACAAACCTTTTGACTACCTTCGATCCCACCAATTTTTGTGCCGTTTGTAAACTTTCTAATCAGACAACCTACCTTCTCTACAAATCACTTTAAGTTCACTACATGCAACGGTGGTCCCTGCACTAAATTCTGCAACTGAAAATCAAACTGAAACACACCGTCTTGTGCGAATTGTGTCACTGGGAAAATGCTGGAGTCTGGGTTTTCTACAGGGAATGGTCTACTTCCTGATTCCTCAGAACTTCCCTAAGAGTACCTGTTCAAGGCATTGGAAGCTTCATACCACCTGGGCCAAGGCAAGCCCCCATTGCCTCTACCAAGCACCTTCTACATCCCTGGGCGTAGCTTGTTTGCCATGTGTTCTGTTCACAGGATGCAAGGGAGGTTCTTTAGACACATGATGCAAATCCCCCTGACATTTGGATGCAGCTACGAGGAAATCAGCAGCAGATAAATCTCATCACCTCACACCTGCTCTAAGTCAGTCTCCGTCCTCACTTTGTCACTACATCAACCACTCAGCTGCTGCATTTCAAAGTGATTATTCACCATTAACCTTCCCAGGGCAATTAAAAGGATTAACTGATTGGTACTGTAAATTTCCACTAGTTTTCAGAGTGAATGATACTGTTTGAAGGGAATGTGAGGAGAATAAAACAGAATTGACATAAGTCGGTGTTTGATGACCCAAATGGGCAGATTGGACCATCTCTCTGGCTCTAAGGCACCAGTATGGGCCAATTGGACGGAAACTGTTCATGCAAAGGATCTCAGAGAGTGGTCGGTGATTCATGGCTTTGTCATTAATGTGTCTGGTGTTTCTGATTTGGCACTTTCTGATTTTAGAACTGTGATAACTTTATAAAAAATTGCAAATGGCTATTGCACATGTTGAGAAAATGAGCACATCTTCCTTAAGACTGCTAGCTTAGTACATGAAGGAATAAAAATCATTGCAATGAGCATTTGCAATTATAAATTTCATTTTTTTAAAAATTTTAGACATGGAGCACGGTAACAGGGCCTTATGGTCCAAAAGTGCATGCAGCAAAACTATGCTGTTCACAGGGGAATGTACAAGATCCATGAACACAGTGCCAGATTCAAACCCGGGTTATTGGCACTGAAAGAGCATTGCTGTAACCGCAGATTTCAATAAAAGATATTTTGATTGGTTGTGCCAAAAATATAAATATTTTAAGGTAGCTTTAAATATTTACTGTCTGTTTTAGGTGGGAACTAATATGTCATTTTATTCCTTATGGCTTTTGTGCATTGACAATATCCTATTTATCAACTTCTAATTTTATTGGACGAGTTGGAGAAACCTGGTCGTGACTCCATGACAGTTCCATTTCATTTACCAGCAGGAGCTAATGGAATGAATGTCTGGTCTGAAGAACGATACAGAATGTTACCAACATTTGGGATAAATGTCTAACTTCAGGCATTATTGCACTTCAATGAAGAGAGATGGCATTTCACTGGGTAAACTTCAATAAACTGCTCCTACAGAGCCACCAAATGGCCAGTGGCTATAACTACGCTGTTACAGCTGACATAGGAACATTGAATGGGAAATATGGTCAAAGAAATTCACCATGAAAAACAATGAGAACAGAACTGCAGCAAGAAGACTTGATGCTGTTGACAGCAGCATTTTCTTTCTGGCCAAGACTTTTAATGAGACATACTGTATATTTTGGCGTATAAGTCGACCAGCAGATAGGTCGGCCCTCCTTTTATAGCTTCATTTTAATGGTTTTATGGTGTATAGGTCGATCCCCCATTTTTGGGCTCTCCGGGCCTCCTAGCAACAACCCAAAATTTGTTACAACACCTGAATTGCCAAGTAACAAAGTTGTAAATTAAGCAAGTTTAAAAAAAACAGTTAAAAAAACCTTGCCCTACCAGGCAGGAGTGGGAACCTTGGACCCACCGGGCAGGAGTGGGAACCCGGACCCACTGGGCAGGAGTGGGAACCTCAGACCCACCGGACATAACCAGGAATCTCGGACCCACCGGGCAGGAGCAGGAATCTCGGACCCACCGGGCAGGAGTGGGAACCTCAGACTCACCGGGCAGGAGCGGGAATCTCGGACCCACCAGGCAGGAGCGGGAACCTCGGACCCACTGGGCAGGAGCAGGAATCTCGGACCCACTGGGCAGGAGTGGGAACCTCGGACCCACTGGGCAGGAGTGGGAACTTTGGACCCACCAGGCAGGAACGGGAATCTCGGACCCACTGGGCAGGAGCGAGGACATTTGTCCCACTGGGCAGGAGCGTGAACCTCGGACCCACCAGGCAGGAGCAGGAACCTTGGACCTACCGGGCAGGAATGGCAACATCGTTCTCCCAGCGGGAGACTCGCCAGGTAGGAGTAGGAACCTTGGACCCATTGGGCAGGTGCAGTGACATCGTTCTTCTGGTGGGAGCGGGAACCTCAGACCCACCAGGCAGAAGCGGGAACCTCGGACCCACATGGCAGGAGCAGTGACCTAATTTTCTCGAGCAGGAGCGGGAACCTCTTCCGGGAGAACGAGGTCACCGCTTCTGCCACGTATGCCGAGGTTGCACTCCTGTTCGAGAGAACGAGGTCGCTAGTTTCCTCTCCTGTTCTCCTATATACTCCTCTACCTACCCATTCTTCCATTCTCCTCCAGCCTTTTTATTCAGGTGCCTGCCCATGATTTACTCCTTCCTTGAAGAAGGGGTCAAGCTCGAAACATCGAGACATCTTTACCTCCTATGAATGCTGGGAGTCCGGCTAAATTCCTCCAAAATCTTTGTGTTTTTTCTAGAATCGCAGCACCTGCAGATTTTCATGTTTCACTTGGACAAAATTATCTAAGCGTTTCCATGAGTTTTTTTTTCAATCTTGCAAGGCAGGAAGATTTTATGAAAAGAGAACAGTGTGGCAGCCGTTATTTTTATAATTCTGTCATATTATTCTTTTGATGGAAATGTTTGCAGTTGAATGATTTCTATTTGCATCTTATTGTCAACACTTTCTCGAGTTTCCACTGCTGTTGAAATTTCTATTTTGCATGCAGATCCTTGCATCTTGATACCAGGCAAACTCAAAGAAACAGCTGGCAAAATTTGCATAAAAATGAAACCACTTTTTTTTTTCTCTATTTGTTCTTGCATTATAGAGAGAAAAAAAATCCATCCCAAATTTACAAAAGCAATCTTATTTTTAGTTGGAAATTGCATTTAGCAGAGTCAAATAATTTTTATATTTTTCAAGGAAGAAAGTGGTTGAGGGGGAACGGACACATGATTCTTTTTACCCTGAGATGTTCGAGCCTCCAGATCTCTGGTAGTTTAGATGTTTAGCAAAATTAGGTAAACAGTTACCATAAGGAAAGCAAATTCTCCCACAAATAAAAACAATAAATAAATAATGATTTGAAGAGTCCATAATCTTGGCCTTAATTTCTTATTTCTTGAAGAAGCTTAGTGTTAAAGACATTGGCTTTGCTATGTGCATTACCTTGTAAAAATACATTATACTTGCTTTCTGATTCAGATGCTTACCTCACCATTCACTTCTGTCGCACAACATTTTTGACTAATAGTACTAGGATTTTCTGATGGTATATGAATGTGCAAAATGGTTAAATGTGTGTCAACATCCTTTGTCCACCATTTCAGGATATGATCATTGAGCCCTTTGGTTATTGTAGGAATGTTAAATTAAGACACATTCAAGGCCATAAAACCATCAAGTCTGCTCCAACATTTGAATTATATTTTTCACATTCTCCTGCCCTCTCCCTGTAATCTTTGAGAACCTTCCTAATCAAGAACATATCAATCTCCGTTTTAAATATATCCAATGGCTTGGCCTCCACGGCCATTCACGGCAAAGAAGCCCACAGATTCACCAGGCATCTGATGAAAGCAACTTCTTCTCACTTCTATGGTGAGGGACATCCTTTTATTCTGAGGCTGTTCCCTGGTCCTGGGCTCTCCCACTACCAGAAACATAGTCTCCACATCTACTCTATCCAAGTCTTTATACTGCAAAATAAATATAGATTTAGAATTTTCATGAAAATCTCCTTTATACATTATGGCCCGTTGGTGCATCTGGAAAAGACACCGCCTCGGAGGGATAGAACTCAGGTTCAATTCTGATCTTGGGAGCTGCCCATATGGACTTTCTCCCTCGCACATCCTTAAGAATCATGGGTTAGTGGATAAACTGCCTGCTATAAATTGCTCCTGAAGTGAAGGGAGTTGGTGAGAATGTGAGGATTAATATACAATTAGCGTTAGTAGTTGTCACAGACTCGGTTGGTGGAAGGACCATTTCTGTTCTGCGTGTCTCCATGACTCATTGTGCCAAAATGACAATAGTGTTGTGACAAAGATCAAAAGAGAACATTTCAGTTGCCACTGGAGAAGGACATGATACCAACTGCTGTGCTATCAAAATTAATTAGAGGATATTTGGAAAACAGCCCACCTGAGAGCCTAAGCCAATCCCTCCTCACAGCACAGTAGGGTTAGCAGTTAGCATGATGCTGTCACAGTGCCAGTGACCCAGGTTCAAATCAGGTGCCGTCTGTAAGGAGTTTGTACGTGCCTCTCAAGCCTGCTTGGGTTTTTTCCCACCCTCCAAAACATACAGGATCATAGGTTAATTTGGGTGAAATTGGGCAGCATGGGTTTAAATATCTAGAATTGGCTTCCACCAAGTGCTAAATAAAATTTGAAAAAAAAAATTTTAATGACCAAAGTGATGTGTTGCCCTTTGGGAAATCAAACGTCAGGGCAAAGTTTACAAATAATGGCCCAACCCTTAGGAGCATTGATGTATCAAGGGATCTTGGCGTGTGAGTCTCTAGTTCACAGAAAGTGACAACACAAGTGGATATTGCGATAAAGATGGGGTTCACAAGATTGCCTTCGCTTGTTGGGGCCCTGAGTACAAATGTCAGCCAGTTATTGACAACTTTGGGAAAGCTACATTTGGAATATTGGGTGCAGTTCTGGTTTCCACATTACAGGAAGGATGTGGAAGCTTTGGAGAGGGAAGAGAAGAAGTCAACTAGGATGTTGCCTGGATTGGAAAGTACAGGTCGGGTACCCCTTATCCAGAAATGCTTCAGATTTTGGATATTTTTTGGATTTTGGAATAATGTGTTTAGGGTGACAGAGCAGCACAGGAGCATCAGCAGAATATCTGTATCAGCAGTTAAACCACAACAAACAATAGCAGGGCTTTCGGTCTCTACCTACCATGTTGGATTTTAATCAAACTGTGCATCTCGGTGCACAAGACAATAAACATTGTATTTTATTTTTTGCATTTTAGGTGGAGGTGAATGTCAGATTTCACATGAAAATAATGTTTTGTACTTACCAAAAAAAACTTGATCTCTGCTCACAGAAGATGATGAATGCAACACCACCTGTTAGAAATAACGCTGGATGGCTTTATGTCTGGTGGTGAACGAGGGTTGGTAACAAGCTGGAGCCAACAGAGTGTCAGAGCCCCACATGGGCAAATGAGGTCAGGTGTGGAATTTTCCACTTGTGGCTTCATATCGGCACTCAGAAAGTTTTGGATTTTGGATTTTCAGATAAGGGGTACTCAACTTGTAAGGAGAGGTTCGATACATTTTTGGATTGTTTTACCTGCATCAGAGGCTGAGAAGAGAACTGATAAATGTCCATAAAATTATGAAACTTAAATTTAAGGTGAGAGAGGGAAAAGGATATTTATGAGGCAAGTTTTTTTTTCCCCCACAGAGAATGCTGGAACATGTCTCTGCATTAGTGGTGGAATCAGATGCAACAGTAATGTTTAAGTCGCATTGAAACTGACTCATGAATACTCAGGGAGACGGGAAGTATGGATCATGTAATTTAATAGATTAATTTGGCATCTTTCTTGGCACAGTCATGATGGGGTGAAGGGTCTCTTCCCATGCTGAATTGTTCCAGATAAACAAATGTTTATTTCCTGCTGATATCAGACTCATGAATAGGCCTCTCATTGGTAAAATATGATGCCCTTGCACTTAATTGTATTGTTCTCTGCAGTGTCACTTTGTCTCGGTAACATCCTGTACTGTAATATTTCACCCTGCCCTCTTGATTTGCTGTAATGCTATATCCTGTACCTTTGATTAATTATTGCACTACCTCCTGCCATTAAGTATGGGTTGACTTGGCTGGATAGTAGGCAAAACCAAGCTTTTCACTGCATCTCGATGCACAAGACAATAAACAATTGAATTCAATTCTACGCTCTGTGTTCATCTTTTTTCCAGAAGAAATGTTGCAGACAATAATGCTCGTAACCTTTTCTGATTTCTTCTTGCGTCATCCACAGCTGACTGCATTCCTGAAGTAGCAAAGCATGTCCTGCTTCTTCAAATCAGCTGCTTGCACATCAGCATTTTTATCTTTACCTGATCAAAAAGATCCAAGAATGTGCAGTTCAAACTGGTCCTAATTGTTAATGAGCAAATAATTATGAAATTATATGGGAGCTTAAATGGGAACTGAGTATTGCAAGGTAGCATTTATTTTTGTCATAATAAATAGATGCAGGCACAGATGCCTTCTGACAGAGGCTGTTATTGTGTATATGTTTTTGCATGCCAAATGACTTGTTTATCCTTTGGCTTTTGCCAGCTTTGAACACTGTCAATTTATACATAATTTCCACTTTACTGGTTTCTCGACCTTCAGATGCACATGTCTTGCAGCCTTCAGTCTGCCTGTGTTGGGATGCATTCAAATTAATATTTTTCCTTTAGGCAAATATTTGGGATTTTTTTTCAGATCTAAATCCTCCTTCCGTTCCATATGTGAGCATCCTGCAGATGTTCATTATGCTTTGCTGATGCTCCAAGAACTATTAAAGCTGTTTCCCTCTCTTCTGCTTGTTTCAAAGGCTATACCAAGACAAACAACAACAAAAAATGAATTCTTAGGCATTTCAATTCATTGACCAATGCAAATATTAACATGACAACAACTTGGTCATTTAACATTGGAGAAAATAGATTCAAATAATCCACCTTTGTGAAAACAATTTTTGTTTTTGTTTTCAGAAAAAAGGTGGAGATGTAAATCATGATAAGAATGAGCAATGAAGGGTGAGGACTCTGGAGTGATGAAGGACGAGAGGTTACTTAATAGGGGTGTATATGATTATGAGGGACAGACAGCACATTTTTCCTGGGGAGGCAGAGCAAATACAGTAAAATGCCTGGTATCTGGCACCAATGAGGATTGGTAGATGCCATATTTGTTTATTTTCTGGTTGCTTGAGACCTACTCTTACAATGGTTAACTAATACACCTGCATTGACAATAAATTATTTAAAAGACAAAAAATATTATATTGTACACTGAACAACTTCACTTGCATGAATATATAAAAGTTAAAGCATTTTACTTTGTTTTCAGTCACATTCTATGAAAACATTTAACTGTTGCTGCATCTGCAGGTTCCTCCCCCTCCACAGAGCTACCCGAAAGATGAACAATAACATTATAGATAATTAATCCCCCCCCCACCTCACAAGTTTACAGATTAAGCCACTGACTAGATCCACTCTTAATAAGCATGTATAAGGATTCTAAAGTTTTGGATTTATTATTCTGACAAATTGGATCATCCATTATGGACAGATTTCGAAGTGAAATCTATACAACAGTATTCAGTGGCCTGTTTATTGGCACCTTTCTTCCATTTAGTTTTTCCAAAATCAATAAGGATTTTTCTAATCGAGTACTCAAACATATATTGGAGAATCTGATTCCAATTTAGGAAATGTTTTAATTTTAAAAACTTTGTTTTATCTAGTGCTATCTCTCAATTTTTTTTGACCATCAATAATTGATCAATCCTTCTCTATATGTAAAACCAAAGGTATTATTTATTTTGCAAAGTTATTTAAGGAATGTTGTTTAATGTCTTCGGAACAACAGGAAAGAAAATATGACTTACCAAATATTCATTTTAGATATTTACAGATTAGAAATTTCTTAAATACCATATTACTGGATTTTCCATTTTTTTTAGCAACATCCTTTGAAGAAGACCGCAGAGCCCACCTCACTGACAAAAGGCAAAGGAGGAAAAACCCAACACCCAACCCCAACCAACCAATTTTCCCCTGCAGCCGCTGCAACCGTGTCTGCCTGTCCCGCATCGGACTTGTCAGCCACAAACGAGCCTGCAGCTGACGTGGACTTTTACCCCCTCCATAAATCTTCGTCCGCGAAGCCAAGCCAAAGACATATAGTTGATAATATTTTTCAATTAAATCCTTCTCAGGAAGAATTAATTGGAATTATATATAATATATTATTGAAATTACATCCAGTACTTCACAATAAGGTTAAAAAGGCTTGGGAATTGGACCCCTACTGGAAGATCTATGGGACAAGATTTTTAAACTGGTAAATACATCTTCAATATGTGCCCAACATTCATTAATCCAATTCAAAGTGGTGTATCATGTTCACATATCCAAAGATAAGCTGGCTTGTATCTTCTCTAATATTGACCCTACTTGTAACAGATGGAAATTCGATATTGCTACATTGACACATATATTTTGGTTTTGTCCATCTTTAGAAATCTATTGGAAATACATTCTTAATATTTTTTCACCTGTATTTCAGGTGAAGCTACAACCCCCAATCCAATAGCTGTTCTTTTGTGGGGGGTTATTGAACCAGATATAGGGAGATTTTTTCTTTACCTGTACAATTATTGTTGTTGCCTTCTCTATGCTGTTGGCTAGAAGAGCCATCTTATTCAACTGGGAAGACTCTAGACCTCTGTCCTGGGTAAACTTGCACCTTTCACTTTGTTCGTTTTAGATTGGTCACAATGTTTGAGCTTCCGAAAAAAAATATACGCACACACACCGAGAGCAGTTCAGTTTATACAAATGTTTATTACAAATTCAAAAGCTGATTTCAAACTACAATGTACTAGCCCTTCCCAATTATACTTATCAACACTTGGACTGGTCCCAACTACCGAAGCGAGGCATGACCGCACACTTGTAGTTGGTTGTCGGGGGGCCAGTAGCAGCTTCTCCACCTCCCTCGACCGGGACGTTAGCTGGACTCTAGAAGTTCTTCTTGCTGAGAGATGTTGCCACCTCTCAGAGAGTCTCAAACTTCAGCAACGGGACCATGGCTTATATTACCCAAAAACTGCTTACCCAAGCACCTATTTCCAGCATAGCAGGAAAGATAAGCGAGCCAGCTAGGCTTCTATCGAATAACATAATTTTCAGCTTATCACTTTGAATACAATGGTTTATTTTGCATCAAGGCTAGGCCTCTGACAGTCTGTGACCAAAACAAGCAGTAAGATTAAATGTTCTTGGTGCACAGATGTCCTTTCGTCAGATAACTACATCTCTGACCCTTCAGTGGAATTTAGCTTATGTCTGCTGATTCTAAAAAACAAGCAGGTTCTCAGCCTTGTAGAAGCAAAGGCTGCAAAATTAAAAAACACGGTTTAAATCTTCCATTACATTCCACTCCTTGGTCATAAGCTGTCAGACACGAGACTTAACAAGCATAAGAGTACAAAAATAGCGTAAAAGATAAATCAAAACTATAATAATTACAAAGGACAATTGGCACTGCAAGCAGGGTTGGTCTCAAGATGTTTCGCCAAAAGAAAGAGGTGAGCCCTGAGCAGTTCTTGATTCCGGGATGGACTTCCAAAGACGATGGGTTTGGCATGTTGGCCAATACCCTGTCTTTGTTGGGACCACCCATTAGTTGAGATGAGAAGTTAGATCCATTGAGTGCGCCTCTGGGAGAGTGGGTTGCCACTCTCCTTCGAGAAAGTAAATTTCCTGTTAAAAAGGGGACGCTGACGGACGGTTTTTGGCTGCTGGCCACAGCCTTACGCCGCGTCATTCAGCGTGAAGCAGAATCAGTTCAAAGAGAAGTAGAATCTCAGCACAAGAGAGAACAACTAGAGGAGGAGCTAGAAGTCATACGACAACGCTGTTCCATGTTGAGCGAGATTGTTCGCGCCAGTCAGGACCGAGCCAAAGAATGGGAGGATAAGCATGTCCAAACGATCTGCCATAATATTAAACTCTGGCAGCAGCTGTATGCAGGTAAGGAAAGGCATGGAGTAGAACCCGATTCATATTGTATTCGTGCCATGATAAGGAATGGCGACAATCCTGATGTATCCACTAATATTTCTGTTATTATTCAACATGTTTCGAATTCTGTTCGTGAGCTCCAGCTTCTGGGTATTGTGACCCACGAAGATAGTTTGAGCCTTGGTTGGAATCCTTTTTCATGGTTAGCTGGTACATTTGGGGGGGTTGGGCCACACTATTCTCCGTTGGTTGCTTGCATTATTCCTTGTTTCTAGCTGTTGTCAAGAAGAGCCATCTTATTCAACTGGGAAGACTCTAGACCTCCAACAGTGTTTAAATGGTTCTCTCATTTTATGTCCTGTTTAAGTTTTTGAAAAAAATTAGATATTATGAATTTGATTCATCAGTGAAATTTGAAGACATATGGTGACCTTTTATGTATTATTTTCATTTAATGTAGATATGTTTTATATTGAATTTTTTCAAGTCATACATTCAGTCACATTTGAATGTGACTGTTGATATACAATATATTGATATATAATCATGTTACATGATGGCTTTTAATACCCAAATCTGATCTACCTCCCCCCCCCCCAACAAATAGTAAAAGAAGAAAAGTAAAATAAAAAAAATCCCCAAAAATAAATTGAAAAGAAGGCAAAAGGAAAGTAAAAGAAATGTCTTAGAACTATCATCCAAATTAGAGGAATCTGTTACTCTTGACTTTACAAGGTCTGGGGGTGTCACTATTGTGGTGGTATGAGGTATTACACCTCTGTATGTACTGGCCTGGACCACCCATTCCTTCCCTCTCAGAAGATTCCCTAACAAAAGTCCCAACCCAAGGCCTTCACTTCCTGCTTGGATCCAGGTCAGATGGTCACTGAGCCCCAGCTAATAGTCTAAGGTAATAAAAGCCTTTTGACTCCGATCTACTGCCTCATGGAGTCACTTGCTTACCCATCAATTTGAATTTCATGAATACAAAAGACCAAGTTAAAATAACAACATTGTTATCAAATTACATTATCCCCTTCCTTCAAGATAGGACTCAGCATGTTCAACACTTTCCAAGATAAAAGTATGAAAAAAGAAACAGAAAAGTATCATTACTAAATGTAAGACCCACCCTTAGTGTAAAAATACTAAACACTACCCCCTTCTATTAAACATATATGAATAGATTCTGGAGGCAAGCTCCCCCCCCCCCCCCACCGCCTTTCCCACCCCCCCCCCCCCAACTCCTGGATAAAACAACTTTAAGAGAATTTTACTCTTTTTCCAAAGGATTAATCTCAAACAATTGCAAATACATAGGAAGATAAAATATAATTTTCTAGGTTTAAAAATGTCAAGTACAAAGAAGTTCTCTCATTCTCTTCAAATTTTCTTCAGAGTTGGTAGCTCATTCACAAAGTTCTTTGCAATTTCAATGTCATTTATAAACTTATTTTGCCATTTGGCATCATAATTTTCAGAGTAGCTGGTTGCCGCAACACGGAGGTGTAACCTCTTTTCCAAAGGGTGCTTTTCAGTGGATTGAATTCCCATCTGCACTTTATAAGCGCAGCACTAATGTCTGGATAGAAAAATATTTTTTCACCTTCAATTTCAAGAGGTTCTCCTTCTCTTTTGTTACAAGAACAAACCAGCAACCACAAAGAAGGCATATCACACAGGGGAAAAGATGAACAATTACTTTATTAACAAAAAATTCACCTTCAAACTTTAATTCAAAATCCCCCTTTTGTAATAATGCCCACTGGTTACTATGCAAATCTCTATAACAGTGTAAAACTAATAACATAATCAGCCTAAATATAACATATGTAATTAAAGTCTAAGTTATATTTCCAACCAGCCCACAGAAAAATTTAGACACAAAACACACAAAATTTCGATCTCAACCGAAGCAAAAATCATAAACAAAATTCAGTTTGTTTGGTAAACTAAAGCCAAAAGATCTTTGAGAGAGAGCACAAAATTCAAAGTTGTCTTGTGATGCTTGCAGAGAGAGGAACAATGGCTTGGTCCGGATCCTTCTAGCTGCCTTCAGAATGTTCACTCTTTTTGAAATCCCAACATTCTAAACTGTCCTCCAGACTATGACTCATGCTTTGGGCCTTCTTCCACTCCACAGCACCCCCTAGTGGTGGTTTATCATTCAAGTCCAGAAATTTTTAGATCATTTTCCACACATGCTCAATCCATCTCCCACTCTCTCAGCAGTCCATCTTCACCTTGGCTCTCTGAGGCAAACTGTCACTTTTTAACATAAAACCACACAACACATAAGCCAATACACAACACAGAACTCTGTAACATTTTCCTTGGTCTTCTCTACTCTTAGTTTTTTTATGATCTTTGAATTTTATGCATCTAATTAATATAGAGCGTGGTTTTTGATCTGGGGACCAGTATACCTTCTCAATTTCTATATCAGTTCCAACAGTTTGTGCTGCCAGAACTTTAGGTAACCACTCTTAAAAGAAGCAGATCGGGTTTGTCCCTTCCTCTCCCTCTTTGAGTCCCACTATTTTTAAATTATTGCATCTACTAAAATGTTCTAATGAATCCATCTTTTCCCATATTTGTGCTTTTTCTTAGGCTGATATTTTTTTTCATCATTGAACCCTCTTTCTATTGTTTCATTGACCTTTTCTTCAACTTCAGTCACTCTTTCATTTAAAGACCCAATTTCTACCTCTAATCTGGTCATGACTTTTAAAATATGATCCAATCTCTTATATGTATTTTGATCTTTAATTAGAAGTGCTTTCATTATATCTTCATTAGTATATTTTCTTTAACTTGTGCTATAACTTTCTTAGCCTTAGTTTCTCATTTAACATTTACTAGTTCATCCTTCTCTTCTACTCTTTGATTGCCTTCCTTTTCTTCCTATTTAGGTTCTTGTAGACTACTTTATTTTTTCCTTTTTATTAATAATTTCCCAGGAACTTCAGGAGGCCACCTCCTTCCTCCTCTACATCAGATGATGTCCCTGATGAAAATGTTTTTAATGTGATTAAATGTACTCACCCTTCCAGATGAGATATATTCCCACCGTTGTTTTTTTGATTCACAGCATGAATCAAAGGTTACAAAATATATGTAATCCTCAGGATAAGATGCTCAGATGAGATTTTTGAGAAGTTTTCTTTTTTTTAGAGTATATGTTAGGTGGGTTTTTTAATATATTTTTCTTTTCTGTCTTCATCCAGTATAGTGGAGGGGGACTGAGTTTATATTGTTTGAAGTTTTATCTTGATATATACACACATGTGATATTGTACTTTCAGTTTCATTCCCTTTTCTTCATCATACGGTATTTATTATAAAAAGCAATAAAAACAATTGAAAAAGAAAGAAAGAAAGAAAGAAAGAAAGAAAGAAAGAAAGAAAGAAAGGAGACACTTTAAAAGAGTCACCCCAATGAGGAGCGGCATCAACCTGCTCTTTATCCTTGGTGACACCATTTTATTCAAATACAACTTTATTCAAAGTGAAGCTTTAAGCAAAGCACAACCAAGACACTCCGGTGGCTGAAACTTTGTTCCCATCTTCACCAAAGGTTTATGTGTTACTTCAGAGAACATTTTCTTTGACAATTTTAAACTTAGGTATTTTTTTACCTGTTATTTTATTCTTATTTATTTTCCTTGATTTTTTTCAGCCAGTTACTTGACACTGCTGGTTGCTTGAATTCCAGATGCCATGGATTTTTCTGTACATCTGTTTAAGGTGAGTAAAGGAAAGTTTAGTGGATTTGTCAGAGTTGAGGGTGAGTGCCTGGAATGTATTGCTGGGGATAGGGGTGGAGGCTGGTACAATAGGGACACTCAAAAGACTCTTAAATAGGCACAAGGATGTAAGAAATACAGGTTATGGGTGTGAAGTGGGGAATAATTAGACTGTTGGGGAATAGGTTTGCACAATATCATGGGATGAATGACTGGTACTGTGCTATAATGTTCTCTATAACTTTTAACGTGCTTTCTGTTCGTCTTTGGTCATGTGACTGAAAAGTGGAAGAAGATGGCATGTGATGGGTGATCAGTGGTTGGTTATTTAATCAACTGATTAATCTAATTATCAACTATCTACAGTTAAAATACAGCAGTACAAAACATTTTGTGATATTTTGGGATCGTTACTGCCCAGGGTCTTGTTGCAATACTTTATTGTTAGAAAGTACTCCTGTATAACATGAGTTGATCTTTGGAAGACATTAAATCAGGTTCCTTCTCTCATGCTTCAGTGAAAGGGTCGACTTAATGGCTTATAATTTGGCCACAGAACATGCACTAAGAATCATCGACACATTGCAGCTTGATTAGTGAGTCAGGTGACCTTTGTTCTGGAGCATTGTCCCCACTGGTGGAACAATTTCCCATTAGTTTTAAAGATTAGCTCCACTCCCACTAGAAGGTTGTTGCAGTAATAAAGATTGGAAAATGCTTTTAGACTTTGTTACTCATTTGTCTTCACTGAAATGAGTCCTAGACTCCTAATGGCTGGTGGTCAACAAATTTTATACAAGGTGCTACCTGAGGAGATCTGCCTTTGTTGGGTCCTTGAGAATATCAACGATAGTCTCTTAATGCTAATGTTTTGAGACCAGATGAATGGAGACAAGAGAGTTGATTAGATAGTGATCTGTCCAGCAGTCCATGCTCTGCAATGAGTGGTGTGAACATTTTTGCTGTTCCTCGCTAAACAATGATGTAATCCAACTCATTACCCTGTTGATGGACAAACTGTGCAGAAACTGCAGAGAGTTGTGAATGCAGCTCAGACCATCAGACAAGCCAGTCTCCCCTCATCGACTTTGTTTATGCTTCCTACTGTTTTGCTATTGAATTAAAGGAGTCATCCACTCAGCCCACCCTGATCACCCTCCCTTTACTCCTCCTTCCATCAGACAAAAGATATGAGAGTTTGTAGACACTAGCCTCCACATTCAAGGTCAGTTATTTTTCCTGCTGTTCGTCAGACTCTTGAATGGACCTCCCATTGGTAAAAGATGCTGCTCTTACACTGATTTAGCTGCATTTTTCTCTATACCTTGTTCTTTGTTCAGAAAAACTATACCCCGTATTCTTTGATTTATTGTAATACTGCACCCTGCATTTTTATTTTATGTATTGTATTACCTGTTGTACTTAAGAGTGAGCTGACTTACCTGGATAGCACGCAAAACAAATATTTTAACTGTACCTTGATAAGGGTGACAATAATTCAATTCCAATTCATTTGAAGTGAAACTGAGAAAACAGGTTTGCATGAATGTGGACGTAAATACTCGCCTCATGATGATGTTGTTCATCGAAAGGTGTGTTGTAATATTAAACCATGGATTGCGATCTTAACTGCAAAACAAGAGATAATGTGAAATATGATTTAAGTACTCAAGCTTATTGAAAAAATTATGAATATCTTTTGTATAGATTGCTTCTGATTATACTGGGCACAATTAAAAGTGGATGCAGGGCAAACTGAGACAATGAATGCTTACCAGCCAAGCAACCCTTGTCCTCTTGTCAGAGCTGGGTGTATCGGTGAAACTCAGGTGGTGGAGAAAAAAAAAATCCAAGGATGTTCATTCTTTGCTGGAGGACCTCAGCAGGTCAGGCAGCGTCAGTGGGAGAGAGAAAAAAATGTTCACCCTCTGTGTGGTTTCACTTACAATTTCTCCATTCTTTTTCTTTCACAGATGTGTGATCTGTTGAGTTCCTCCAGTAGATTGTGTTTTTGCATTTAAAAATGTGTTGGGGTATTGATAGGAATCTATCCAACATCCAACTTGACAAAAGCAAACCAATTGGCCGAATAAGATCATAGTCAGATTAATACAACGGGAAACAGGATTTCAGCCCAGCTCATCCTATTCTTTCTTTTTAAAATATTTTTATTCGGTTTGACAAAAATCCTTTACACAGGTTTACACAGAAAACATAAATCAAATCATATCGTATGCGTATCACATATCCATTGTAAATTAGAAACATAACCATAATTATTATGTAACTTGTTTTGTTCAGGATATCCAATAATAATCTAAAAATTAAATCATAACTCATACTATGTCCAAAATCCATATTGAATACAAAAATTACACAAATACTACATGTAAAATTCCCTTATAAAAGATATTTTATACTTATCTGTTGTGATCATGTTGTTCTGTGAAATGATCCGTGATCTGTAGTTAAATCACTCCCCCCTTTACTTGCTTGTCTTAATAATAAAAAGAAAACAAAAATCTCCCTGCTAATTCCCCCCCCCCCCCCCAAACAAGGTTATCTGTATATATTGTAAATATGAATCGAATAGCTGCCCCCAGACACCAGGCAGGGAATCCCCGGAGCATCCACACCTTTTCAATTCTCAAATGATGACAATAATCCATGAATGGGCCCAACATCCTATCAAATTCAGACTTTAGATCTAATTTTTTTCCAAATAAGACATGATATCATGTAACCATTGAATGTGAGTGGGTGAAACATTATCTTTCCACTTCATCAAAATTACTCGTCTATCTATCAACAAAGCAAAACCTAGGATTCTCTTCTGGTTTGAGGACAGAGGTATATCCTGTTCTAGAGAAAAAACAAATAAAGCAATAAAAGGGCACGGTTCTAATTTAGTCTTAAGAGTCGTTGATAAAATTTGGAAACTATCTCATCCATTTCAAACGAGGCGCTGACTTGAGCAATTCCATTTTCCTGTGGTTGGCATGTCTCTTTCAACTTATCCATGCATATGTCCAAATATCTTTTAAACATTGTAACTGCGCCTTCTGGTAGCTTGTTCAACATATCCAACACCCTCTTTGCAGAAAGTTGTCCCCTGATCACCTTTAAATCTTTCTTCTTTGTTCTTAAGCCTACACCTTCTGGTTTAATATTATTGGAGTTCCATTGTCATTTTTATTTTTACTTGTAGTTACAGCAACTCCTCACAACCATTCCTTGCCCTTTTTCCTTTAGGCCATTGCTAATTTGTGCTTTATGTCCTAGTTCTGTTACTAACTTGCAAGGAAGCCTGTGTGGTAGTCGTTTATCAAAGGTTTTCAGCTCCTGAGCTGCTCTCCCTTCCTTCGTTAGATTTTGACATCCAGCTGAAGAATTGAACAAGTGAGTTGGTTAGGAAAGACTTGTCCCACCTGAAACTGTCAGCTGCCAGTTATGAGGTTATTTTCAGACATGAATGGTTTGATCTTCCTGGTGTCTGAGTCAATTAATTTTGCAATTACTAAGGTCAGGCTAATGGGTCTAGCAATTGAAAATAGGGTTCTGTTGCCAATCCAAATGCGAAAACTAATTTGGCTATCATTTTTAAACATTTTATTGACCTACATATATTTTTTATGTGCGGCATAATTCCTCACAGTCTTCTCTCTGCCTCAAAGTTTAGTAAGGTTTCAATTTCCATTCTATTTTTATCTCCCTTCTTTGAGGAACTTCATTTTCACTGTCTCAATTGCGATTCTGCAAGCACTGGCTAATTATTCCATGTCACTTTTTCTTGCTGGGAATAAGCCTCAGGATATGTTCGCCACTCTGCCCTCCTTTCCCCAATCCAGGATAGTGAAACATGGCTTGGACTGTTTCCCAATACGCAGACAATGCTCAAGTCCATATGACAGATACAGCTGTTATGTTCCCGAGATTCTAGCTGGGGATCCGATGAGTGTTGACAGTAGTGAGAATTTTATGGAGTTTTCCAATGACCATCTTGAGGAATTGTTTGGAGAAGGTCCTCCAGTGTTGAACTGTCACTCCAACTCTTAAAGCAATCCAACAAAGAGGATTTGAAGTTATAATTTCATTCAAAGCTCCCATAACCGTGACATCTTAACATAGTTTGACTAGCAAATAGCATTCACAATACTTACTGTTCTGAATAACTGTATCTCCTGTAGTTCCACAAATTGATCCAAGAACTGTGGCCTATTTCACTTTCTCCCTTATTAAGTAAGGAATCCATCATCCTCCAGGAATCAGGACCAGCAGTTGATCAGGCATTGGGATATGGAGCTGGAATTCAGTGACCCCAGGCCTCTCGCCCATTGCTGGAAAATGTTTGGGAACCGCGGAATAATGGAAGAGAGAAATGGGAACCACGGAATACCAAGAGCAGGTAGTAGTGGTTCCCTGATCCTCCACCAATCACTATCTCTAAAGGAGTTTTCTTTCTTTGCCAACATGGGAGTGGGGCAGGTTTTGCAAACCTTTGCCAGCCTTTAACAGGCACCCAAAATAAATTTCTCACTGTCCCTTGACATATATGGCAATAAGCATCTTGGCCACTTCCCAGCCCCCACTTTTATTTAAAAGTAAAGGTTCCATTATTGTCATGTAATACTACATTTAGACATACCGTAAGGCAGACAGAGAGTCACCACTTTGTCCAGCACCACTCACAGAAACCTACAGCACCCGGGGTATTCCTAGATGGTCACCCCTCCAAGTACGATGCATACATTATACTGCTGTTCATCGACTTTAACTCAGTGTTTAATATGATCATTCCCCAGATATTGGTTAAGAAACTGACCTCGCTGGCACTAGGCACCCCTCACTGCGACTAGATTCTGGACTTCCTAATGGAAAGACCACAGTCAGTCTAGGTCAGCAGCAGAACTTTGGGTCAGCTGAGAACCGGTGCACACTACTGGCCCACAACTGCAATACCAGTTCCAGATCTCACACGGTCATCGTTGCAGATGACACAACAGTAGTCGGCCTCATCAGCCACAACGATGAGTCGCACTGCAGAGAAGAGGTGGAAAATCTTGTAAATGGTGCGAGAGTAACAATCTGAGTCTTAACATGGACGAGACAAAGGAGATGATTGTGGACTTCAGTAGGAACAAGGACGACTACCTTCTACTACACATTAACAGCTCAATGGAGAAGACAGTACAGAGCAGCAAGTTCCTCAGAGCCCACTTAAGAAGTGACCTATCAAGGATATACAACATCTCCTCACTTTTCAGAAAGGTCAACAGCAGCAAGGCTCCCTGACACCATCCTGTCAACTTTTTACAGGAGCTCTATCAAGAGCATCCTGGCTGCCTGCATCACAGTTCGTACGGTTGCTGTAGTGCATTGGATTGGAGGACAATCCACAGGACCATGAGAGTATAGAGAGGATCCCTTCCCCCCATCGACATGATCTACCAGAATCATTGTCTGATGAGGGCTTGCAAAATCACTGAGGACCCCTACCACCCAGCATGCAGCATCTTCCAGCTATTCCCAGCGGGAAAGAGATTCAGGAGTAGCAGAGCCAGAACCACCAGGCTGAGAAACAGCTTCTCCCATGGGGAGTGAGACTGTTGATAAATGAAGAACTGCTCATACAACCCCTCCAAGACTCTACTATTTAATTTTTTTTAAATTTAAATTTAGAGATACAGCACGGGTAACAGGCCATTTCTACCTATGAGCCCGTGCCGCCCAATTGCACCCTATTAACCTACACCCCCTGTATATTTCAAACAATGGGAGGAAACCTGAACCCCTGGGAAAAACCCACGCAGACACAGGGAGAAAGTACAAGCTCCTTACAGACAGCGTGGGATTCGAACCCCGGTCCAGTCCCAATCGCTGGCGCTGTAAAGGCGTTGTGTTAACCACCATGCCAACCTTTACTTAACTCCCTTATTTATTTTTCTATATGTATATACGTACTGCATATATACAGTTTGTCCATGTGTGTTTGCATATTTTTGCACTGAGGACCAAAAAACAGTTTTGTTAGGTTGTACTTGTACAATCAGATGATAATAAACTTGAATTTGAACTATCTGACTGTATATACTTAGACATCTACAGCACAGTACAGGTTCTTCAGCCCACAGTGTGGTGCAGATCTAATAACCAACACTAACAACTGCCTAGAATTTCCCTTTTGTATAACTCTCCATTTTTCTTAGTTTTCATTATACCTACCTTAAAGTCTCATGAAAGATCCTAGTGTTCCTGGTTCCACTACCTTTGCTGGTAGTGAATTCCATGCACATACTCCCTGTACTTACTCCAAAGCAAATTAAACCATACCCTTTCATGTTAGCCCTTTCAGCCCTGAGAAAAAGCCTCTGGCCAGCCTCACCATCAATGTCTCCCATCATCTTATACAACACTAACACTTCATAAACCTCATCCTCCAATGGTTCAAAGAGAAAAAACCAAGTTCACTCAACCTCTCCTCATGAGACATGCCCTCCAGTCCAGTCCAGTCAGCATCCTTGTAAATTTCCTCTATCTTCTCTCTATGGGGTGGTGCAGGGTGAATACAATGTGATTCTCCACTTCTGGGGATCAGGCCGCCTCTACCTTTTTCAGTCCTTGGCTTCATTCTGAGTAGATTTGGAGACGTTCACGAAGATGTGTCCTAGATGAGAGCCTGGCAGAGGAGAATTGCTGGTGATTAAGTGATTTACTTCTCCTCTTGACCTAACTTACCCAGTATAGCACAGAAGGAGCCACTGACTGAGCCCATGGTGGCACCCAGCAAAGCAATCTCACCTGTCCCATTGCCCATTATCTTATGCCAAGTTCAGATAAGTTTATTGTCACATGCACCATGAAGCAGTGATAAAGCAGGAGGCCAGTTACAATCTCACATAGAGTAAAACGATATCAACTCAGCATGTAAAAATTTTGTGGCAGATATGCATTGTGCTTATGTATGACAATAAACTCATTATTAGTCATTAGCAAGTAATTTACAGATCAGATTTCCGATTTAATGTCAGAGTGCATACATGACGTCACATATAACCCTGAGATTCTTTTTCCTGCGGATGAGGTAAAATTAACACTTAATGGTAGTGCAAAAAAAACTACACAGTGTGTAAGTGTAAACAGATAAAGAAATGTAAACAAACTAACTGCAATACAGAGAGAATAAAAAAATCAATAAAATGCACAATTTAAGAGTCCTTAAGTGAGTCCCTGCTTTCACACTGCCCCTGAAAGCTGGTATTTAATCACGTTTTTTTACCGTTTCGCTTATCTGTGTGAACACGATGAAACTGGAATGGGGGGGGTCACTTTCATCCCAGTACTTCCCCACCAAGGTAGGTTGTATCAGAGCCGATGCACTTTACATTGGCTCCAGTGTAAAAGGCTTATCCGCATTCCCAGGACACTGACGCTGTAATGCTGAAGGTCCTGCCTCCTTTTGCACCAGGATGCCAGGGCCCTATGTAAAAGGTCATTCTGAACCAGCTTTTGTTGGTTCAGTGTGAACGCTCCGATCATACTGACTTGAAACACAGACAAATACCAATCATGAAATTGCATTCCTTTTCCATTTCTTTTCAGTTGAATATGATATTTTCAATATGCATTAAGTGGAATGGTTTCTTTTGCTGGTTCTGGAATTCATTCGTAGAATTAATCCAGGATTTAAATTTTTAAATGTTAAATTTAGTCATACAGCACGGAAATAGGCCCTTTTGGCCCATGAGCCTATTACACCCAATTGATCTACAATCCCCCCCCCCCGATATGTTTTTGAAGGGTGGGAGGAAACAGAAGCCCCCAGGGAAAACCCACACACGCATGGGGAGAACATACAAATTCCTCACAGACAGCGCGGCATTCGAACCCCAGTCCAGATCACTGGTGCTGCAACAGCGTTGCGCTAACTGCTATGCTATACGTGCTGGTTCTAACAATCATCAAGATGGCAAGAACTTAAAAGTCCTTAACAGGGCAGAATTTAAGAGCCTGAATAAAGGGTCTCGACACTAAACCAGTTCTATCTGAATGCAGCCTGACCTATTAAGTCCCTATAGCTTTTCTTTTTAGCAGGTATACAAGAAAATCTGCAAATGCTGGGGTCTTGTGCCGATCACAAAATTGCTGGAGAAACTCAGCAGATCACACAGCATTCATCAAATCTTTCCATCAGGTTGGAAGAGATTGCAGGGAGATGAAATCTATGGTGAAAATGATATACTGATAATGGTTGTTGCAGGGTCTTGGTGTAGGGTTAGATATGAGGGGGTGTCCGAGCACTGGTGTCTGACCTCAGCAATGTAGAAGCTAGAACACCAGAGCACAACTGCACCTCCCTTGTCTGTGGATTTGATGTTGAAGTTGGGGTTGGTACAGAGTGAGGAGGAGATGGTGGTGGAAGCATTCAGCATCATGTCAAGCATAGAATTGACCGATGACTTGGACAGCTCACCTGTCAGCTGAATACCTGGCCCAATTTACTTGTGTTTCTTCAGAAACAATAGCATTCACCATCACTGAGAATTAGATTGCCAACTGTTTCAGAACAATTAAACAGAGAAATCTGAATGTCAACATCTGGATTGTTCTGCTCCTCTGGAAGCTCAACTCTCAGTGTACCTCGCCGAGGGACTGAGCGTTCAAAAAGAGGAAACCTGAACTAATCATGTAATTGACATCCAGTCGACTTGCCACAAAAGTTAGAATTTGTTTATTCATGTGTAAATTAAATTTTAAAAGTCTTAATTATTACCAAATAACTTCTCTGGCACTGAAAACTAACTTTCATAAGTGTAAAGTTTTATTCCACATATAGCTGGGAGGATGCCGTGGTAGTGAGACCTTGGAAGGTTAAGAATATCCAAGAAGAAAAGCTCTGGTAAAGCCAGGGCAGGGTCATTGGATGAATGTGGTTGGGGGGGGGGGAGGTGGGGGGGAGAGGGATGGGGTAATCTAAGCTATATACTTCAGCAATGCATGATCATCAGGTCAGACAATATCTACATAAAGAGAGAAAACAAGGTTAATGTCTCAGTTCTGGACATTATACTTCATCTGGATGCTGCATGACGTGCTGAGTTTCTCCGCCACGTTAATATTGCACTGATAAATTGGAGTGGGTTCTTCAGTTTGTGATAAGATGAAAGGTTTTCCTGGCATAAGGAATGTGCTCAATGATGTCACAGGTTTTAGCCACTGTTTGAAGACTTGAAGGAGTTACAGGATCTTTGCTGGAAAACCTTTTGAACATCACAGGCAGTACATGTACATTGGAGCCCACCTTCAGTTGGGTTAGAAGTAAAACACAAAAGTCTGTAGGCACTGTGGTTGAAGTAAAAATACTATGCTAGAGAAACTCAACAGGTCAGTGTACTTTATAGAGCAAAGATAACATGTACTTTCCCACCAAGAAACTATTTCATTTCTGTGCCCCACATCTCTGTCCATGGCCTCACGTACTATCCCACCTGTAAATTGGAGGAACAACACCTGATTTTCCGTCTGGGCACTCTTCAGCCAGATGGCATTAACATCAACTTCTCTGGTTTCGGCTAACCTGCTCTTCATTCTCCCTCCCTTCCCATCCCCTGCCATCTTTCCCTCAGCTCTCCATCCCCTTTCCTCTCTATACATCTACATATCCCTCTTTGCCCACTTGCTGCTCTGCCCTTCCTCTCTTCTGCACCTATTACCTCCTGGCTTTGGGACCATGCTCCTCCCCCCACATCTCCCCCATTACCTCTTTTCTTTAGACGCCTGCCGACATTTTTCCATACCTCGATGAAGGGCTCAAGCCTGAAATGTTGGTCCTTTATCTTTGCTATATAAAGGACACTGTTTGACCTGCTGAGTTTCTCCAGCTTTGTGTTTTTAGAGCCCTGTTGAGTTTCGCTCTTAATATTGCATCTCTCAGATCACTCAGATCAAATATCTGTCCTGCTAAACCTGGCATATGAATTGCTGACAAAACAAAGTAAACCAGTTCACAGGGAAATCAGGACATGGCTGAGAGTGTGTGGTGGAAGGCAACCACAGCATCGCTATAATACTGCTTTGAAAGCACAGACTGCAGGTATTTCAGGGAGATGGCCTTCCACAGTGGTCATGTAAACATCGAGGAGTATATGAGCTCAGTGACTGGCTACATCAGCAAGTGCATCGAGGATATCACTGACATCAAATGCTTCACAACCAGGGCCTACCAGAGGACCGGGTACTGCTCAAAGCTCATCAAGCTGCCTTCAGGACAGGAGACAAGATGGCACTAAGATCAGCTAGGACTTAGCTCTCCTGCGCAATGCAGAAGGCAAAGCGTGGGTGCACACACATAGAACATGCATAGGCAGCTGTACAACACAAGATGCATGTGCAAGACAACCTTGCGAGTTAAAGACACCACCTTCCTTTTGGGACAGACTGAACATCTTCTATGCACGGTTTGATGAGAAGATCATGCTGATACCAAAAAAGGCTCCCTGTCCCCCTGATGAACAGGCCCCTTGGATAGTTGCAGCTGAGGTGAGGAGAACCCTATCCAAGGTGAACTTAAACAAGGCAGCGGGACCAGATGATACACTTTGTCATGTACTGAAGGACTGCACAGACTAAGTTCTTACAGAGATCTTCAACACATCACTGAAGTAGTCCATCATCTCCATGGGTTTCAAGACAGCCACCATCATCCTGGTACCAAAGAGAGTGACAGTAATAGGCCTCAACCACTACTGCCCAATAGCACTGACCTCCACCATTATGAAATGCTTTGAGTATCTGGTGATGGAATGTATCAAAGCCCATCTCCAAGAGATATTGGACACAATTCGCCGACAGATGTAACTTATCGATAACAAAGTTATAGCCTTCTCCCCCTACTCAGTCCTGACCTGCCTCTTACCCCAGGTTGTTGTTCATCAACTTCAGCTTGGCGTTTAATATGATCATTCCCCCGAGGCTGATAGAGAAGCTGTCTTCACTGGGACTTAATACACCTCTCTGTAATTGGATTCTGGACTTTCTTTCGGAAAGACCAGTCTTCCCGGTTGATAGCAGAATGTGAAGCAACATCATTCTGAGACCTTGCACACCTCATGGCTGTGTGCTCAGCCCACTCCTGATCACACTACTGAACTCCTGATCACACTACTAACCCGTGCCTACATTGGCAGATCCAGCTCCAATAGGGACATCAAGTTTGCAGATGACATGACAATAGTGAGCCTCATGAGCGACAATGATGAGTCACACGCCAGAGAAGAGGTGGAAATTTTGTGATATGGTGTGAGTATAACAACCTGAGTCTCAATGTGGACAAGACAAAGGAGATGATTGTTGATTCAGGAGGACCAGATACAACCACCCTCCAGCACACAGCTCTCTAGTGGAGAGTGTAGAGAGCACCCAAGAGTCCATTTAAGAAGAGATCTATCCTGGATATCTAACATCTCCTCAATTATCAGTTAGGCACAACAGCGACTGCTTTTCCCAAGAAGACTGAGACAGGCAAGGCTACTGGCCACCATCCTTTCAACTTTCTTTTGTTTTTGTAAATTTTATTTTTCATTTGCAACAATACAAGTATAGTATTTATCCATATCATAAAGAATAATAAAAAACACATGCAAAAATAATAGATATTTTCTCTCCCTCCCTCCCCAAAAAGTAAGAAAAATAGAAAAAAAGAAAAGAAATCCTGCCTGATAATCATATAATAACCTCTTGATTAGTTACATTTCAGATTTGCATAATGATTTTGAACCTTAAATTAATGAGGGTGAGTTGGAACAGGAGTGGCAGACACTGTAGATGAAGTCGTAGCAATAAAATCCATATAAGGTTTCCAAATCTTATCAATTTTTTTCTGGTTGATTCTGTAAATTTTATGTTATGTTCTCTAATGGAATAGTTTTGTCATTCCATTTGCCATCTATTCAACCCCACATTATTGTCTAATTTCCACACAACAGCTATTGCTACACTTAAAAGTGTAGCTATTGCTACACTTAAAAATTTCTGATAAATATCTAACATCAAATCAAAAATATCTCCTGATAAAAAATATTTTAGGATCTTTCTAATCTTGCACCTTCATAACTCATCCCAATAAAATACTTGTATCCTCCCAAAATTTTCCTACTTTTTCCCATCGCCAAACTGCATGGAGAAAAGTTCCTACTTGTTTTTACATCTAAAACATTGATCAGAGCAGTTTGTATTAAGTCCATGTAATTTATATGGAATATAATATAATTGATGTAAAAAATTAAATTGTACCATTTGGTGTCTGACATGAATTGTATTAGTTACACTTTCATGACATAGTTTTGACCAAAACTTCTTGGATTTGTATATTTAAATCTCTTTTCCAACTCAATTTAAATTTAAATAGATCCTTTTTGTGCATAGTCTCTTGCAATTTTATATACATATTATGCCACAAACGAGCCTGCAGCTGATGTGGACATTTACCCCCTCCATAAATCTTCATCCGCGAAGCCAAGCCAAAGAAGAATAAATAATTCTTTTGATAACACATCAGTTATTAAATATTCAAACTGAACTGTTAAGATATTTTAAAATTCATCCCTAACTTTCTTTTTAAATATGATTTAAGCTGATAATAAGAGAAAATGGTATTATTTGGTATATTATTCAATTGGTCAAAAGTAAAAAAAAATTGTTTATCCTTTTTATTCCACAATTATACCAGATGTCAAAATAAACATTATTCACTGTAAAAGGAACCAAAGGATTTTGCTTTAATAACATTCTAGCCAACTGATAATTCTTCATTCCTCTTTCTATATGGATTCCATTCCACACCTTAAATATATGTTTCAAAATTGGTGTATCTATTTGCCCTATCAACAATCGTTCATGCCATTTATACAAAATATGCTCAGAGTTATTTTCTCCTATTTTACTCATTTCAATTTGTACCCACGCTATCTCTTCACCAGTCTGATAACAAGAGGACATAAATCTAAGTTGAGCTGCTTTATAGTAATTTTTTAAATTAGGCATTCGTAGTCCCCCCACCCCCCTGATCATATTTCCATGTTAATTTTTCTAACGCCATCCTAGGCATTTCTTAAATCTTGCCCAAATAAATCTTCTTACGCTTTTTAAATCTTGAAAAAACATTGTTGGTATAAAAATTGGTAATGATTGGAATAGGTATTGTATTCTAGAAAAAATATTCATCTTCACACAATTTATCTTTCTTATTAAAGACTGGCCAATTCTTCCATCTTATTAAATCTTCTTTAATTTTCTTCATAGAGGTATGTAATTTAATTTAAATAAATAATTTAAATTCTTATTAATATTAATTCCTAGATATTTAACCGCCTCCTTCGACCATTTAAATTTTGTCATTTTCTTAACTTGTCATTTTCTTAGCATCACTTCACTTTTATCAATATTTACTTTATAACATGATATTAAACTGTACTCCGCCAAACAAACATTTCCCTTTTTTAATGAACTTTCAGGGTTTGTGAGATATAATATTACATCATCTGCAAAAAGACTAATTTAATGTTCTTTATCATTTATCTTAAAACCCTCAATCTCATTATCTCTTCTAATCACCTCTGCTAAAAGTTCTATAGCCAATTCCAATAAAGAAGGTAGATAGTGAACCACCTTGTCTAGATGATCTTTCCAATAAAAATGATTTTGATATTTGTCTATTTGTAATTACTCTAGCCTTTGGGCAATCCTGTCAACTTTCTGCAGAAGCTCTATCTAGTGCGTCCTTGCCGACTGCAACACAGTGTGGTTCCATTGGTCTAGAGCAGTGGTTTTCAAAATTTTTCTTTCCACTCACATACTGCTTTAAGTAATCCCTATTCCATAGGTGCTCTGAAGTAGTAAGGGATTACTTAAGATGGTATGTGGGTGGGAAGAAAAAGTTTGGAAACCACTGTTTTAATCGTACCTAATTGACTCGTTATGTGCACTGATTCAGAACTCCAAAGGAAATGGGCCAATGACAATTTTTCTCAAGCAAATTATCTCAGTAACAATTGGGTCTAGAGCAGTGGTCTCAACCTTTTTTCCCCACCCACATAGCAGTTTAAGTAATCCCTTACCAATCACAGAGCACTCATGACATAGGGTTTACTTAAGATGGAATGTGAGTTTAGGGGGGCAGTTTGAATACCACTGGTCGAGAGCATTGGATTGGATCAGAGGTCAATCTACAGGACTATAAGAGGAGCAGAGAGGATCACTGGAGTTTCCCTCCCTCCCCCTCCCCTCATCGATGTGATCTACCAGTATGATTGTTTGAAGAAGGCTTTCAAGTTCATTGATGACCACCCCCCTCACCCACATTACCACCATCCCGCACACAGCTTCTTTCAGCTCATTTTCATCCGCTGCACAGCGAACCCTTTGTGGGTCAGGATCTGCAAAAGCAACTGGAAATTTCAAAGGTGAAGACATCTAGTAAATGGCATGGTTTGCAACAAAGCTACCCTTGCAATATTTTTGAAAAAGCCATTGTAGGAATAGAGACATTGGAACAAGAATTGAAATGGTCATGTTCAATGAAGAGATCCTGGCATCACTAATGACTAATGTTAAATCTCTTGTTTATTTTGACACTCATTGCTTTTGAAACCAAAGCTGCCTGCTTGAAACCATTAGGTTGTTCAAATGACTAATAATTACCCTCACCAATTAATTTATTTATTAATATCAGATTATTACATGTTAACATAATTAATGGAGTAATGATACTTGCTCTGGTTTACAAGTAAACAAACCCATTTACAAAAGGATTGAAAGGAAAATAAATATTTCATATAAATGCTAAAATAGATTAATTTGCCACAGTTCATCAATCTTTTATTTTTTAATTAACAGAGGCTCTTGCTGTACACTGATTATGACAGGATGGATGCTCCTCAATATGTTGTCGAATCTGGCTTTCAGACTCGTTACTGCATGGGAATGGAGACTATTGCTGGTGGAGGGGAGTGGCCTGGGGGTTGTGGAGTGATATGAAGGGCACTTGAAGAACCTTCACATCCAAACCTGTAGCATGTGTCCCAAGGAAAATGACTGTTCCCGGACACAGGATCATCAGATTAGATTACAACCAGACCATAGGTGACATTCAGGTGAAACAAAAATATGACCTCTGAAAGAAGTGCACCGACCTCGCAGAAGCTGAGATCCCTTGGGTGTTCGAAGGAACATGGCACCTTTGCAGAAAAATGAACAGACAGCCAGCAAAATGCTATCTTCAAACATCAAGACCCTCTTTATTTCACACACCTAGTTACTCCCATCAATGTTAAATATATTAATCTTACCCTTTGTCTTATGCTGTTAGTTCAAAAGAAACATAAGATACCAATAAATAATTGCAATATCTGTCATAATTCAAATGATCATATTATATGTGTCCCTTAGGATCTGTAAAAGAAGCTTCAAAATATGATTACAAAGATTAAAGATTTATATTTTAGAAAGTATCTGTTTTCCATTAATTTCTTTATCATTTTTCTTTACATATTCAAATGGAGCCATACAAAACAGTTGTCAAGACCATGCCGTGTGATTAGCAGTGGCTTGATGTGACCTTGAACGAACTGTTCAACCCAAGGACAGCTATCACTGGCTATGACGGAGCTCTTAATTGCTCTGCACAATAAGATGATGATGCAATCCAGAAGATGATGCAATCAACAAAACGGCTTCTCGATATTTTAAAGGCTTTAATTCGAACTTTATGATTTAAAATTGTCAGGATTCTGTTTAATGTGTTCATCAAAGCACACAAGCTGAAGCAGACCTTCCAGCTGCAATCCTAAAAAAAAAACTGTGAAATTCTTTGTGGAACTACAGGGCAAATTTGTGAGAATATCTCAGTGGTGTTTTCCTTTCATGAAATATTGCAGTTTAGGATTTATTACTTTGTGAATGTTTTACTGTTCAATCAGGTTATGGATAATTAGTGATCGAACTGAAGGCAATTACTCTTGTTCCATATCCTATCCTACCGTTGCTTTGATTTAAAGTAAGAATGGAACGAGTAACCATTGCCATCTTTGGTTGAAAATTCTGAATTACTATTGCCCTCAGTGTGTAGATCTTTCCTAATTTCTTTCAGAAGAAGCTGGATCTTAATTATTGGAATTTGACGCTATCCTTAGATTCACAATCACAGAAGTATTTTTCTTACTAGCCACAATTTTGCAATGAATAACTCAGAAGCTTTAAAAAAAAAACTCTATAATTATTGAAAGTCCAGGGAATGCTTGTGTGATTGGTTCCTGTAATTTAGCCTTGGGACCTCAGCAATATTTCCAGTGCTTCTGTCAAGACCTTCTTCAAAATTGCCTGGGAATGCTCACAATACTCCAAGTGAACATTGCTTGGGGAAGTATATATGGGTTATAAGAAAATTCAAGTTTATTATCATCTGACTGTGAGTACTGTAAGCAAACAACTTCTCTAGACCATGGTACACACACGCACACACACACACACACACACACACACACACACACACACACACACACACACACACACACACACACACACACAATAATACCCTGTATATACACATAAAAATATAATTAAAAATAAAGATGCATAAATATTTTGGGATGATTTACTTGGTTACAGGTTCATCAATCTCACAGCCTGTGGGAAGAAACTATTTCCTAGCCTGGTAGTCCTGATGCACCTGTACCTCTTTCCTGATGATAGTGGGTCAAAGATACTGTATGGAAAGGGTACATAATAATTCTTTGATACCTATTTAAGCAACAGTCCTGGAGAATGTCATCAATAGAAGAAAGGGTGATCTTCTCAGCAATTTTGATGATTCTCTGTATTGACTTCCAGTCTAATACTTTGTAGATACCACACCACACAATCAGGTTCCAGAAGATGATGCAATCAACAAAACGGCTTCTCGATATTTTAAAGGCTTTAATTCGAGCTTTATGATTTAAAATTGTCATTTAAAACTACCAGACAGGACACTCTCAATTGTGCTCAAGGTGGAGGCTGGTAGTCTTGCCCTCCTCAACCTCATTAGGTGTGAGCAGCCTTTCCTTCTTTATGAATGGTGACTCCCTCTTTTCCACAAGTTAACAAAGCCCTTGACTACATTTCATCCACGGCCCACACCTCTGTTCTCAGCTCCTTTTCTCCTTCGGAACCGAGCAGCAACTGCAGTTCCCAGTCCTCAATTTCCATCTTATTTAATTGATATTCCACCCTCACATTCACCCTTCACAATTCCCACTGCCTTCCATGATAGTCCACCCCACAGGAGCACTGTCCTTCCCCTTTCATCCTCCTGGAAGAACCATTTGCTTTGCAAACTCCATGATCCCCACCCACCTCTTTTAATAGTATTTTCCGATGTAACCACAGAAGTTGTAATGCATGACTTTGCACCGCTTCCCTCCCACCACCTGGGGACCCAATAAAACTTCCAAGTGAACTGGCAATTAGTTTACATTCCTCCCCAAACCCACCCCCACCCCCTAAATATCATGCTGCATTTGGTGCTCACAGTTTGGCCCCTCTACACTGGAGAAATTAAAAGGCGTTAGGTAATAGCTTGTTCCATCACAGGCCTCATCCTGTTGCCTACCATTTTAATCTTTCATCCCGTTCTTACACTATTTGTGCCCTGCTGCACGTTCACAAGCTGGAGGAGCAACACTTCAACTTCCACCTGATAATGTTGCAGCTGCTGGTCTAAATATTGAATTCACAGCATAATAGTTGAGCTGGCCATTTCTGTTCTGTTTGTGATATGACGTTAGATCAGTTTTTCTCTTTCAGTTCAGCCTGATCAGTTTAGCACCTCCACATTTTGCAGCCCTTAGATTCCTTTGCGGTTACGCTCTCGGACAGATTTTAAGTTTAATTGTTCGACCCCATGCTGTCTGTAAGGTGTTTGGGCATTCTCCCCGGGTGCTCTGGATTCCTCCCTCCAACAAGTATGGAGTTGTAGGTTAAATTGGGTGTCATGGATTTAAATGGGCCAGTATCGGCTTCTAAAATTAAAACAAAAAAAATTAAATGGTCTCTCTTTCTTGCGGAGTTCATTGTTCATCAGCCCAGTTACATCATTAATGGCTTATCTCTATAACCTGATCTCACACCCCATCAGAGTTATTCCATTTGTCTTGCCAGTCCCGCCCTTGAAAAGAGACAATAAATACAAAAGATGGATATTTCATAAATATTCAGGGTTATCAGAGTGCAAAAAAATGCCTTGCATACATTCCTTTGTAGTGTTGGAACAGTCCATCATGGGAGTAACATGAGAAAGCCTGATCGCCGTTAAAAAGAAACTTTTCATGCAATCAGGTTTTTTTTTCAAGTTTCTGTACCTTCTGCCTAAAGGTAGCAGGGAGAAGAAGCTTTGACCAGGGAGATGGGGGTCTTTTATGATGTTGACTGCCTTCTTTTTTAAAATATTTTTTTATTTTTCACACGGTGAACCATATCAACCAAAATATATACAAGCGTTTCTCATTAAATATACACAGTGGCATTTTCTCTCTTTTCTTCTCCCCCCTTCCCACCCCCCCTCCAAAACAAATAAATATTCAACATCTACAATACAATAAAACCATTAAACAATGTCATCACACAATGAAAAATAAACAAGAAAAATGTGTCGTCTAATTTTACACAATGGATCAATTCGTTTTGTCTTCTTATCATTTTAGGGGGTGGAGGTCCGAGTTAAGCCCCCTCTGTTATTGTTCCATGTATGGTTCCCAAATTTGTTCAAACTTTATTTTTTAAATACTATGCTATTTATTCCAATGGAATACATTTATTCATTTCCATGTACCATTGCTGTATTCTCATGCTTTCTTCCATTTTCCAAGTTGACATTATACATTTTTTTGCTACTGCTAAGGCTATCATAATAAATCTTTTTTGCGCTTTATCCAATTTGAGGCCTAATTCCTTACTCCTTATATTACTTAGAAGAAAGATCTCTGGATTTTTTTGTATATTATTTTTTGTGATTTTATTTAATATCTGATTTAGAACTTCCCTAAACATTTTCACTTTCTCACATGCACAAATTGCATGTACTGTTGTTCCCATTTCCTTCTTACAGCGAAAAGTCTATCTATGTTGGATCCCATTTTTTTTTAACTTTTGGGGCGTGATATATAACCTGTGTAACCAATTATACTGTATCATGCGTAACCTGTGTTTATTATATTCATAGTTCCAGAACATAACTTTTCCCATGTTTCATTTTTTTATCTTTATGTTTAAATCCTTTTCCCACATTTGTTTGGGTTTATAGCTTATTTCATCCTTTTCCTTATCTTGCAGCTTAATATACATGTTCGTTATAAATCTTCTAATTATCATTGTGTCTGTAATCATATATTCAAAGCTGCTTCCTTCTGGTAATCTCAGTTTGTTTCCCAATTTATCCTTTACTGCTGAAGATCCAGCTGCGCTGGATGGGTCACGTCTCCAGAATGGAGGACCATCGCCTTCCCAAGATCGTATTATATGGCGAGCTCTCCACTGGCCACCGTGACAGAGGTGCACCAAAGAAAAGGTACAAGGACTGCCTAAAGAAATCTCTTGGTGCCTGCCACATTGACCACCGCCAGTGGGCTGATAACGCCTCAAACCGTGCATCTTGGCGCCTCACAGTTTGGCGGGCAGCAGCCTCCTTTGAAGAAGACCGCAGAGCCCACCTCACTGACAAAAGGCAAAGGAGGAAAAACCCAACACCCAACCCCAACCAACCAATTTTCCCTTGCAACCGCTGCAATCGTGTCTGCCTGTCCCGCATCGGACTGGTCAGCCACAAACGAGCCTGCAGCTGACGTGGACTTTTTACCCCCTCCATAAATCTTCGTCCGCGAAGCCAAGCCAAAGAAAAAGTTGATGATATGCAAACATTGTACCATGAGTTATTCCATATTTGTACTTCAACTGTTCAAATGTTAACAAATTATTTCCCAAAAAAACAATTTTCTATTCTTTTAATTCCTTTTCTCTCCCATTCTCTAAAGGAAAGGTTATCTATTGTAAAAGGGATTAGCAGATTTTGCATCAATAGTAATTTTGGTATTTGGTCATTCATTTTTTTTCCTTTCTAAATGAATCTTCTTCCATATATTGAGTAAATGATGCAGTACTGGTGAACTTTTATATTGTACCAAATTTTCATCACACTTGTAAAATATATGTTCTGGTACCTTCTCCCCTATTTTATCTAGTTCCATCTTAGTCCAGTCTGGTTTTTCCCTTATCTTGTAAAAAGCTGATAAATACCTTAATTGTGCTGCTCTATAATAATTTTTAAAGTTTGGTAACTGCAAACCACCTTGGTTGTACCTCTCTGTTAATTTATCTAACACTATCCTTGGTTTCCCCCCTTTCCAAGAATTTCCTTATTTTTCTCTTTAATTCATTAAAGAATTTCTCTGTTAAGGGAATTGGTAATGATTGAAATAAGTATTGTATCCTTGGGAAGACATTCATTTTTAATGCAATTTACCCTCCCTATCAACATTAGCGGTAATTCTTTCCAATGTTCTAAGTCTTCCTGCAATTTCTTTATTAGTGGCTGATAATTTAATTTGTACTGGTGGATTAAGTTATTATCTAACCTAATATCTAGGTATTGGATTGCTGGTGTTTGCATTATTCATTGGAATCACTTCACTTTTATTTGCGTTGATCCCCGATATTTCTCCATACTCCATACTCCTTCAATTTCTTATGTAATTCTTTTATTGATATTTCTTGTTCTGTTAAGTATATTATGATCTCATCTGCAAATAAATTGATTTTAAACTCCTTTGCCTTTATTTTTATCCCTTTTATTTTATTTTCTGTTCTTATCAGTTCTGCCAATGGTTTTATTGCTAAAGCGAACAGTGAGGGGGAAGATGGACATCCCTGCCTAGTTGACCTACTTAATTTAATTTGGTTCGATACATATCCTTTTACTGTTACCTTCACCAATGGTCCATTATATAATGCTTTAATACAATTAATATATTTTTCTGGTAGATTGAACCTCTGTAATACTTTGAATACATAATTCCATTCTACTCTGTCAAAGGCTTTTTCTGCATCTAAAGCAACAGCCACTGTTGGCTTCTTATTTCCTTGAACTGCATGAATTAGATTAATAAATTTACAGACATTATCTGCTGTTCGTCTTTTCTTAATAAATCCGGTTTGATCCTGTTTTACTATTTTTGGTCCACAATCGGCCAATCTGTTTGCTAATAATTTTGCTATTAACATAATCTGAATTAAGTAGAGATATTAGTCTATATGATGCTGGTGTTAATGGATCCTTCCCCATCTTTGGTATTACTGTAATTATTGCTGTCTTAAATGAATCTGGCAAGTTTTGTGTTTCTTCTATCTGGTTCATTACTTCGAGGAAAGGAGAGAGAACTCTTTAAATGTTTTGTAGAATTCTATTGGGAATCCATCCTCTCCAGGCATTTTATTGTTCAGCAGCTTTTTTAATATATCCTGTACTTCCTCTATTTCAAATGGTTTTATCAGTTTGTTTTGTTCCTCTTTTAAGTTACCAGGCTAATATTTTATGTGTTTTTTCTCCTAGTTTGTAATACTTTTGCTTTATTTTCATTATGTTCTTCTCCACCTTATACATTTGTAATGTTTCGTATTTTATTTATTTGTCCGCCAATTCTCTCCTTTTTGTTATATCATCCCTTTTTACTAGTTCCTATTCTGTACTTACAATGTCCCTTTCCAACTGCTCTATTTCTCGATTGTAATCTTTTTGCATCTTAGTTACATAACTTATTATCTGCCCTCTAATGAAGGCTTTCATTGCATCCCATAATATGAATTTGTCTTTCACTGATTCCCTATTTATTTCAAAATATGTTTTGATTTGGCATTCAATAAACTCTCTAAATTCCTGTCTTTTAAGTAGCATGGAGTTTAACCTCCATCTATATGTCTTAGTGGGATGTCCTCCAGTTCTATTGCTAATAACAGGGGTGAATGATCAGATAGTAATCTAGCTTTATATTCAGTTTTCCTAACTCTCCCTTGAATATGGGCCAACAACAAAAACATATCAATCCTTGAGTATATTTTATGCCTACTTGTATAATATGAGTATTCCTTCTCTCTTGGGTGCTGCCTCCTCCATATATCCATAAGTTTCATTTCCTGCATTGATTTAACCATAAATCTGCCCACTTTATTCTTTTTGCTAGTCTTTTGTCCAGTTGTTTCCAACATTGGATCCAAATTAAGGTTAAAATCCCCTCCTATCAATATATTTCCTTGTGTATCTACAATCTTCAAAAAAAATCTTGCATTAACTTTTGATCTTCTTCATTAAATGCATATATATTGAGCAAATTCCAAAATTTTGAATGTATCTGACACTTTATCATTGCATGCCACCCTGCTGGATCTATTATTTCCTCCTCTATTTTGATTGGTACATTTTTATTAATTAATATAGCTACACCTCTAGCTTTTGAATTATATGATGCTCCCACTACGTGCCCTACCCAGTCTCTCTTTAATTTGTTATGTTCCACTTCAATTAGATGCGTTTCCTGCACAAATGCTATATCTATTTTTTCTTTTTTTCAGTAAATTTAATAGCCTCTTCCTTTTAATTTGGTTATGTATTCCATTAATGTTTATAATCATATAGTTCAACATGGCCATCTCATATCCTGTTTACATCTAATTTCTGCTTCCTCACCACCATCCCATTTTCATCTCTCAGTTTTCCCTTTTTAAACTCAATGTATGACAACACATTTTAAAACATAAAATACTCCAACAACTCCCACATCCACTATTCCTTTAACCCCAAATATCCCTCCTCTCTCTGAGTGCCCTTTATCCCTTGCCGGGCAACCACAACTCCCTTTTCCGTTTGGATTGCAAACCTGCTCGCAAGCATCAACTGATGTCGCAGTGACGGTTATTCTCTCCCCCCCCAACCCCCCCAGAAAACATTTTTTTTACACATATAACAAAGTTCTCCCTTTTTTCCCCTTATTTCCTTTCTTCCCTTCTCTTTCCCTTCTTTAGTTCTTTATTTATTCATTGTTTTTACATCTTTATAAATATTTTATCACCATTCTTTAATTTTGTTACATTTCTTCATCTCTCCTTCTGTCCTCTAAGCGTTCTGCAAATTCTTGTGCTTCCTCTGGATCTGAGAACAGTCTGTTTTGCTCCCCAGGGATAAATATTTTAAGCACAGCTGGATGTCTTAACATAAATTTTTAACCTTTTTTCCATAGGATCGATTTTGCTGTATTAAACTCCTTCCTCTTCTTTAAGAGTTCAAAACTTATGTCTGGGTTAAAAAATATTTTTTGACCCTTGTATTCCAATGGTTTATTGTCTTCTCTAATTTTATTCCTTGCCTGCTCCAGTATATTTTCTCTTGTTGTACATCTCAAAAATTTTACTAAAATGGATCTTGGTTTTGTGTCTGTGGTTTCAGGGCTAGTGCTCTGTGTGCCCTTTCTATTTCCATTCCTTCCTGCATTTCTGTCATTCCCAGGACCTTTGGGATCCATTCTTTTATAATTTCCTTCATATCTGTGCCTTCTTTATCTTCCTTTGGGCCCACTATTTTTATGTTGTTTCGCCTACTATAATTTTCCAACATATCAATTTTCTGAGCTAACAACTTTTGTGACTCTTTAATTTTTTTTATCACTTTCTTCCAATTTTCTTCCATTTCTACAGCTGTTTCTCGTTCTTCCACATTTTCTACTCTTTTCCCTATTTCTGTTATGACTAGTTCTAATCTTTGCATTTTATCTTCTGTTCTTTTCATTTTTCTTTTAATTGCACTAAATTCTAATGACAACCATTCTTTTAATGCTCTCATTTGTTCTTCAAAAAAAAGCTTTATCTATATTCTGTCCATCTGTTTTACCTTCTATTTCCCTGTGAAGATCTTGGTCATCTTCTTCCTCTTCTTCTGTGTCTGTACCTATGTTTGTGTCTTCTTCTCTTCTTTGTATCTGTGTCTCTTCTGACTTTCCTGATGAGTTGCTTGTCTCACTTTGTCAGGCCTCTTCTTGCTTGGCCTCTTGCTGTTGGTCCTCTTCTTCTGAGCTGCTCATCTGAGCCTCCTGCTGCTGCTCTTCTTTCCTTTCATTCCCTCTCCTGCTGAGAGCCCTGGTGTCGGGCATCCTTCAGCTGGTCGCGCTGTGGTTGCCCGCTCCTTGGCTGACCCCCCCTCCCGTCGGTGTTCTCCTTCTCCTTGGTTTGCACATTTTTGTTTGACTCAGAGAGCCATTTTTGCAGTCCAGCAGCTGGGGGGTCATGACTCCGCAGGGCCGACACCAACTTCGGAGATCGGGCGCTTTTCTCCACCACGGCTCCCTGTTTCTTCGTGCAGGTAAGGCCTTCTCCTTTCTTTTCCGGTGTCTTTTCTTTTTTCCCCGTTTTTACTTGTTCCTTCTTGGGTGCCATTTTCTTTCTTTTCTCTACAACTTTATCTTTTATTTCTTATATTTTGTATTTATTGAACTTTGTCTTTTCTTCACTTTTTTTCTTTTCTGGAGAGGGCTGGTATTACCCTACCGGCCACTATTCCATCACATGACTCCTCCGTTGGCTGCCTTCTTGACATAGCGCCTCACACAGATGTCTCCAATGGATGACAAGTTGGAGTCCATGATGGATCTGTCTATATTTGCTACCTGAGGCAGCTCTCTGCATTCCTGGTGTATGGGATTTATAAAATGTGCAGTGTGCGTCCTTCATGACATCTAATATTGCTAGTGTTGAACAGAGGATGGACAGGCGCGAGGATAAAATGTTCTCCGTGTCTCTGCAGGGTAAGTTGTTGGGTTAATAAAACACTTTTTTTATTCAACTTCCTGACTACCCTTCAGAATCCAGGAGACTGAAACTGATAGATAGCCTTGGAGGTGCTAATGATGAAATTTAGACAGCCTGCCAGAAAACCAAATTAACAAGTGGCCGCTTGCCAAATGACAGCGAGCTGTGTGATTCAAGAGAAAGACTACGCAGTGGAACAAATAAAAATACCCAAGGCACTGCTTCCCAGCCAAGTGGCCAGTCAATGCAGAGAATTTACATCATCTAATGTGCTGCTATGGAAAAGAAACCAGAACAGATGAAAGCATAGAGGCTATAATATTTCATCGACCACAGAGAGTTATGTTTCTGGTACATATTGTACCAGAAGCAAACTCCAAAATATGATCCTGCAGAATGCATTGGATCTCATGCAAGCATTCTGACATAAAAAGTTATGAATTTCTTTCGAATAGACCAGAAAGATAGCTCACCGCAAGTATGTGTGAAGCAGTCCATCAAATGCAATTGAGAGAGAGAGAGACTCCACCATGAACAGTCTTATCCCCAGCTCTATCACAAGCTCTATCAGAGACATTCCCTTTGTTCTCTCAGCTCTTTACAACGTGTTTCTCTCTTCTCCAGTTCTGATGGCCTGAAGAGTTACTCTCTGCGTAAGCTGCCTGAACTACTGATTCTCTGCTTCTCACTTTCTCTGATTTTTAATTAAAGAACTTATTTACATTAATTAATAAGCGATCTTCCAGTGCCTGAGAAAGTGATGTTGATAGTTGATCACAGAGTTTATGGGCTGTTCCATACATTTTCTCCTGATCATCGATAAAAGTGCTAAACCTATCTCCACAAAACCAGAGGCTTACCACATCACATGTTAGGGGAGTCCAGGACAAGAGGCCACTATTCAGGATGAAAGGGCATCGATTTCAAATAGAAATGTGGCAAAATTTCTTTAGCCAGAGAGTCGTGAGTCTGTAGAACTTGTTCCCAGTGGAAGCAAGGTCGCTAGGCAGACTTAAGGCAGAAATTGACAGGCATTTGATTATCAGAGAATCAAGGGTCATAACCAATGTTTCAGACTTGAGCCCTTCCTCAAGTTGTGGCTGATGAAGGGCTAAAGACTGAATAGTTGGTTGTGAATCTTTATCTTTGCTTTATAAAGGGCACTGTTTGACCTGCTGAGTTTCTCCAGCATTGTGTGCTATTACTTCCACCGTGCAGATTTTCGCGTTTTACTAATGTTTGATGGGGACCTTGCTGAGAAACTCTTGCCTCTGTAAACCTGGTGCAAGGCAATGCAAGTTCATTCAAAGGAGGTTTCTACGGGTGTGAGGGAGAAAGAATGGTCTACGTCATACTTTTGCCAAATTATTTGTGTTTGCAGTAGCACTTTCAAAGGTCTTAAAGTGTTTTCAAGAGTTTACATCAGCCTTTTGTTTCTTCAGTTATCTCAACCTATATCTACACATCTCCCATTCTTCCCCTTCATTGACTCAACTTAGGTCAAAGTAGTAAACTTGGTGGAGACAACACTCTTTAACAAAAAGGACCACCTTATAATTGCTGCCAAACCAGAAAATCTGCATATGCTGGGATCTGGTGGAGCACAAAAGTGCTGGAGAAACTCAGCAGGGCCCACGACATCCAGAGGAAGTAAAAAACAGCCGGCTTCATCGGGAATGTCAAAAATCAAATGCTTGGGTCTGGCACCCAGGGGAGTGATAGTTATTGGGGGGGGGAGGAAGAAAGGTATCATATAGAGTTCACATCTCGAATTCCTTGATGAGGCAAAAGCTACAAAAACGTGCAAGGCTTAATTCTGCAGAAACATAAGGAGAAAAGCGATGAATTGTCTTGCCGATTAATTAATTGGGTAAAACAAAATCTGACTATTTTCTGAGTACAGGGTGAATTGCACGGTTTTTCCAGGCTAATCAATTTTTCTTTCCCTGCTGGAATGCTCAGTATTTTCCAGTCACTGTGAGGACCTGGAATCTCACCTACCAGGATATGGGAGGAGTAACATTGCAGAGGGTAGGGTCCTGGGGTAGCATTGACCTTTGAATTGGTTTTCATCCAATACATGGAAATAATGAATCAAGGCTCAACAGGCTCTTTGCTTCCATTAGCTGCAAACTGCTGAGGTTTTTCCTTTAAAGAGGTTTCCTACAGGAAAATCTTACTTTTATGTCCCCATCAATGAAGGTCACTGTGTTTGGCCGTGAGGCAAACCACCTATCAGAAGCTCTGGTAGAGTGGTAAAAAGTGACCTCCCATCACTTTCATCACCTAGGGTTAATTTGCACGTGTCAACTTGAAGCTTCAAAGTAAACTCCCAGTGAAGCCACATTCTAATTTTTGCGAATATCCGACCTGAACCTATTCAAACCCTGCAAGTCAACCAGCTTTACTGAAAATATACAAAGCTCAACTTTTGATATATGCTATGTTTGTTCAGAGTAAGCTGTGATGTCCCACAGAGAGCAGAGCTGGTGGCACAGTAATGACTTAATGTGCCATGTTTGTATTTCAACTGTCATTTTCGACAATCTGAAGTTTACATTGACAGAATAATTACAAGTTGCTTGGAGTGCTGGAAGGCAGAGATGGGATCGACCTTGTTAACAGTTCAGCAGTCAACCTGATCTGTCAACTTATTTTGTATTTCTGTTTCCCCTAATTATTAATCATATGCAAGAACTTTCTACTTGCCTTTGGCTGTCGTTTTCCTTCATTCATCTGGTTTACATGGCATTTCAGTTATGCTTTTAATTTTCTGTCTCTATTCTTTGGTTTATCTTTAAATCAACAACAAAAGGGAATGTCACCTTGTTCTGCATTTTAAATATATTCAAATCAAGTTCCAAATGGGCTTTTTGCTGCATGCTCCTGATGTGTGTTGTGGAAGTGGGGCAGTGGTGTTGCATCTGCCTTTTCAATGGCTTGAGAGGTCAGTGCTGAGTGGAAGAAGTTTGAACAGTTCTGAACCTCAGTGTCTCAGAGGTGCCCACAGGTGGGAAAAGTAGGGAAGTCAAATGTGGACGTGGAAATCATGATGGTCACTGCAGTCTGCGAGACAACTGGGAAATGAGGAAAAAAAACCCTGGAAATGCTGGAATCTTGAGCTCAACAGGTCAGAGGCAGAATCCATGGGTGGAAATGGACAGCCGGTATTTGGAATCGGGACCCTTGATTGAGATGAAATAGGAAGGAGTGTCATCAGGTGTGTCAAGCAAGAAGTAAGGGGGTAAGAAAGTGAGGAGGGAATAGAGGTAATAGGCTATTGGACTGAAGGTGGAAGGGCAGGTGGGAGGGAGAGACCACTGGGAAAGGGAAAGATTAGAAGGAAAAGTAGGAACAGAACAGAAACAGGGGAAGAAGACATGGAAGGAATGGAAATAAATGGCAATGGATGAGACTGAAGATAGACAAGTCACTGTAGGAATGGTTGTGTAAGTTCAGGCTTAGACCCGTGCATAGAGCATAAGTGTTGAGGGAAGCCGTCACCCAGTCTGTGTTTGGTCTCATCGATGTGGAGGAGGCCACACTGAATGCTCTCGATCAGGATGAATGATGAGCATGTGAAGCTCAGCCTCACCTGGAGAAAATTGCAGAGTCAATACCTCACAATGCCGGAGACCCGGGTTCAATCCTAACCCCTGGTTCTGTATAGAATTAGTACATTTTCATTGTTGTCATGTAGTTGTCCTCCAATTGTTTTGGTCAGGTAGGTGGGGTCTTTATTCCTTGGAGCAAAGGAGGCTGAGGAGTGATTATTAGTGTGTGACAAAAGGGACAGGAGTGTTGCATTGTTGATCTGTGAGAGCAATGAACCTCTTCTTGTTACATTAATCGAGGCCTGCTGTGATACCACAAACCAACTGTCCGCCCCATTGCAAGACACTCCTTTTGCAATGGGATCACTGTAAATATTTATTATCTGTCTTTTGTACTTCTTGTCTCTATTAATTGCATTTAATTAGTTTATTTTTACTGTTTTTCTTTACAAGTACCTGCTCAGCTACAGCAAGTAAGAATTTTGGTTCATATGTACAGTCTCTGTAACAATAAACTCATCATAATCATTTAAAACCAGAACATCCAGGGAAAACACATGTGGACACAGGGAGAACATGCAAACTCCTTACGGACAGTGGCAGATTGGAATCTGGGTCGGCGGCACTGTAATAGCATTGCGCCAACCACGACATTAACCGTGCAGTTCATCAAGCTAGGCCAAGATCAGCAAAGTAACTCAGCTGTTGGTGAGACTCTGCAATGCTCAGAACTGTTGGGTGCAGTTGGTTCCTTAGGTCAGATTACTTGATTGAATGAAAGCTGACAAGCTGCAGCCCCCATTATAATGCATGCTGCCTTGATAATCCAATCAAACTCCTCACAGAATTTAGTAGTCCCATCCACCGTTGCATTCTGCATTGCGCTGATCTCATTGGTGAGTGGAGGCCATCTTGTGTGGAGATCATTTGCTTAGGATAAAGCTTCCCAACAAGGTCAGGTCAAGTCCAGCACTTATAATATTGGATCTTCTGATTTTCGCCTCCACTGCCATCAACTCAGGCCTTACCTATTTCTCCTCTACTTCCCACCATCTGCCCTGCTTCCTCTGCCCTGAGACAAAAGGACAGGATTTCCCTTGTCCTCAAGACTACCCCACCAGCCTCTGCCTTCAATATATTGTACTCCGCAATTTCTGCCCCCTACAATGTGATCCCATCACCAAACACATCTTCCCCTCCCCCCCCCAACTTTCCACAGGGACCACTCACTCTGGGTCTCCCTCATCAACTTATCCCTTCCCACTAATGGCCCCCTCAGTACCTACCCCTGAGATCACAAGAAATGCTACACTTACACCCACACTGCATCCCTCACCACCACTTGGGGCTTCCAAACAGACCTTTCAAGTGAAGCAACACTTTTCAGGGGTCACTGCATCTAAAGTTCCAGCTGTGGCCTCATCTACATCAGAGAGACTGGATGCAGACTGGAATTTCACTTCGTTGAGCACTTTTGTTCTGCCCATTGTAATAAGAGAGATTTTCAATGGCCAGGCATTTTAATTCCCCACACCATTCCCACATCAGCACGTCTATCCATGGCATCATGAACTACCTATCCAAAGCCACCAGCAAATTAGAGAAACAACACCTAATATTCCATCTAGTTATTCTCCAAGCAGATGGCATTAAAATTGACTTCTCCTTCTGTGAAACCCCTTCCCCTAGTGCAGTGGTTCTCAATCTTTTCTTTCCACTCACACACCACCTTAAGTAATCCCTTAATAACCACAGAGCACCTATGGCAAAGGATGCCATAAGTAAGGGATGACTTAAAGCATTATGTGAGTGGAAAGAAAAAAGTTGAGAATGAACTCTTAACTATCAGCCTGTACTTCACTCCTACACCTTCCTCCCTCCTCACCTCCCCCCACCTTTTTAATTCAGGCAGCTGGCTGCTTTTTGCTCTTGCCTCGACAAAATGTTGATTACCATTTACTTCCTTTCGATGCTACACGACCTTCTGAGTTTTCAGCAGTTTTGTGTATCAAAGCCCAGCCACCTTGGCTTAAACTAACAGAAAGTCAAGCAAATCCATGTATGACTTTCCCCAAATCGGCGCACGTAGTCTTTCCTAAAATGAGCATTTATGTTCTGTGTTTATAGGTTTCGATTCAGTGGTATCGCCAAAGATTCTGCATTGGCTTCAAAACTCCCGTAAGTTTCAGGGCAACAATATTGGCTGAACACAGACAAATGGAATTGACTTGACTGGCATGGACAATTAGGGCTGAATTGCTTGTGTTTCTGCGCAGCAGAAATTTCTGACCCAATGTCTCTACATCTCCACTGTGATACCACTTTGTTGGCTGTGAAACACTCTGAGACAAGCTAAGGCTGCAAAAGATGCCACTCACCTCCAAGACTCTCTGGCACTGCATCAGGGTGCAAATTTGGCTATAAAGCATATCTTTTATTTTTTTTAAATTGACAGACTTTGTAACTTGAACAACCTTTTTTATTATCAAACTGCAGAGACAATTACTTATCGGCGTATTTCCTTGAAATTCCTCTGCATACGTTGCAAATGTGAAACATGTTTTTAGTTTTTTTTTAAATTCTTTTGCACATGCCCACATTATCTGCAGAGCATTGTTAAGATTTGACAAGAAACAGCTCAGTAGTTTGCCCTGGCTCTTGAGATGCAGCGAGAAATTAAAGCACAGAAGGACAGATGCAGATAATTCAGCTCCCCCCCCAACCCCCTCCAATCTGCATCGCTCTCGAGTGAGATCACAATCTTATCCATTTGCCTGCCTTTGCTCCATATGTCATCTTCGACATTGCAAATACCTGATATTTCCAAACTCCAGACAATCAGTTGAGCTGATGCCTACCCATTATAGGACTGATAAGTGATATTGGAATAAAAGATTGGTGAATGGCATCCTGTAACTGAGTAAATTATTCCAAAATATTAAAATATGGTCATATTATGCCTTTATATATATGTACATCTGATTTTATGTGCTGCTATTACGTGTATTTGAGTAAGCACTATGGTCCACACAAACATTGTCAATCAGATGATAATGAACTTGAACTCGATTTATACAATTTGACGCATTTTTGTCGGAAGATCTCTTTCAGAATGTTTTTTAGTGTTCTGGCTGTTTCTGAATTGTTAAAATAAAACCTTGTCCTGGTCTATCCCATTGGTGAATAAAGTCGCCTTGCCAAATCCTGAAAGTTACAATCAAATTACTCTTTAATCTTCTATATTATGGCTAATCAAAGGTTAGTCTGTACAATAGCTGGAAGTTCTATTAACATACTGGGGAATTCATGTTGCAACCAATATGTTCACTGTACGGTGACATGCCCAGAACTGTATGTGGTACTACAGGGGTTCGTATAGACACAACAAATCCTCCTCCACTTGAATTTTAGACTTCAAGATTTAAAAGATAACAATCTAATATTTCCGACAACCCGTCAATTTACTTTGTAATTCTATGCTGCTGTCTTGTCTATTTACAATCCAACCTATCTTTATGCTCTTGGCAAACTTGGATATATTTTCCACTTGTGTGGAGACAGACGAGAGACTGCACATGCTGGAATATGGAGCAACACACAATCTGCTGGAGGAGTTTTTCCTGCAGATCATACGTTTTTCTATTTTGCGGTTCTGTCTTTATACATATGTAACTGGAACCCCAGCGGAGATGTTCATACATCCTCACTCACATTCGGCGGAAGTAATGACGCATGATTGTGGCTCACTATCTTCTGTTACTTATCTTTTATGGGGAGGTGATTTCCATCAGATTTAATTTTAAGTTGCTCTCAATTCATTCAGTGTTAGTAATAAACCATATTGTCAAGTAGTTGACTTTATGATATGCAACCATTGTATGCAGATGATGTGTTGGATTTTGACTGAATATGAATTAGGAACCAGGAGGAAGTCATTCATCCCCCTCAGCAAGTTCCATCTATAGATGATGGCTGATCTGATTGGAACCCCATTCCTGCACTCTGCTAATCTTTCACCTCCTGGTTTATCAATACTTACAATATACCTCTCTCTTAACAATATTAACTCTGCCTCCTGCAAACTTGATGGATAAGATTTTAGAAAGTGCCCAATCGGGTTGTAGGGAACCCCCCTCTCCCTAATTCCTGACATTTCTCGTAATCCTCTCTACATCCAAATCTCTCAGGGTCTTCATGTTTCAACCAAGTCTATTCCAGCAACCTTTCCTCCCAAGAAAACCTTTCATTCCAGGTTTTAGTTTATTAAACCTTCTTTGAATTACATCCAATGTGTTCATGTCAAGAGGGATCAATTGTTGAAGAGGACTTCAGAAGTGGTCTCACTAAATCCTTGTGCAAATGAAGCACAACCTCCCTGTTCCCATGGAAAAATAGGTGATGACTTTCTGTTACCTTTCATAATTACTTGTAGTGGCTCTGTATTTGATTACAATGAAAAGGAAGATTAATTAGCACCAGGCAAGGGCAGTATGAGGGCATTGTTATGGAGTTCATTTAGGAGCCCGATAGATGTGGGGAAGAAACTGTTCCTTAGTCTGCCGTTGTGTGCTCTTAAGGCTTCACCCTAACAGGAGGAGGGAGACAAAAATGTGTCTGTGTCTGTCTTTGCTAGGCAGTGGAAAATGCAGATGGGATCCATGGAGGGGAAGGAAGTTTGCGTTATGTTCTGTGCTACATTCTCCATCTTCTGTAGCTGCTTCTGATCTTGAGCAGAGCAGTTTCTGTACCAAATTGTGTTGCCAAGTATGCTTTTGAATGTGGACCGGTTGAAGTTGTTGAGAAAGGGAAAAGACAGGTCCAAGTGTACTTAGTCTTCAAAGAAAGTAAAGGTATTGGTGCACTTTCCTGGCAGCCCCATGGTCTTGGTTACATTGTTTGAACGCCATTCAGCTGTTTTCAGTCTCCCTCCCTCCTCTATGTTGACCTATTGCCCCTCTTTATACCTTATTGTGGTGTCATCAGCAAATTTGTAAGTGGTGGTGTTTTCACACAGAACCATGTCCTCTTTGGTGTACAGCAAGAAGAGCAGGGGGATAAGTACGTAGCCCTGTGGTGCTCTGATGCTGCTGGAGATGGTGAGGGAGAAATTCTTGCCAATCCGCACTGGTTGGGATACTGAAGGTAAGGAAATCCAGGATCCAATTGCACAGTGCGGTATTGAGGCACAGCTCTTGAAATTGGCTGATCGGCTTCGAGTGGATGACGGTGTTGAATGCCGAATCGAGGTATACTTCCTGATGTCCGCATGTTCCAGAGTTTTGAGTATATCCTTTGACAAACTTCCTCACAGTCCACAATTTTCCCAAATATTTTTGTCATCTGCAAACTGACTAAAGTTTTGTCCAAATTATTGATATTAGTGGTCCCAGCACTGATCCCTGTGGAACACAGATGATCACAGACATCCAGTTAAAGTAACACCCTCTACCACTACCTTCTCTCTCTGCTATGGCCAAGCCAATGTTGAATCCAATCTACATGTCACAGTGAATCATAAGTTTCTTAGTAAGAGGGATTTAGAGCTTCTGTGTAATTTTTAATTTATTTTTAAAATTTATACATTCAGCACGGTAACAGGCCATTTTGGCCTATGAGCCCATGCCGCCCAATTTACACCCAATTAACTTACACCCTGGTATATTTTGAATGGCCAGAGGAAACCAGAAATCCTGGGGAAAACCCATGTAGGCACGAGGAGAATGTACAAACTACTTACAGACAGCATAGGATTCAATACCCGGTCCCAATCGCTGGCGCTGTAAAGGTGTTGTGCGAGCCAACCGTGCCACCCAGTTGAAGGTATAGTTGCCAATCACCAAGGAATGGAAACTGGGAGGTTGGAGAAAATATGGAGGAAAAAGACCACAAAGAATTGCTTGATCCAGAGAAGCTGTAGGAACTCATTGGGTCAGCCAATATCGATAATGGAAAGAAATGGTCAGACAATATTTCAGTTTGAGACCCTTTATCAAAGCTTTTTATATATATGTATAAAAGTGACCCAAATTTTAAGGTAAAGCATATCTCAGGAATATTTATGGAATTGTGGAAGGATATCTCTGGGTGTCACAGTTCAGGAATTTTAAAAGCTGAAGCTATGAGAATCTCAGGCCCCTTTCACACTTGCATCCCAGTAAATCAGCCATTCAGTGTCCCAGGATAGGAATGGGGGTTTGGCCTTTCATACCAGACCACTCCTAACTTGGACACTGAATGCATTCACACCCGCAAGGGTTCGTCCCTTTAATAGGAAGTTCCCGCAATGCAATTGCCCATTTCACACTTGCCTGATCTCAACGCCAGCGTCTGCGGATGCTGGGGATTGTACTAGGGGTCGAGGCCGGCAATCCCCGGTGTGAGATGATTGAGATGACATCATCTGATACCGGCATTGGGCAGAATTTGCTTTCATGCTTGCCACTTTAAAGGCCGACTGGCATTCGATTCCTGGAATCACTGGCAAATACGAAGGGGGCTTAAGTGAATAATTCTGGTACCGACTTTGACAGCAGGACTGGAATCTTGGGGGAAATTCAAAGATCTTCAATTTGATCTTGAACAGAACACCCAATTCAGACTCCCCACCAACATTTTAAAGAATCTAAATAAGAGGATAATTACTAATTCCATCCAAAACATAAATGCACACACTCAAAATGTCATCTTATTTTCAAGCATAAAAGCTCAGCAATCAGAGAAACAGCTTGTAACACTCCACACAGGTGTTCCTTACAAAAAGGCCTCCTCCGCCTCACTCACTTCCAATGCTCTACTCTGGTACTGAAATATGAATGTTAATAGTGAGCTAGAGCTAGATGATATGAGATATATATGATTTGTGCATACATATATATTATTTCTGTGTGTGTGTGTGTGTGTGTGTGTGTGTGTGTGTGTGTGTGTGTGTGTGTGTGTGTGTGTGTGTGTGTGTGTGTGTGTGTGTGTGTGTGTGTGTGTGTGCGTGTGTAGTTACAGGGAAAGGACGAATAAGGGGAAATTTGATAGAAGATTTTGAGGGGTATGGATAGGGTTAATAAAAACAGGCTTTTTCTACTGAGGCTGGGTGAGACAAGAATGAGAGGATATAGGTCAGGGGTGAAAGGTGAAACATTCAAGGAGAACGTCGGGGAACTTTTTCCCTCAGAGGGTGGTGAGACTGTGAAATGAGGCATCGGCAGAGTTGATAGATGCAGGTTCGAATTTGACATTAAAAAGAAGATTAGATAGGTACGGTACATGGATGGGGAGAACAATGTCCAGATGCAGGTTGATGGAACCAAGTGGAATCAATAGTTTGGAATGGACTAGATGAGCCTAAGGGTCTGGACTAGATGGGCCTAATGGTCTGTTTCTATGCTGTCGTGTTCTCTGATTCTATGGATCTATATAACTGACATTTATAGCTCACACTGAGAATCCCATACTGCTGCTTCTATATGCCCTGACAAGGCCAGTCACGCACAAGATTGATGCTACCTTCTGGATGTAATGTCGGCATGCAGGTAAAGATTAGCAAAGCATTTTTTTTGTCACTTCCACTCTAATCTCAGGCAAGCAGACAGAATTAAAAGTTCCCAGCCTCGAGGAGGGAATAAAAGAATTGTGAGCTTTTCTTCTTTGCTTACCATTTTCTTACCAATCTCTCGCCTTCAGTGAAAGGGTCCTCTGTTCTTCTCATTTACATTGATCCTGAATGTCAGGAAATGAACCCCTTTTGTAAGGTTAATTAATGGCAGGAGTAAGAACCTCAGGCAAGACAGCTTTAATCGGTACTTTTGTCTGCATAAAGCACATCGCAGCATCATTTTTTCCCCCTATTTACGGAGCTATCAGGAATGAACCACAGTTACCCAGTGCACTAAAGCATTCAAGGCCAAGTGGGGTGTGAATAGTTCTTTTGAATCCACATTCTTTTGGGAGATCCATGATATGGAAAGAAGATTCTAAAGTTAGGCAGCTGGAGGCGAGACTGTTCCTATCAGCTTCCATAGAGTCTGCTCGACATGGGAAATGGAAACGTACTTGGAATATTCAAGATATAAGATTCAATTTATTTTCATGTAATAAAAACAGTGTCGTATTACACAAAATTGCCTTTTATCTGCCATTAGAGAGACAGATTTGACATTGGCAGAAATTACCCGAAGCACCTTTTACAGTCAGAGAAAGAGAAATGAATGAGAGGTCCTCGCCCCCTCCCCCTCCCCCACCCAACCCCCGCGAGTCACCGAGTGTCTATGGATTCACCTCCAGCACTCCCACAGCCACACAGACTCAGGTCCAAATCATCACCAACCCGAGCTCCAGATCCAAACCGCTGATATATTGACGAATCCTTCGGGCCCTTGGCACTCTCTCGCATCCCAGTTCCGATACCCTAGCCCACCTTCAGCCAGTCGCAAGCCATTCTCCAGCCGTCCACAGGCTGGTGCAAGTCCCTTGACTGGAATCTCCACAGCCTCCGTGGGTGAGAGGGAACTTGATAGAGGTATTTAAAATGATAAAAGGAATAGATAGACTAGACATAAACAGACTCTTTCCTCTGAAGGCAGGTGAGGTTGGAACAAGAGGACATGAGTTAAGGGTAAGGGGGCAAAACTTTAGGAGAAATACTAGAGGATACTTTTTCACTCAGCGAGTGGTGGCAGAATGGAATGATCTTCCAAAAGAGATAGGTGCGCAGGATCCCTTCTGTCATTTAAGAGAAGGTTGGATGTGTACATGGAGGTGAGGGGTTTGGAGGGTTATGGGCGGAGAGCAGGAGGATTGAGATAGTGGAGTTGTTCAATTGAACCAGTGTGGACTCGAAGGGCCGACATGGCCTGTTTCCGTGCTGTAAACAGTTATATGGTTATATGGAATCACCAACAGCCGGCCACCTGTGTGGGTCCTTCATCCGCAGAGCCCCCTCACTGTTCTGCCGCTGTGGTCACCGTCCCGTGGGTTCTCTCCTCTGCTTCTCCATCTCAAATGAGGCATGGTCTCCCCTTCTGGTGCCCCGCATCAGTCCTCCGCTTCTCCGGAGTCTACAATCCCTTATGGCTGCTGCCGATTGTAGGCGCTGCTAACTTGGGTGCGAGATTTTATCTAAAACCACTGTCGGATCCTTTAACACGCCTTTCAATGTCTATACGGAGCTAACAGAAGTCGTACTGGGCAGTTTGACACCACGGGAGCACTGTGCTTTCGCTCCCCGCTCTCCGGCCATGCCCCAATTTCTTTTAGATGAGAGGATTTCTCTACCCCTGAAAGGTTTCTTACCTTCCCCATCCCCTGCTTCTCTGGCTTTTGCTTACCCTAATTCTAAGCACGATCAAAAGGTCACAACCTTGACATCTGCTCTCTTTAACATTAACACTCACTGCACTTGTCATGCCATTGCCTTGTAAATAACAGATTAATCATCCATTGTCAGATGCATTGTACTGAAGCGATGCACTCCTCCTTCACCCAGATGCCAATTGCAAAGCAGCAGCTCAACGGTTGGCTTGATGCAGATGACGGTAGGTGGAATCAGTGAGTAAGACTGGCAGCTCTTCAGAGCAGCACGATTAGCATAGCATCTAGTTCAACACTGCAATTGGGGTTCGAATCCAGCGCTGTCTGTACATTCTCCTCGTGTCTGCTGGGTTTGCTCCACGTGCTCCAGTTTTCTCCCTTTCTTCGAAACATACCGAGTTTGTAGGTCATTTGGGTGGCATGGGCTCATGGGTCGAACGGGCCTGTTAATGTGCAGTATGTCTGAATGTAATCTAAATAATGTTAATCCTAGAATGGTGTAATCAGGTGCCATCTCTGACCCCTCTCCCTAGCTGTTCCTCCTTTTGTTTCCCTGAAAAGGCACACAAACGGGACTCTTTAGTCCAGCGTCACTTCCAAGACTGGAAAAAGATGCAAAAAAACTCCCTTCAGAGTGCCCCTGTACATCACCACCTCCTCCGATGCCACTGCCTCCTGCGCCCACCCCCACCACCCCCCCCCCCATAACCTCCGTGCCCACACAGCTTCTTGTCTGTTTCAGTGGTGAACCCAAGATCCAGGCATTCAGGCCAGCGGGCGGCCAGGTGAAAGCATTTCTTGGTGTCACTGTCTTTATGATGCCATGCTAATATTTTAATGAGCGCTCAAAACCCCCATTGTCAAGTCGATGCAATCACGAAGACTAGCCAGCGGCTCTACTTAGTTTGTAGAGATTTGGTACATCACCAAAGACACCCCAAACTTTTACAAGTGTACCACGGAGAACATTCTGACCGGTTGCATCACTGACTGGTACCGAGGAGCCAAGGCACAGGACAAGGAACCTACAGAGTTGTGAATTCGCAGTGCTATTAGTCTCCACTCCATCAAGGACATCTGCTTGAGGCAGTGTCTTAAGTTAGCAGTCTCTAGCCTCAAGGACCCTCACCACCCAGGCCACACCCTCCTCTCACTGCCACCATCAGGAAGAAGGTACAGGAACCTGAAGATGAACACCCAGTGGCACAAGGACAGCTTCTTCCCCTGTGCTATCAGATATTTGAATGAACCACAGACACTATCTCACTTTCTCTTATTTCAACACCGATTTATTTATTTTTAAATGTAATTTTATAGAAATATTTGCACTATAATGCTACTGCAAAACATATTTTGTGGCATGCTCATGACAATAAATTCTGATTCTGAAGTTTGCCAGAGAAATGGAGATGCACCATTAATAATCACAAAAGGCAGGAGTTGTGAAACTATCAGGCTTTTATTAACTAAAGACTGGAACAATCGTCTTGACTGATTGAAACGAAGAGAAAGGGGGATCATTCAAGGGGCTATGGGATCGGTTTCAGGAGGTGTGTCCAGCCAGAAGCAGCTAATCATGGCATAACAGTGGTTTACCACATTCACCTCTCCTTTGTAAGAAGAGTCCTGCAGGGTGAGAAAAAAAAGAGGGGGTGAAACAGCTGTACATATGTGCATTTCACAGGTTAAGTCTATCAGGGGGTCTCCTCTGCCCTAGTGAATGATGTGCAATGGTTGGGGCACTGCCGTAGCATCCTGAGCAGCTTGTGAGGTTGGCCTGTTAACTGTTTGTTGAGGGGTGAGAACAGGTGAAGTGGTGGGGATCTATGGAGCTGGTACATCATTGGCGACAACAATGGTCAGGTGTAGGGGGTGGTCAGCTGCAATTCCGGGACCCCCAAGGGTGAAGTGGTGGGGGGGGAAAGAGTGTCTTTATAAAGCCAGAGATGGTCAGGGAGGTGCCCAATGGTGCAATGTCCTGGATTGAGTCTGTGTCTTCATGCCCTTCAGAGAAGGCAATGTAGGCATACTAGGGATTCGCATGGAGAAGGCGGACCATCTCGACCAGCAAGTCAGATGTGCTTCCAGAGCTGGGGAGGTCAGCCAGCCAGGCAGGTAGTCCCAGACGCAGACTTCCTAAGGAAAGCAAACATCAGTCCATGAGGCATGTTGTTGGTGGCCATACATAAAAATGACCAGATGGAGTGGAGTGTGACTAGGAGGACTTCTTGCCAGTGGAAAATGTGGAGACCCATGTCCTCAATGCCAGGAGGTTGGCCGTAGCATTCTCCCTTTCCACTTGCCCATTATCTCTGGAATTGTAGCTGGTGGTCCTGCTCATGATGATGCCCCTGGCCAGCAGGTACTGCCACAGCTCATCACTCATGAATGATGTTCCTTGGTCACTGTGGATGAAGTCAGGGTACCCAAAGAGGGCTTTGATAACTGTGGCTGTGTTCATGTCCAGGCATGGCATGGTGAAGAGGAAGTGGGAGTATTCATCGATTATTTTAAGTAAGCAGACATTCTGGTTGGAGGAGGGGAGGGGTCCCTTGAAACCACTGGAGAAAGGTATTATGGGTAGAATTGATTTCAGGAGGCATGTCCAGCCAACAGCAGCCAGTCATAGCATAACAGTAGTTTACCACATATAGGCTATCCCATCGTGTAGCAAGGTGGGGGTGCGGGGTGGGGGGTGGTGTGCCTGGTCAAAGCTGAGGAAATTTAGGCAGGGACATACTTTCCCTGAGAGAAATTCAAAGTCAAAACACCCAGAAATAACATTGGAGGGCTTGGATTTTAGTACACAGTGTTTTAGAGCAAATCAACAACTTGTTTTAAAGTCCAGCCTGATTATCCTGTTCTTCTCAGAGGAAATCGCAGCCAGTCTTGGCTAATGGTCTCAGGTCACCCTTACCTCCCCAGACATCCTTTTTTGCTTCTTGACATGGTGAACTGAACACAGAGCGGTAAAACAGGATGATGTTCAAAAGCGAGGAAGGACAGAGGAGGAAGAAATAATAAATCCTTGAAACATAGACTCATTTTCAAATTTTGGAAGGGAGCACTTTAAAACGGTAACAAAGAAAGAGCTGCCAGATGAGTTAACTTTGAATATCTCTTGGACTTTTGCAGAAGTGATTTTGGTGCTACATCTTTGTTTCACAACCCTAAGTGGCTCTCACTGAGAAAGCAGACAATAAGAAGCTTACTAAGTATTTGATCGAATTGTCTAATTCTTTCCCTGAATTTTACTTAGTTCCCAAGTATGTAACTAAATTTGTTTTCTAGTTCACCTCTCGATGCCTGAAAACAGGATTCTATGTGCGGGAGGAAGTGAAGAGGAAGCTGACTCCTTGAAGTAAAAGAAATTACACATAAAACAGAAGCCAAACACATTCAAACAGGGGGGTGTTTGAGACTCTCTTTTGAAACTGGATTGGTTTGAAGGCACCTGGAGCTGAGCCTGCCATGTCTGGGATCATCACACCTAGTCCACAGTCCTTGGGGGAAAACGCTGAAGAGCCGACTCACTTAAATGTTGCAATGTAATTGATTTTAGATATACAACACTGTAACAAACCAATTTGCCCCTACAAGTCCGTTCTGTCCCGGTACGTAATTTGAAGGGTGGAAAGAAACTGGACCCCCACCCCCCCCCCACCCTGGAGAAAACCCATGCAGTGTGGGGAGAATGTGCAAACTCCTTCCAGACAATGCCGTCCTGATCGCTGGTACTGTAAAGGCATTACACTTTGATTAGTCCATGAAGAATGCCAAGAGCAGGAACCAGTTTGTATAATAACAGGATAGAAAAGCAGGGAGAGAATGATAAATGTATGTAAACTGAGGGTGGACCATACATAGAGTGCCCTGATATGATCAATGCTCAGCAAGGCCATACAGCAAGTGTGGAACGTTTACAAGGATGTCTCCAAAATCAATTGGTTGGAACGAGCAGGAGTGTGACCAATTCTCTGGAAAAGGGAAAATAAAGAGGAGACCTGTTAGAGGCCTTTGTGGTTCAACAGGATGAATGAGGGGGAAGTGTTCCTATTTGCTGATGAGAAGAATTATGGAGACCAAAAAGCAAATGAAGAACGAAGAAGACTTCCCCTGTGATGAGAATGTGAAGCTCAATGTCACATGGCAGACAGAAGTGCTACAATTTATGGGAAGCCTGGAAAGAGATATGGAGGGCAAGCTGGGAAGAGCTGCTTAGAATGGGAGACAGCTGATATGGGGCATCATTAACATTACAATTTGGCCAGTGCTGCAAAAGCCTCAAAATTTCATCGTCTGTCGTACAGATCCTGATGAAAAAGATATCTGAGGCAGACAAAGAGCAAAATAACTAATTTTCTCCAAGGAGAAACATGAACAGCGATTTCATAAGTAAACAGTTTATGCTAAATTACCAGACACTTAAGTCTGCAAATGATGCTGTGCAATCATGTTTAACCTTCTGTGTGAAATGAAGAGGAATGCCAAAGTTTGAGCACTACACGAATAATTAGTAGTTACTTTTCTCAAATGGCCTAAGTACACATTTGTGTCCATTGTAGAGGTGCAGTAAATGGAAGAATCATTGAAATTGAATAATGTAGAACTGTCTGTCAATTCTAATTGGTCAATTTCCAAGTTTGTGAATAGGGTCACAAACTTAACTCTTCTCTCTCAGTTGTACATTATTATTCATGTACAATCAGCACGAATTATATCAGAATTGCCTCTAATTGGAGCATCCCTGAACTTTTAGCAAAATTCAGGATTTTTATCTTGATTTTAAAAAAAACAAGGCTCCATATGTACCTTACAATATCTGGACCAAACACATTCAAACAGGGGGTGTGTTTGAGGTTCTCTTTTGAAACTGGATTGGCTTGAAGGCACTTGGAGCTGAACCTGCCATGTCTGTGATCATCACACCTAGTCCACGGTCCTTGGGGGAAAACGCTGAAGACCAAAGGAATGGTTCTGATTTTACATTTCACGATCAGCCTCCGATATTTTCCTATGTCTGGGATTCTACATTGGAAGGTGCAAGTCCTGAAATTTCTGCTCATTGGGCTACTCATGGGAAGGCCTGTTTACCCGGAATTTACACTCGACAACCAGCTTGAACGGCCAGGCTCTTCCTCGTCAGCAACAATGGAAGAAAGAATGTAGGGAATAGAAATAGACCATCTGGCTGTTCTCAAAAAAAAATCAATATTCCTGAAAATTCCTTCTCCTTTGATCCCCTTAAATCCAGAAATCTACTTGAATGACCCATCCCATCCCCATCATATTCTCTGTGCCGCACCATTTTCTTTCCTCGTCCCACTGACCTGCACCCAGCCTGTAGCCCTCCATACCTCTCCCATCCTTATACCAGTCCAAATTCTTCTTAAATGTTAAAATTGAGCCCCCATTTACCAATTCAGCCGGAAGCTCGTTCCACACTCCCACCACTCTCTATGAACTTGAAAACATGAACCTCCAGATTCAATGACAGTTTCTCTGTTGCAGTTTTAAGACTCTGAAATGGGTCTCACATGGTAAAAGATGATGCTTTTGCACTATTTAACTATACGCTTCTCTATACCCTGCACTTTGTCTTTGTAACCTAGGGGAAGTGTCAGAGCTAATCATTTTACACAGAGAGGGATGGGCGCCTGGAATGCATTGCCATGGATGGTGAGGGGGTTGGCACTATAGGGCTCTTAAATAGGCATGTGAATGTAAGAAAAATGGAGAGAAATAAGTGTATGCCTGGGAAGAGTTAGATTGTTGTGGAGTAGGTTTATATAGGTCGGAACAAGATCGTGGGGTAAAGGGCCTCTTTTACTGTCATGTTCTATATCTACCTCACTGACTTCTTTCGCCTTTAAGAATCTGTAGATGTAAACCCCTTGCTTCCCCCATTTCTCCACAAAGCTCAGCAACCTCTCATTTATTCTATATTAATTGACCTTTACACCTCCTCCCAATGCATTCCCTCACATTTCTCTGGATTAGATTCAATTCGCTATATTGCTGGCCAAATGACCACACCCTTAATTTCTTTCCCGCAAAATAAAGCTTTCCTCCTTTCCAGCAACCACGGGGCATTTTTTTTCTTTTATCTGCAAATTTCTTTATCATCAAGCCCCTTCGTTTCCAACAACCTGCTTTTTATTGATCCCATGAGCTTCAAATTTCTTTTGACAAGGTCTTCCTCCAATTTGATATCTGTGGACTTCGGAATTCATTTTATGTCATTTATTTGGGACAATTCCCAACAAAGCATAATCTGTTCATTTTGCAGAAAATGAAAATCATTGGACACTAATTGCCATTTTAAAATGAGTAAACCAGATAATAGAAAACCTTTCAAAGCCATTTCTGTTGGAGATAGATTCTCTTTTTTCGCCCATACATTTTAATTCCAAATTTCCAGGAAGAATGTATTTCTTCTCCGTCAGCCTTAAACTGATCAAGCACTTTGTCAATCTTTAAAACAAAGCGTGAAATGTTCAGGAAATAATATTTCTAAACCATTTCCACACCACGCACATGTGCAAGAAATCTCTTGGCTCTCACTAACACAAACATTACAGAAGAACCATAGGGAAAGGCCAGGGTGAGGGCCTCTTCGTGAAGAGGGAGGGAAAACAGTGTAACAAATGACTTTTGTTTTTGTTAAGAGTCCAGAATTATGAGGAGCATTGTCATAGGGCTGTCGAATCAATCGATTGGCACCCTCTGCAGGAACCCTGCACAAGCAACTGTCAAACTGTATGGAATTTGTGTATTAATGGCAAATGCATGGATTGTGATGTGTATTTGTATTGTCTGATTCTGAAGTAATGGCCTATTATAACATAATGAAACCTTTACAGTTAATTAGAAACACATTTGCCAACATATCTCTGAAATAAAACCTCACTGAGGCATAAATAAAATTCCAGGGAGAAAACTCTATCTAACAAGCCTGGCTTTGTTCCAACATTGAACTCCATGACAAACCATACATTGTGCAGATTTTGTACCTGCAAGTATGTCAACAGCTCACATTGTGACTGCATCTGTAAGGTCATACCTTAATTGTGGCTTGTAGCAAATGCACTTGGCATTTTCCTCCCAATCCTGCACACATTAATGTAATGAGGTATTGGACAAGCTTCCTGTAAAAAGAGGTCAAGTATTTTTTTCATGAAACTTTGGTTCCTTGGAGCCTGGCAGTGGAGCAGCACCAAGGAATTTAGAGGGGGACAAGGAATTCTCAATGAATTGAGGAACAGTGGATCCCAGGCACAGATACTATGAAAATCCAATGGCTTGCCGATGTTCCACTAGGGAATGCAACTTTCCCTTCTTAAATGGAGTTATTGGCTCAAAATGACCAACAAATGTCAATACTGAGGACAAATATACATACAAAAACATGACTGAAATGGCCAGGAGTTATTTGATTAATGCAATTTGTGAATTACCTGTCCAGAGTTTCAAATCATTCTGCAACTATGAAATTGACTTCAGGCTGATATTACAATAACATATGAAATTCAGCTCAAACACAGGAGATAGTAAATTAGAGCAGGTGTGGAACCCTACAATCCTTGTCTCCTACTAATGGGGCTTGATCTGCTGAGATCAAGATTCAGATTCTTTGATTGTCATGTAATAAATAGATAAAATTGGTCAACCTTTGCTTTCCGTAAAGGGACGCAAAGAAGTGCCATTAGCAGAGCCACCGAAAATAAGAAAAGTGAAAGAGAGTCCCTTCAAAGACACCCTGTCCATGGGTTTCACCTCCAGCCCTTCTCCAGATGCTGCAGATGCACAGCCTCCTGTCTTGTTCGTTGTGAAACTCAAGCTCCTGGATCCAAACCTCTGATGTGACGGGGAAGTTGTCAGTGCCTCATGTCCTTCAGGAGCCCTCCTTGCCATCAGCACCCTCGCTGATCCTGATATCTGGTTCCCAAGAGCCACTTGTCCAACAGCTACGGTCCTTCCAGCAGACTGTGTCAACTTCAGGATTTGAGCATCAGCAGTTCTTGTTTATCTCCAGCCGTTCAGCCCAGCTCTGCCAGTCAATGATTGACCCAGCCTTAGGCTCAGCACCACTTGCCTGCTCTCGTGCCTTGGCTCCCTTGCAGATTGCCAGTGTCCATCACCACACTTTTGCAAAGGAAAGGAATTCCAAAGGCTCACAACTCCACCTTATTCTAAAATTATGGCTGCTAGGTAGAGACAGGTGTAAAATCAACTAGAAACAAAAGGGTTAATCTCACACTACTGGAAGTCAGACATGTGATTTGAAGATCAGGCTTAACACCAGAATGAAGTGGGTTCAGCTTCAGGATCACTCCAGTACTGAACACCTGAAGCTTGTTAAGCCCTGCTTCTCTGCTATTGAATTAACTTAAAGTGCATCATTTCTGCATTTTAAATAATCCACTTATTTAAATATTCAAGGCAATTACTTCCAGAAATGTTGGAAACATTTGAGGTGCTGGCCCTATACTCAAGTGCATGGGGATTTCATCAAATGACTTGCAATTAATTTTATATTTAGGGACTCTCAGAGAAGTAATACCATGGTGGGTGTTTAAAAAAGATGTATTTTCACTGTACAATCATTATTGTGTCTGCACAGTTAAAGTGGAAAATGTTTGGTAAAATAAAGACATGTGGACATCATTTGCAAGGTGAGCATTTATGACCACTCCCTATTTACTGTTTGAAATGAAAATGGGCGAATCATTTTCTTGAACCTTCGCATTCTCTCCTAAAATGCTGGAGCAAGACGTAACCTACTGGAGAAATTCAGCAGGTCAAGCCGCAGCAGCGGGAGAAATAGAGTGGTCGATGTTTTGATCTGAAGCCCTTCGTCAAATCTTCTGGTGTGAAACGTTGACCATTTTATTCTCCCACCGATGCTGCTTGACCTGCTGAGCTCCTCCAGGAGACTGAGCATTGCTCCAGATCTCAGCAGTTCCCCCTCCAGTCTCCTATGATGCTGTTGGACATGGAGCTCTAGGATGTTGGTACAATAATAATGGAATGGGGTTTTGTTTCCAAGTCAGGATTGTGTGAGGTTGGGAGAGGGGCCTGTACATGTGGTGGTGTTTCCAAGCTCTCGCTCTCCTTCTTGGTGGTAGAAATCATGGGTAGGGGGTGGGGGGTGGGGTGTTGCCGCAGTAGCCTGAGTGAGGAATTGGTGTGTACTTTGCAGGTATGCACTTCCACCATCGAATGAATATTTCGGGTGCAGCAAGTGTTACCAAACAAATTCACTGCTCTGCCCTCTGGTTTCTTCAAGGTTCTTGGAATGAGCTGAATGTACTGCATCACTGATGTAAGAAATTAAGTGGACATGTTTGACAATCATTACATGTCTATGTAACTGCAGTGGCAGTTGGCAAAAAAAAATCACCAAGGTTCAAAACTGTGGTGTCTACTTCCCTTCATAGTTGTAGACTTTTAGACCTAGAATAAAAGAAATGTTGAAGCATTTGAACAAGATGCATTTAGCTTCCAGTTACATTATGGATTGCATAACCTGAGTTCATTTATTATTGAACAAAATAAGCCAAAGACAAAACAACCGATGCAGTCAAAGAACCCCATCTGTACTTGTTTTACTGCAGCTGTTTTGCCCATTCTAAAGACCAGATATAGAAAATGTTCACTGCCCCTACTTCTATCTCAAATAGCTGGAGCTGTGTTTCTGTAGACTGGCTCCTTGCTAAATGCATATCTACTGATACAGTGGAATTGTTTTATTGTGCGGACCCTGGTTAGATGGAACTAGCAATCACCTTCCAGGTAAAATTGTGTCCAAGAGGTAACTGGATTAAGCATTTCCATGCACGCTGCACTGAATCACACAACTGCACTGTACAAACCATCATGTCCATGCTGACCTTTACCCATTTTTGTGAGTACCATGAGGTTTGTATCATGCTCTGCCTTGCCTATTTAAGTGCTCATTAAGTATCTCAAACATCTATTTTCACCACCTCCATTGGCAGCGAGTTCTAGATATTAACCATATCTTTCCCCTCCTTCTCTGTAAAGCTCCTACCTCTTAACTTAAACTTGAAGCTTGTTTTTGATATCCAAAGAACAGAAAAAAATGATTATCTGCCCTATCTCTGCCTCTCAAAAATCTTGTGTATTTCTCATTCATTCATTCGTCAGCCTCCTTCACTCAAAGGAAAATAAATCCAGCCTATCCAATCTCTTCCCATATCTAAAGTCCTCAAATCCAGTCAACATCCTGGTAAAATGCTCTGCACTCTCTCCAGTGTAATTGCCCCTCCTTGTATTCTGGTGCCCAGAATAGCATTCAATGCTCCGTACACTGTAAAGTTGCAACACAAGGTGCCAACTTCTACCAATGAAGCAAGCAGGTCAAAAGCCTTTTTCGTCCCCTATCTACTTGCATTGTCACTCATAGAGAACTATGCACTTGGACCCCAAGTTGTTAATTAACATTCCTTGACAACCTACATTGAGTATATTTTCTATTTCAATTTAATTTTCCACCTACAATCTGCTCATGCTCCTCCCAACTTCCCATCCAATCTATCCTGCCATTGTTTTAGACAATTCCTCCCTCGATACCCACAGTTCTATAAGCTTTTGTGTCATTAACAAGCTTGTTCATCGCACCTCCTGCATTTACATCCAAGATGTTAACATGTACTTCGAACAAGAAGTGTCCTGGCAACAATCCTTCCGTTAAACCACTGGTCACAGACATCCAATCAGAAAAACATCCTTCATGAATTATTGGGGTCAAATTCCCACAGCACCCGATGTTGTTTTTACTGAGTAATATTAAGTTTATAAAGCCAAAGTTAAATTTAAATATTTATCAAATTGAATTTGTGTTAATTGCTATAGCAGTTGTTAGGAAATGTATAGCAATATCATGGAAATCAGAAATAGATTGAGGCTTGGAACGATGGCGTGCACAACTTCATAATTGTATACATTAGAGAAAATTACTTGTAATTTGTGAAATAAATATCATTTTTTTTAAAAATATGGAGCCCATATTTACAAAATTTTGATTTGCACATATGATTGGCTCTCTGAAGACCTCACTTCTAGGTAACCTCCAATAAATCTTTCTGTATAAATGTTTTATTTCTTGGTATTCTCCAGTTCTTTCTTCCTTTTTTTTTAACGATGGGGTTTGGGAGTATATTATCATATTTAAAAATGTAATCATTTTTAAATAGCTTACAATTGAAGGTAATGTAATTGTTGTTTAAAATTTATAAATAAAGTATTTAGAAACAGAGAAACATCCTTCCATCATCACCTTCTTCCTCCTATCACCACCAATATTGGATCCAACTGGCCAGCACTCCTTGGATCCCATGTGCCTTAACCTCTGGACCAGCCTATCAAAGGGACCTTGTCAAATGTTTTATGCAAATTGTCCATGCAGACAATGTCTAACACCCTGTCCGTTTCAATCTTCTTTGTCACTTCGTCAAAAGATTTCCCTGAAAAAATATATATTTTCAGCTCTTGCCTTTCCAAATGTACATAAATCCTATCATTTTGTATTTTCTCCAATAATTTCTCGGCCACTGACGTAAGGCTCTTTGGGTTGTGATTACCCAGTTTCTCCTTGCTATCCATCCCATGCCAGCTTACTTATTATTTCCTTCCCTCCCCCCAGAATGTTGAAAATTAAACAGCTAAAACAATTAAAGTGACAAAAAAATGATGGTGAAAAGAGAATTTTCATGTCCCACCAGTCTCTCTCATCTATTTCCACTCTTTTGAGGTGCTTCATTTTATTAGCTTTTTAAAACTGTGGGCTGTTGTTATAGCTGCATACCAACGTGTTCTAGATAAGGTTGCCATATTTTGGCAAAAGTATCGTATATATTTCTTAAATTACATGTTATTTTCTCCATGGGCATGCAGTTGTGCATCTCCGTGGACCATTGAGTGATGAGCAGGGGGAAGTTGGACGTCCAACTTCTTCTTATACCAATACTCTAATCTGGACAATATCCTGGTGAATCTGTTCTCCACCCTCACCAAGACCTTGCATCCTCCCTGTACAGCAGAGACCAGATCTCCACACATTACTCCAAATATGGCCTAACCAAATTTATTTTACTGCTGCAATCTTTATACTCAATGCCCCAACCAATGAAGGCAAGCATGCCATACACCTTACTTACTGCTACATTCAGGGAGCTATGGGTTTGCTCTCCAGGTTTTGTTTGCATATCAATGCTTCTAAGGGTCTTGCCATTTACTTTCCCTTTACATTTAACCTCCCAAAATTCAATGTCCAGATAAAACTCCATCTCTGCCCACATTTCTAACTGATCCATAACCTGCTGTATCCTTTGGCAATCTTCTCTATCCATAACTTAACCAATTTTTATATCATCTGTGAACTTAGCAACCAAATATAATTGATGTTCAAATTATTTAGATAGATCATAAATTACAGAGATCCCAGTACTGATCCCTATGGAACATCATTGGTCACAGACCTCTGTCTTCTGTGGCTAAGCCAGTTTTCAATCCAAACACATTGGATTCCATGTTCCTCAATCTTATGCATCTGAAACATTTGTTTTTCTGCAATTTTCTAGCACCTCACCTGCAGATAACAAAGATGAAAAAATCTCCATCAAGAGCTCAGCTCTCTCCTCCGTTGCTTCCCCTATGATCCTGGGATAGAGCTTATCTAGCCATGTGGATCTTTCAACTCTTATGTATCCCATGATAGCTGCTTCTTAATACTAATTTGCTCCAGGTTATCCATGCTCCTCTCCCTAAACTCACTATCTTCCACTTCCTTCTCGTTGTACATTGACAGAGAACACTGCAGTCAGAGGGCAACAGCAATCATCAAAGACCCTCACCACCCAGCACACGCTCTGTTCTCACCGCTGCCATCAGGAAAGAGGTGTGGGTGCCACAAGACTTGCACCACCAGGTTCAGGAACAGTTGCTCCCCCTCCACCATCAGACTCCTCAATGACATGGTCAATCAGGGACTCATTTAAGGACTCTTACTTGTGTACTTCACATAAGCATAGAACTTCTTAGGGTTTTCTTTAATCCTACTTGGCAAGCCCTTCTCAGGCCCCCTTCAAGCTCTCTTTCTTAAGTTCTTTCCAGGTTACCATACAATTCTCATGTGCTTTCCTGTTTTTTGCTTCCTAAATCTAATGTATGGTTCCTTCTTCCTCTTAACTAGCGTCCATACCCGTTTTGTCAACCTAATTCTCTTTTCCTACCATCTTTCCCCTGTCTCAGTGAGACAAACTTATACAGAGCCCCACACAACCTGTCCCAAAATATCTTCTGTGTTACTTTGGTGCTCTCTCCTGAGATCACCGGTTCCCACTTTACTGTCCTCAGAATAGGTTCGTGCGTGTGCTCTAAGACTGAAGCTTATGGAAGATGACTACACACTCTGTTGAAAAATATTTTCACTTTACAAGACAACTTCTGGTCCCAAGTGGAAATGCTATTTAGAGGGATGAATGGAATTATGATCTAACCTTTATTTCCTTCCTGTGAGCATCTGCTAAAGAGGTTCAATTACTCTAGATCCTGGAGCACTCGGGTGTGAAGCAGTGCTAAGGGTGAGGTCCAATCATTTGAATGCACCGTCAATATTCAACAAGAACATTGTGACCTCATCATCTAAGATCTGGCAAAGAAATGGGTTGCGTTGCTACCTGGTGCACAACGATTATTAAAAATCACATGGATAGAATTTGATCAATAATAACAAGGTTGGATAAATTTCTACATAGTAAGGGAATTGAGGGAGATGGGAAATAGGCAGGTAGCAAGATCCCAGCTATGATCACATTGAATGGCAGAGCAGGTTCGATGGGCCGATGGCTTATGCCTGCCCCTATATTTTTTAATGTGTTTCTTTGGGAGGTGCATTTTGATGGATTTATCCACATGTGGTGGCATTTGAGGCTTGAACACTAAATTAAAATTCAGCTGGTCTGAAGTGTTGGGAGCTGTTGACTTACCTTTCACTTGCTATCCTAACCATGCACCAAAAGTCTGGGGCCTAATTTCTACTCAGCAGGCTGCTATTCTCAACAAGCTACATGATCTAGTGATACAGTGATCTAGCTCTTCTGCTATTTCTGAGAAACTGAGCATGAATTAATGTTAGTCAGCAATAAACTAGATCAGGACCTGTGTTACGGAGTCCAGAGGACCCCCAAAACCATCAGCAATAGATATGCTTCACAACACAGAATTACTTAAACAAAAGTAGTTTTTAATTATATTTGAACAAGAAAACAGAATTAAACTTTAACTTACTACTTAACCTACTTACTTAACCTATTTAATCCCCCCTTTAATACTAAGCGCAGGTGTGTATAATGTATGTTCAAGATTAGAAAAGTTCTTTCAATCATGGTCCAAACTCACTGGTTGCAGGCAATTCTTGTACTGTGCACAGAAATTAGCATTAACAAAGTTCACCAGTCTTTGGTGCTTAACAGGCAAATGGTTATCACTCAGGGGGTTCTTGTTGGTCTTCAGAGAGAGATTCCTTTTGTTCCAGGACATCCACACCTGATTCCTGGTTAATCAGTCTTGTTGACGAAACTTGCCCTCTTCAGGGTTCTCCAGATGATCCTCCTCCTTTCAGGTCACCTTTCAGACAGCCAGTCTTCTCCTTTGACCAGGCAGTCTTCCAAAGGTTTGCCAGCTTTGTGCTTCTGGAACTGATTTCTGTCTCCTTTCTCTCTGTTTCACACACTCCCTCTCTGAGAGCAAAACTGTTCTGACTGCCTGCAAAAATCACATGCTCTCTCAGGCAAACTGTATGCTGCAACTTTGTTGCTCTTTTCTCAAAAAGCACTCTGCAAAAGTCCTGCAAATATTCTGTGTTTTAAAATGTTTGTGTGCAACCTCCTCTAACAATTCCTCCCAAACCACCTCTAAATACTCTGTCGCACCTGAAAAAGCTCAAAATAACGTTATAAGTTCTTTTTGCCAATTGCTTGGCTTCTGAAGACCATAGAAACATAAGGCACTACAGCAGACAGCCAGGCCCTTTGGCTCATGCAGTTTATGCCTAATCCTATTAACGTGCACCCGGACCATAGCTCTTTCTACCCCTTCCATCATATGTACCACTCCAAATTTCTCTTAAATGTTGAAAATGGACTAGCATCCATTGCGCAGTCTCCCCACCCTCTGCGAGAAGAAGTTTCACCTTTTGCCCTTACACCCTTGTCTTCTTGTTCTTGTCTCACCCAACCTCAGTGGAGAAAGTCTGTTTGCATTAACCCGACCGATACCCATCATTATTTGTATATCACATTTCACCTACTTCTCCAATGCTCCATGGAATAAAGTCCTAACCTATTCAATTTTCCATTGTAACCCATCTATCCAAGTCCCAGCAATATCCTTGGAAATGTTCCCTGCATTCTTTTAATCTTATGGATATTTTTTCCTGTGGTTAGGAGACCAAAGCTTTGCACACTGCTCAAAATTTGGCCTCACCAATGTCTTGTGCAATTTCGATATAACATCCCAATACTTTTATTTATGAAGGCCAAAATGCCAAAAACTCTACAAGACCTTATCTATCTGTGACATCATTTTCAAGGAATTATGTATCCTTATTTCTCTGTTCTACTACAATCCACAATGACCCTCTATTTGCCATTTAAGTCCTACCCCAATTCATCCTCCAAAGTGCAACACATCACACTTGCCTACATTAATTTCTATCTGCCATTTTGCAACCCATTTATCCAGCTAGTCCAGATTCCACTGAAAGCTTTGAAAGCTTTTCTCGCTGTCCTCTACACCTGCAATCCATGTGTCATCTGCAAATTGGCTGACCAAATTTACCATATAATTATCCAGATCATTGACATAGAGACGATCAACAATGGGCCCAGCACTAATCTGAGACACAACATTAGTTGTAGGCCTCCAGTCAGAGAGGCATCCTCTACCATCATTCTCTGCCTTTACCCATAAAGGTAATGTCTCATCTAATTTACCATCTCATCCTAAACACCAAACAAATGAACCTTCATGACCAATCTACTATCTGTCACTAGTCTTACTGAAGTCCATGTTGACAACATCAACTCACTACCTTTCCCTCATCAGCTTTCTTGGTAATCTCCTCGATAAACTCTATACAATTAGTTAGACATGACCCACCATGCATAAAGAGATCATCCAAGTACTTATTTATTGTTTTTTATTTAAAACTAATGAAAGGGATTATCAGTTTTATTGAATAAAAGCAAGCCATCACTCAGCAAGCATATGTATCTAGATTTAAAATTTTAACATATCCACTTCTGATATCACGTTCACTGGCCTATAATTTCTTGGATTATTCTTAGAGCCTTTATTAAACAATGGAACAGTATTAGCGATCCTCCAATCCTCCAGCATATCACCCTTGGCTGAGGACATTTTAAATACCTCTGCTAGGGCTCCTGCAATTTCTGCACTAAACTTCTCAAGGTCCAAGGGACTATCTTTTCAGATGCGGGAGATCTTTTCTGCACAAGCCCATCCCTAGGGTAAGGTCCCCCAGCAACAGTCCAAAATTTGAATTGGATCAGACTGGCCTTTAAAGGCTATCACTTCCCAATAATTTCCAGGCTTGTAGGTTGGGAGATTAGAAGTTGCTCTGCGGCATTCAAGAAAGCCTGAAGTGAGAACAGCCACAGGCTTTAGTTCTGTTGCATGTCAAGTTTCAGCTTTTGAAAATTGGGCGGCAATCAAATCAGGGTATGAGGAATAAAATTGTTGCTTGATTTTAATATGCTCTACAGCCAAACATGTGATGGCACAATATTGAATGGAAAATCAATTATTTAGATTTTACTTGACCCATCAAAAAAAATCTCAAGATATTCATCCACAAGAATAATTGTTGCATTCCATTTATCTTTAATCATCACCTGCCACTGATGTCACCAATTGTAAGGCTCTCACTATGGGTGGCAAGTGTATTTACTTACTTCTGGCAAATATTTTACTGATATAGAGTTTGCCTTGCATGAAGGGGATTGACAAGAAGATGGGTTATGTCATTCTTAATCAGCTCTGGCATGATGTTACTGCTTGAACTGTTCCCATTGTAATTATCTGTTTGCTTTGACCTTGTCTAAAATTCAGCAGGCAGAAGTGATTATTTCAGCCCCATTATGAGTCAATAGCTTTTTGCTCAGTTTATCTTCCCAGTTTAATTATAAGATAGAATTGTTGGGGTCTCACTGCACCAATAGCCAGAATCGTGACTTGTTGCTATATTTCACAAATTTCATACAATTTGTTGAACAAGCGTCAATAAAATAATTTGCATCCTGTGAAATTGCTCAGTAAGTGAAAGAATAAAGAATTTTTTTTTGTTGAACAGTGAGTGTTAACAAAGCTGCTTTGAAATACATGCATTTAGCTAGCCAATAGGGCCTTGCTGGATAACATATTGTTAGTATTGTGAGCACTAAGTATTCAGGTTTAAACACAGATATTTGGGTGATGGCTTGCTTTTATGCAATAAAACTGATAATACCTTTCACCAGATTCATTGTGTAAAAAAAACAGGTCATGACTGAAGGATCTGTTACCCATATATACGTCAGGAATAATATATTTCCACATTTAAGTAATGCAATTAAGAAGCACACATTAGAAGAACATAAACCACACAATGAAAATTTTCATCAACAGTGGGGAAAAAAATAAAAGTGCAAAAATGTTTGCATTGGTTCATTAATATTTGAACATCTCTGAAACTCCATGAGTGTCATGGAAATGAAGGAATGGACAGAGGTCAGCTTTGGGAGCATGTTGGCACTGGAGGAGGTTGCAAAGGGAAAATTAAGTGTAAGAAAGGGAGTGAATTTTGGAATGCACACAATGATATGGATTTATGTGGGACATGTGGAGGTAGGGATTTCAGGCTTATTGTCAGAGTACATATATCATATACAATCCTAAGATTCTTTTTCCTATGGGCACAGCAGAATTACCACTTATCGGTAGTGCAAATAAAACTGTATACACAACATATACATGTAAACAAATAATGAAATGTAAACAGGTAACAAATGTAAACAAACTAACTGTGTAATACAGAGAATATAAAGCATACAATAAAGTGCAAAAATACGAGTCCTTAAATGAGTCCCTGATTGAGTTTGTTGTCAAAGAGTCTGATGGTGGAGGAGGAGCAGCTGTTCCTGAACCTGGTGGTGCGAGTCTTGTGGCACCTAAACCTCTTTCCTGATGACAGCAGCGAGAACAAGGTGTGCTGGGTGGTGTGGATCCTTAATGATTGCAGCTGCTCCCCAATGGCAGCGTTCCCTGTAGATGCTCTCGATGGTGGGGAAGGTTTTACCTGTGATGTCCTGGGCTGTGTTCAGTACCTTTTGGAGGGCTTTGCACTCAGGGATATTGGTGTCACCGGTCAACACACTTTCTACCACAAATCTGCAGAAATTTGCCAGAATTCTGGTGGCATACCAAACGTCTGCAAACTCTGAGGAAAGTAAAGTGCTTTCTTCATGATGCCATTAGTGTGTTGTGTCCAGGAAAGATCCTCTGTGATAGTGACTCCCAAGAACTTAAATTAGCTCATCCTCTCCACCTCTGATCCCCCAATGATCACTAGATTGTACACCTCTGGTTTTCCCTTCCTGAAGTCAACAATCAGCTCATTGGTTTTGGTAACATTGTTGGTGCACCATTCAGCCATTTTCAAACTCCATCCTGTAGGCAGACTCATTCCCTTCCCTTATACAAACCTCTACTGTGGTTTTGTCGGCAAATTTGTTAATTATGTTATTGTTGTACCAAGCTACACAGTCGTAGTGTAAAGTGAGTAGAGTAGGGGGCTCAGAACACAGCCCTGTGGTGCACCGGTACTGATGGAGATTGTGGAGGAGATGGTCTGGATGTGAGGAAATCCAGGATCCATTTGCACAGTGGGGTGTTCATTCCCTGGTCATGAAGTTTGCTGATCAGTTTTGAAGGGGATTATGGTGTTAAATGCCTTTATCAAATGGCTATGTTTCAGGTATTTGAGTCAGGGGAAGTTGGAGAGACATGTCAGGATGTGATTATAGGTTAAGTCTGAGGAAGGGAAATGTTGAGTTTATCAGGGTTCCCCAAAAATTTTCTTTCCACTCACATACCGTCTTAAGTATTCCCTGTGCCTTAGGGCAATTCAGATGGACTGAGCTCTAATAAGGGGGGTTCTGTTCAGAAAATTGGACATGCTCTTTGTCTGGATGTTAATATATTTGGATGGCATTGCCTGCACTGATTATCAGTGGTTCTCAACCTTTATGTTTCCACTCACATACCACTTTAAGTATTCCCTATGCCATAGACTTCAAGACCTGGGAATCAACACCCCACTGTGCAAATGGATCCTGGATTTCCTCACAACCAGACCATCTCCTCCACAATCTCCATCAGTGCCAATGCACCACAGGGCTGTGATTAGTCAGGGATTGCTTAAGGTGGTATGTGGGTGGAAAGAAAACGTTTGAAAACCACTGTTTTAATCATACGTAATTGACTCGTTATGTGCACGGTTTCAGAACTCCAAAGGAAATGGGCCAATGTCAATTTTTCTCAAGCAAAATATTTCAGTAACAATTGGGTCTAGAACAGTGATTCTCCACCTTCCCTTTCCATTCACATCCCACCTTAATCAATCCCTTACCAATCACAGACCACCGATGGCCTAAGGATTACCTAAAGTAATGTAAAGTACGTGAGAGGAAAGAAAAAGGTTAAGAGCCACTGGGTTAGATAAAATTAAAGCAGAAATAAATAATTGCAAGAATAAAGTGACAAGGTCCAGGCCCATGATAGGAGTGAAGATCCAATGTCAAATGGTGATCATCGGAGGAATTTTAGTCCATCTGTCTGAGTTATTTGGACCTTGCTACATTGGAAGTATTTCATTTTAAGGGTTGGTATTGCTTGACTTGTAGACAAAGACTCTTAAAGACCAAAGTAAAGACAGCCTTTGAGGAGGCATAGAGGAAAGAGCTTATGGATGGATTTGGGATGTTGAGGGTTGGTTGCCTCTATGATCATTCGTAGTGAGGAGACATGGCTGGAAGTGACACAGCAGTTCCACAATTGCAGTACTGTGACCTGTTCATGGACTTAATACATGAAATAAGAATCATTGAGTCAAACAGCACAGAGAGCCCCTTCAGCGCAACTTGTCAATGCTGACCACGGTGATATTTTGCACTTGCCCCATTTGCCTGGATTTGGTCCATATTTTTTCCATACCTTTCATATCCACATTCTTGTTCCAAATATCTTTTGAACATTGTAATTGTATCCACTTCTGTACCTTCCTCTAGTTGCTCGTTCCAGATCTGTACCACACTCTGAGTGAAAATGTACCCCCTCAGATTCCCTCTTAAATCTCACCCTAAATCTATGCCCTCAACCCTGGAGAAAAGATGGCAAGCATTCCCTTTATCCATGCCATGCACAATTTGTTAACATGCTGTAAGGCCACACCTCAGCTTTCTATGCTCTGGAGAACCAAGACCCAGCCTATCCAGTACACAATCATGCTGGAAAAACTCAGCAGGTCACCCAGCATCCATAGAAAGCCAAAGGCAGTTGGCATTTACGGCCTGAGCCCTTATCCCAGCCGATCCAAACTCCCCCTACAACTTTTCTCTAGATCCTGCCATGTGCTTGAGTCCATTCCTTCAACTTTCCTGACTGAAACTTTTCTATCTCAGACCCATTGACGTGGCACCATCATTCTGTGTGCAATGCATGCACTGTAATGAATCTGTGTTAATATTAATACTAGATTAATGTTAACCTATAGTTCTTATAAATATGTCTTAAGTAATGTAGTGAGTTTGGAACAGGGTTGCACACACACCCATATAATACATTCAGAAGAGATGTAATCTTTTGGAGTCATGACGTCTACAAGCCAGAAGATCATATAATTTCCAAGAAAATGTTACTAACAGCTATTAAAGATTCCATTAATGGTCACATGATTTTAAAGAATTGGAACTAACCTCATTGATGATGTAAATGTCACATGATTTGGAGAACTACATTGTCAAACTCAGACATTTGAATCAAAAGACTGCAGGAGTTGAGCAGACAAGACCCTGTGGCACACACAGGAGTAAAACATTAATCTCTAGAAAGAGAGGGAGATACTTGTCTGTAATATATCACAATATCTGGAACATCACTGTTAGACCCTTGTGAAACAAAGGGTTGAATTACAGTAACTGGAACAGGTGCAGTTATGTGTTACTCCTAATAAAAGGGGAAATTTTTTAAAAAGTGGATTTCGAAAGGGAGACCCACTTCCGACTGTTCTTTTAAGAAACAAAAGGACGCCAGCCTCATCGTGGAAAGAAGCTTCAGAACTCTTCAGAAGCTAAGAGAGAGTAAAAAAAACAATGTGAGAGATTAAGAAGAAATCTCTTCCTGGAAATCAACCCAACAAGATTTATGAGTTGGAACAGTCTAAGGACTGAATCAGTGTTAACAAACACTTCATTACTGCTTTAAGCAACAATTTAAAAGAACTTGATGCTTCATAATCACTTCTGAATTAAAATTTAATAGACCTTCAAGTTCAATGAGACTTTAAAATACTGGGCCTTAAATCTAACTTTTCAGACGTGTTTAAACTGAAATAATTTGGACTTTAACAAACACACACACACACTTATACAATTACATTCATGCAGAGTGCCATTTAAACTTAGAGTTAAGTAAGTTTAGAGTTAAGTGAGGATTGTTATGTGGTTAATAGTTTAATTAAAAACTGTTATTTTGAATTTACCACAGGCAAATCTTCCTTTGCTGCTCCCTGTTTTCGGACTAATGGGGGTTGGTTAGTTTGTAACATGCACACTTTCATGCCCTGATGATCTCAATGATCTGCTACATTCTCTAGGTACATTCCAGAAGGTCATTTTTTTGGGGTTTTCAACAATTCCTCTTTTCCATCACTCCCTCTCTCTCCACCAGTCCCCTCTCTCCACCACTCCCCCATCAACCACTCCTTCTCTCTATCACTCTCTCCCCCTCTCTACCATTCCTCATTCCCTACCACACTCCCCCTCTCTACCACTCCTCATTCTCTACCACTCTCCCCCTCTCTACCACTATTATTCCCCCTCTCCATCACTTCCCCATCTCCATCTCTTCCCTTCTCAATCACTCCCCTATCATTACCTCTCCACCACTCACCCTCTACCACTTATCCCATCTCTACCACTCTAATCCACTCCCCTTCCACCATTCTTCTCTCTCTACCACTCCCCCTCTATCAACCCTTCCTATTTCCCCTATCATTCCCTCCTCCACTCCCTCTTCTGTCAGGTTTCCCTACCACTCTCCCCCCTCACCACTCCCTCCCCTCCATCACTCTTTCCTTCTCCACCATTCCTCCTTTCCTGCCACTCCTCTCTTCAACCCTGATCAGCCCTCTATGCTCACTTCTCATCAACCACTTCTCCCCTGACATCATTACATCCAATCTGAGGCAGTCAATGTTCTATCCACTTTGATGTGGGATCTAATAAGTAGGTTTTGTGGAGAAACTAAACCCCCAAAGAAAGCAATGCAGCAAAATCTTCCTGTATCATCAATAAAGAAAATGTCTTCTATATGTTCTGAGGATTTATTCACAATCTTTTAATCAGTCTTCACTTCCATGATTTTTTGCTTTGCTTCTATTGGAGAGATTTTTTTTTTAATCCTGGGAAATCTGTGAATCCCTAAATTTAGAAATGTGTGAACATTTTGCTCCAATTGAGTGATCTCCATATGTTACTGGCAACCTGCCTTTCCCAATTGAAACTGTTTGAGCCAATGTAGACACTGTCAGGTTGAAGACTTTTTCCCTCTTTGCCATTGCTTTAGCTGTTTGTGACCTTCCACACAATGTAGATGCTTCCCCAGGATGAAAGTCCCCATGCAAATGATTCCAGAAACAAGGCCATCGAAATAAAACCAGGAGTAGGTCCTTAAACCTCTCATGCCTGCTCTGCCAGTCATTAGGCAAGTAGCTGATCCTTTCCCTCAGTGCCATGCTTTCACTAGACACCATCTAGATCTCTCTCTTGAATATGTACCTCTTTGAATCAAACATTCACCAACCTCTGGGTGATAGAATCTCAGACTGAATGGATGACCCTTTCTTCCAGATTTTGATCAAATCAGAGTTCCTTTTTAAAGTCAGACAGCCATTTCTCAATATACATGCAGTTAGCTACTGGAAGAGGTCCATGTTAACCACTGTGCACTTTGATTGCCAAGTGATTCACATAGCCGCAGTCATAGAAACCTTGTGCCAGATGAATGATTTGTCATTCATCTTGCCGACCACAAATATTTCATTATGTATTGGATACCTGTGCAGTTGCCTGAAACGGCAACAGAATACAGCTTGTATTCACAACAGCTTGTGAATGCTAATTGTTTCTAAGTCTCTCATTATGTTTAGCAGAGGCATTGGTTATGTAAGTTAAACTGGTAATCATTTCCAGTGAAATGAGGAGAAATTTCAAACATTATCTCAGTTTGTTGCTGTTTTTGTGCTCATAGCTACCAATGGGGTCAACATCTTTCGATATCTGTTGCAAACATTTTGCACATAATGACAAAGGTGACCCTTCAGTCCATTGAGTCAATACTAGCTCCTGGGGAAGCAATCCCATTATATATCCTTCTCCTTCTCTCCCTACGCCCTTCAACATATTCCCTCTCACACATGACTCTTTTTGCAATCAATCTGCACAAGGTAGGCAATGAACTTGCCCACACAAGTTCTGGGAATGTTGGTGGAAACCAGAGCACCCAGGAAGGACTGGATGTGAGGAAACCCAGGCAGTCACAGCAAGAGGGTGTGTAAACACCACTCAGACAGCAACAGAGGCCCGATTTAATGCACAAGGCTGGAGCTGCAATGTGACCAGCTCAGACTTCACTTTCCAAAGCAATAGGTTTGTGAGAATAAAAACTGATTTTTTTTTGTAATAAAGGGTAATGAGAAAAGGCAGATAAATAAACTTGAGGGAGTAACCAGCCATAATCAGAAGGTTGAATGTAGGGGAACATTTGGTTAATGGCAAGATTCTTAACAGTGGGCAAGAATAAAGGAACCTTGGGGTCCAAATCCCTAGATCTCTCAAGGTTGCCATGCAAGTTGATATAGATAAGAAGGCTTCATTAGTCATGGGATTGAGCTCAAGAGCCATGAGGACATTTTGCAGCTCTATAAAACTCTGGATGGACCACAGTTGGAATATTGTTTGTTCTGGTTGCCTCATTACAGGAAGGATGTAAAAGCTTTGAGGTGGTTGCAGAAGAGATTTACCAGGATGTTGCCTGGATTGGAGAATGTGTCTCGTGAAGCCAAGTTAACAGAGCTTTTTTTTTGGTCTTTGGAGTTACAAAGGATGAGAGGTGACTTATTAGATGTCTACAAGATTATGAGAGGCATAGACAGGGTGTGCAGCCATTCCTATGGTGACAATAGCAAATACCAGAAGATGCCAGTTTAAGGTGAGAGGAGGAAAGTTCAAGGGAGACATCAGGGGTAAGTTTTTTTTTAACACAGAGTAGTGGACACCTGGAATGCTATTCCAAGAGAGGTGGTGGAGATTGGTACCTTGGGGACATTTAAAAGATTCTTAGACAGGCACAAGGATGCAAGAAAAGAAAGGCTTATGGCTGTGAGGGAGATTGTTGAGTAGGTTTAAAAATATAGATCAGAATAACATCATGGGTTGAAGGACCTGTACTGTGATATTCTATGTTCTGGGATGAAAGAACAATTCAAAAGGACTTAGAAGCAACTCCCCTTCTGATGCTCTTACAAAGGCTAACATTTAAAATGGGAAAACCTGCAGATAGTTCCCTGAATGGGTGAAGCAATTTGATCTAGATTTTGAATTTTCTCTTCACTGAATTGTAGCCAAGCACTCAGAACATTAGGATTTTACCATATAAATTCAATAAAGACACTGAAATGTAATGTGTTGATATTAACAAGTCTTTACATTTGTCTGGAGATAATTAGATAACACTTACAAGGTAATATGTAGGCTGTGATTATGAAAGGATCAAAGAATCTGTGTAAGAGAAAAAGAAATCCAAAATATTTTATAATGCCTCCCAGCACTATATAGGCTGATCTGTTGACAGCTTTCCATCTTTAATATCAGGCTCAATAAAAGTTTCACTGGTAAACTGATTTTAAAGTTACCTGTGCGGGCATTGTTAAATTGTAACAAATATTCAGTTTTCAGAATTCTGGGTGATGATTTTCTATCATATACTGTGCACCTTGTGCCTTCTGAGCTCTTTGGGTTATTACCTTTGTCTTAATATCAGTTTCACCAGGACTCTATGCTAATATCAGCAGCAATTCAATGAGAGCTTCATTTTAATTGGGTACCTGAGAAAGCTGAGATAATCCATTCATATCTTTTGGCCCAATGGGATGAGGGTGTCCAGAAGCTTGTCACCAAAGAGAAGCTCCTTCCTAATTCTAACACACTCAGACGTGACCAGCACTGGATTTGCAGGGGAGGAGGTTAGTGCTTTGACCAGGTTGATAACAGTTTGGTGCAGCAGTAAGGGGAGAGTGCGTTGTCAGAAGACCTGCATTTCTGATGAGACTTTAATCTGATGGTATGAGATTTGATGGCACTATTCAAAATCAAGCATGGTTGACCTTACCTCCATGGTCAATTGTCTTAATCGGAGGGCTTGCTAAACGTATAGTTGTGTTTGTCTCCTTCAGAATTATAATACTTCAATTGCAAAGCTTTGTAAACTGAGCGTTGTAAAAGTCACTTATATAGATGCTGGTCTTTTCTCTCATCCAGAAACATCACATTGCTGATCTCTGAGAGAATAAGCTCAAGATATCTTCAGATGAAGAATAGAATTTGGGTCAGATTGTGGATGGAGCATGTTGGTCCTTGATGTCTTCTTCCTGGATCTTCATCAGCTTACTGCTAATGTGAGGTACTGAGAATCTAATCTTGAAATATAAACATTTCTAAAAGCCATTAAAAAGAACAGGCAGCAGAGTGAGCGTAGCAGTTGGAATAACACTATTGCAGCGCCAGTGACCCGGGTTTGAATCACCCACTGTCGGTGAGGTATTTGTATGTTTTCCCTGTGACCTGTATGTGTTTTCCCCGGGTGCTCTGGTTCCACGTATGGGGCTGGTAGGTTAATTGGGTGGAATTGGGCAGCATGGGTTTCAAGGGGACACATTTGGATTCTCCTGCATTGTAAATAAATTTATTTTCATTTAAGAAGGAAACAGCAATTTATATTTCCAAAATGAATATTCCTCACCTCTTCTGTCAACTCTGTTGAATAACTTATTCAATTTAGCCACACAACTCCAGCTTTTCTCATTAACTTGCAAGTTAATCGCATTGAAGTACAAGTCAAATTTCTGTGCAAAGCTTCCTCTGGAATTTTTTCTGCACCATTCCCTCAGGCAATGAGGTTCAATTTATAACATTTATCGTTGTGGAAAAATGGTTGCTCATTTCCAGACCTTTTGCTAATTACCTCTGGTTGCAAATGTAAATATGCGAGCCAACAGTTCCACCCCCCCCCCCCCCCCCCCACCAACCATCTTTCTTGTTCTTTCAAGGCCAGTCAACCTTTTTTGCCATGAAGAAAACAATCACAGCTGTGTAATCTCTCCAAATGACAAAGGCCCTTGACTTTGTTAACATATTGGTCAAGCTCTTCAGTTCTTTCCCCGAGACCTTGGCAGCCGTTTTAACGTGCGCCCCGTCACACAAAATTTTGCATAATTCTTCAGCAGTTGTAAAGTTTTATCAAGACTTTCTTATTTAATAACTCAGATCAAGCCTACTTACCGGTACTTCAAAGAACAGGAAAGGTTATCTTTGTGTTCCAGCCAATATTTATCCCACAATCAAAATTACAAAAATAAATTATCTGGTGACTAGCACATCAATGCTCATCAGCCTTTTGCTATTTACTACATTGCTTCATTTCTATAGTTTAAACATACTTCATTGTGAAATGCTTTGAGGCACACTGAATGTACACTTGTATTTTCATTTTGTAGTCTGGTATTAATTCATCAGTTGCCATCTACTCTTTTGACAGTCATCCGCTAATTATTTAGTACCTTCGCTCCTCAGAGAGGGGAAACGTGATATGCTAGCATGTTCTCTGCTGATAATTATTCGCAGGCTTCTCCCTTGGTTAAGGGGGAGCTGTTCAGCATGTGATTCACCATTGAGCAGCCTATGTTGAGCAAAGTTGAGCAGAGAGCATGCATGTAATGAAATAGTGAGTTGGCAATGAAACGTGTTAGGGTCTAGAAGCTGTTGCCTTTAGTGGCTTCCAAATAGAAGATGGTGCCCAAGGTGGTGGCACCTGTGCTGCAAACCAAGATGGGTTGCTTTTGGTAATTATTCCTTTTTATTATCACATAATAATACTTTTAACAACATGAGATACATGACATACTTCAACTTTTGTCTGCCATAACGCAAACAAAGAGTTGCCTTGAACATTGCCCGGCACCCCTAACAAAGAAAAAGAATAAAAGGAACATTTGATCCTTTGAAGATTGTTGTTTGTCTGTGGATTATGCTTCAGGTGGAAGATCGTGGTGTTTGCTGATTTCTTGGTCGTGAATGTCTTGGATGGAGAATCAGCCTTTGCTCAGTTGCTCTCATGATTGGTCCACTCTTACCCTTCTTGCCGTCCCTTAACTCTACCTAGAGCATTTATCCATACCCCCAAACTAATGACATCCATAAATTTCATCATACCCCTGGCCATGCTCAGGCTGGAACCCACAATGCTTCCGACTCCCCCAGACCACCACTTCCGATGCAACCACTCCCATTCCGGTCTCCACGTTGACTCCATCACCAGTTCCCATCCTGACCTCAACCTTCTCCAGGCTGAGATCTTGGATGTCTCTGCTTCTGTATACAATGGTTTCCCCATCATTCTCCTCCCCCACCCCACCTCTACTTACCCTTTCCTATTCACCCTCACATCTCCATAATCCTCAACTCTAATATATTCCTTTGAGCTCCCCCTTTCTCCCCAATTCCCTATGTTGCTGAACTACTCATCTTCCCCCAACTTCACTCAGGTCCCCCAACCCTCTACCTTCCCCTCTGTCCTACCCAGCCCTCCAGCTCCCTCTCTGACCTGCCCAATGCCCCACCTCAAACTTTGACCTCCCCCTCAACTCTCATGGCCAATCATTTAATTTTTAATTTAGACATACAGCAAAGTAACAGGGCATTTCTGGCCACGAGTACACGCTGCCCAATTAACCTACATCCCCAGTACATTCTCGGTATACACAGGTTGATGCTTACCCCTTTCCCTGCATGTCTGATATGGTCAACCAAATTGCACAATATCAGATATTCTCCAACATTGACCTGAATCGGCATATCATCAGCTCCCGATCCACCCAGAGGACCACCAGTATATGGCATTTGAGGCAGATAGCCGCCTCTACCACTTCCTCCAGGTCCCTTACGGTGTCACAAATGAGGTTTACGTCTTCCAGCAGGAGATGGACCACATGGTGGATTGCTACAATCTGAAGGCCACTTTCCCATACCTATATAATGTAACTATCTGTGGCCATGACCTGCAGGACCCTGATGTGAACCTCCATAAACTCTGCCGGGCAGCAAAATGCATGAACCTAACTTATAACAAGGATCAAGTGGGAAGACCTGTCGCCTTTTTCTCATGCACTCTTCAAGGCCCTGAAATTTGCCGCTCCTCTGTTGAGAAGGCCAGCATAGAGGCAGTACACCATTGGAAGCACCACCGCACAAGGAAACAGTTCACTGTCTACACAGATCATTGAACAGTCGCATTCATGTTTAATAATAAGCAAAGGGGCAAAATCAAGAATGACATCCTCTACTGTCCCCTTAAAGGACATCCTCTACTGCCCCCTTAAACTTAACAAGCCCCCAGACGCTCTATCCCGAGGAACCTGTGCCAGTGTTCAAATGGATAGACTGAAGACTCTTCACAATTACCTTTGCCATGCCAGAGTAACTAGGTTTTTCCATTTTATCAAATATCAGAATCTACCATACTCCATTGAAGAAGTCCAGATAATGACTGAAAACAGCTAGGTCTGCACTGAATTCAAACCTCAATTCTACCAACTGGACATGGGACACCTGATCAAAGCCACCTGCCCCTTTGAGCACCTAAGCATTGATTTCAAGGGAACCCTCCCCTTCTCCAACCAGAATGTCTACTTCCTTACAGTCATTGACAAATACTCCCATTTTCCTTTCACCATTCCATGCCCAGATATGACCATGGCCATCATTATCAAAGCCCTCCATGATATTTTCACACTCTTTGAGTACCTTTGGCTTCATCCACAGTGACTGGGGGACATCATTCATGAGTGATGAAGTGCGGCATCGCCACGAGCAGGACCACCAGCTACAACCCTAAGGGTAACCAGCAAGTGGAAAGGGAGAAAGCCACAGTCTGGAAGACCAACTTCCTGGGTCTGAGGTCATGGGGTCTCCCCAGCTCCCATTGGCAAAAAGTCCTCCCAGACACACTCCACTCCTTCCGGTCATTTATGTCCGGCCACCAACAACGCGCCTCATGAACAGATGTTTGCTTTCCCTGAGAAGTCTGCGACAGGGACTATACTGCCCATCTGGCTTATCTCCTCAGGATTTGTCCTACTCCAGAAGCAAGTCAGGGAATCTAAGACTGACCCTCTGGTCAAGATGATCCGCCTCATCCCCTCAAACCCCTAGTATGTCTGCGTTGCCTTCACTGATGGGTGTGAAGACCTGGGCTCGATCCGAGACCTGGCACCATCGGGCACCTTCCCGTCCACCATTGACTTTCAACAGACACTTCCCCCCCCCTAACTTCATTCTTGGGGGTTCCTGAACCCCTGGCCACTGTTGTCACCAATGATGTACCAGCATCAGCACCACACTCCTTTACTACCCCCCTGTCCCCACCCCTTGACAAACTATTTACAGGCCAACCCCACAAGCTACTCAGGACACTACAGCAACACCCCAGCCATTGCCACTTCACTGGCTGTTTGAAGAGGAGACCCCCTGATTGACTTAACCTGTAAAATGTATATATGAATAGTTGTTTCACCTCCTCTCTTTTCTTACCCCGCAGGACTCTTCTTAAAAAAGAGGGGTGAATGTGGTAAACCACTCTTATGCCATGAATAGCTGCTGCTGGCTGGACAAGCATCCTGACATCAATCCTACCCATAGCCCCTTGCAAGCTCCCCTTTTCACTTTGCTTCGATCAGTCAATGAGGTAGACAATTGTTCCATTCTTTAGTTGATAAAAGCCTGATAGCTTCATAACTTCAGCCTTTTGTGATTATGATGGTGCATCACAACACTTGATTTGTGAACCTGCAGGGGTCATCTACTGAACCCAATGCTCCTGTTGTGACATGGAAAAGATTCGACGCAGACTGGAAGATCACTTCATTGAGCACCTTTGGTCTATCTGCTGTAAAAAGAGGGATCTTCCAGTGGCTAACCATTTTAGTTCCACACACCATTCCCATAATGACATGTCTATCCATGGCCTCATCTGCTGCCAAACCGAGGCTACCCACAAATTGGAGGAGCAACACCTAATATTCAATTAGGGCACTCTTCAACCAGACAACATTAGCACAGACTTTTCCATCTTCTATTAGACCCCTCCCGCAAGTCTCGTTTTCTCCAGTTCCCTGCTCCTTCCCTTCACTCTACATTCACAAAGCTACACTTACCCCATCACTTCTCAGCTTTTTTCTTTTCTACCCTCCCATCCATATCCCCCTACCACTGATACCTGTTAGCCTTGTGTTCCTTCCCCTGCCCCTTCCTGCACCTTTTTATTCAGGTGCCTGTCTACTTTTTGCTCATACCTTGAAGGGCTCAGTTTTTGGCAGGGTCCCTGATGGTGGGAGGGGGAGGGGTCTCAGATGGTATGATGGTTTTTGGTAGGGTCTGAAACGTGTCTCAATAATTCTTGCATGACTCACTGACGGGTGTGCAGCATGAACCTTGATGATTGCTAAATGTTCAAAAGCAATAATAAAATCTGTGGAATCTCACAGCCAAAATTATTAAAACTTTCATTTTTGTTCCACATTTCCTGTGTAATCTGATACTCTCTGAATGAAGAATTGAATATACCTTCAGAATTATTATTGGTGGCCAACATTCAGTGTGTTCATCAGAATTCCAACACAAGGGTTAACTTGATCAATTTTATCTCAGTCTGTCTCCAATGAAACAAAAACAAGTCAGTGATTTATTTTGTATTGTTTGCTCATGTACTGTTACTCCAGAGTTCAATTGCCCACAAGTTAATTTCTAAGGCAGTCAAAAGACTCAATTCAAATTCCAGGTAAAGAAGGCATATGCCAACTAATTCAAATTTACTTCAAGGTCAGAAATTTTATTCCTGAACAATTCTCCATTTTGTCCAAAGAATATTCACTTACATCCTTTTCTTTTTACTAGTAAATTGTGAGCTCAAGTGGAATGTTGGAATGTCCAACTTCACAACCCAGGGAGAATTTCACCAAACTGAGTTTTTAGCCTCTAGCAAGCACTGGGCAATAAATTACCATCACGATCTGTGATGAGAATTTCTGCATTTAAAGAATGGCAAATTATAAGTTTAGCTTAGATTTGTTTCCATTTGTGCCTGGTGGTGAAAAGAGTTGCCTTGTTGAACCGTGGCTATACCCCCAAATACTGGAGGGAGGTCCAGCATTTTGACCCACTGACGATGAAGGAGTGGGGATATATTTCCACGTCAGTGTGATGTTCAGCCAGATGGTGGTGTTCCCCTTGCTGTTGCTGCCATTGCCCTTTTCGTTGGCAGAGGTGATAACTTTGGAAGGTGCTGTCTCAGGACTCTTGGCAAGTCACAGCAGTGCCTCTTGTAGATGGTGCAAACTGTGGTGGGGTGAGGAAGTGATTGTGGATGCAGTGTTTATCTAGTGGGCTGTCGTGCCCTGCATGATGTCCAGCTACTTGGACTCCTCATATGTGCATAGTGTTCCACCACACTCCGGGCTTTGTAGATGGCAGAAAGGCTTTGGGGAGTTAGGAAGTGCATTATTCACGAATCACAGTCTATGATCACCTCTTGTGACCAGATTGTGTACATGGGTTCTCCATTTTCTGGTCAATGGCAATCCCCCAGGCTATTGATAGTGGGTGATTCAGAGAAGCCATTGAATGTCGGGGGTGAGAGCTGGGTATTTTTCTTGTTGGATATCTTCATTGGTGGCACTTATGCAGCTGAATGATACTTGTTACCCTTCAGCATAGGCCTGGATACTGTCCGGGTCTTGCTACATTTGGTTGTGGACTTCTTCATTATTGGGGGAATTGCGAATGGTGCTGAACATTGTGCAATCATCAACAAAAAAACCCAACTTCTGACCCAAATAAAGCTCATCAATGAACAGCTAGAGATAGTTGGACCGAGAATGTTGCCCTGAGGAACTCCTCCAGAGATACCCTATGGCTGAAATGATTGGACTTCCAACTACCACAACCGTCTTGCTTTGTGTATGAGGTCATTCCAACCAGCGGAGAGTCTCCACATGACTCCATTGACTCCAGTTTTGCCCAGACTCCTTGGCGCCAGACTCCATCAAATGCTGCCTTGATGCCCAGTCTCGTTGGTCTCACTTCAACTCTGTGGAGTTCATCTTCTTTATCCATGCTTGGACTGAAGCTGTAATAAGTTTAAGAGCTGAATAGCTTTGGTGGAACCCATGAAAAGCTTCTGTAACCAGATTGTTTCCATACAAATCCACTTGACAGCATTATCCATTCCATCACTTTGCTGATGATGGAGAGCAGATTGATGGAGTGGTAATTTGCTGGATTGGATTTGTCCTGCTTCTTGTGGGGAGGACATCCATATGCATGTTGATGGGTAGATGCCTGGGTTATAGCTGTACTCGAAGAGAACTTGGACAGCATAGCTAAGGGCATGGCAAGTTCTGGAGCATGTCTTCAGTCTGGAGCACAAGTCTTCTGGAATATGTCTTTGGCAAAAGCAAATTGGATATGGCCTACGCCATATCCAATGCCCAACCGTTTCTTGATATCTTGTGGAGTGAATTGAACTGGTTGAAGTCTGGCATTTGTCATGCTGGGTTCTGAGGTAGATCCCCTCTGATTTCAAGCTGGACTTTCTCCTTCACACTTGCACTGATGTGCTGGCCCCCCCCCCCCCACATTGAGAATGGGGATATTGATGGAGTCTACTCCCCCAGTGACTCATATAATTTAACTATCCACCACTGTTCGCAAGTGGATTTAGTAGGGTGGCAGTGCTTAGATCTGATCCATTAGTTGCCGATCGCTGAGCTCTGCATGTTGCAACCCATTTATGTTGTTTGGGATGAAGGTTGTCCTGACTTGTAGGTTGGTCCTACTCCTTGCATGAAGTTGAAGGACAGGACCTCCAGGATTGTAATCTCAGGATTGCTACCCATGGATATACTAGTGAGGTTAGAAATAGGTGGATAATGCACCTTGTGGCTAAAGACATGGCGCAGGAGGAAGGGCTTCAGATGACTGGATCATTGGGCTCTCTTCCAGGGAAGGGGGGACCTGTACCAGTAGGATGATTTACACTGAACTGGAAGGGTTTAAATAACCTTGTGGGAATGTTTGCTATTGTTATTCTGGGTAGCTTAAACTAGATTTACTGGGGATGGGAACCAGAATGCCAGAGCAGATAGTGGAGTGGAGGAGGAAAAAGGATGTTAAGATTGCAAATAAAGACAGAAATCAAAGGATGGTGAGTGGTGGAAAAATGTTTCCATGCAAGGCACACTGCAGGAAAGGTAGACAAGCTTAAAGTGTGCGTTGGCACATGGAATTATGACATTGTCACCTTTAGTAAAACTTGGTTGCAGGAGGGACAGTTCGATGTTGCGGGGTTCCAGTATTTCCGATGCAATAGAGTGAGAGGGATGAAAGGGCGAGGAGTGGCTGTGCTCATCAGAGAAAATATTGCAGCTCAGCACAGACAGGACAGAGTAGAGGGCTCATCTGCTCAGGCTCTGTGGTGGAACGGAGGAATGGAAAAGGTAAAACAAATTAATAAAGTTGCGCTTTCTGCATTTGTGTTTAATCAGGAAACTGACACAGAATCTGGGGAAGTGTGGCAAACAAATACGAAGGTTGTGGAACCCATCTGGATTAAAGAGGAGGAGGTGCTTACTGTCTTGAATTGAATAAGGGTGGATAAATCTCGAGGGCCTGATACAGTATTCCCTTGGACTTTGAGGGAGGTTTATGCAGAGACCTAGCACATATATTTAAAATGTCCTCAGCCATAGGTGAGGTACTGGAGGATTGGATGTGGCTCACATTGTTCTGTTGTTTAAATAAAATCCAATCATAACACATGAAATTAAAGGCTGGTGGCCTGATATCAATTGTAAGCAGGTTAATGGAAGGTGCTCTAAGATATTAGATACACAAATACTTGGAGAGTCAGGGACTGATTTGGGATAGTCAACATGACTTTGGGCATGGTAGGCTGTGTTGAACAAATTTTATAGAGTTTTATGACCAGGAATGTTGATGAAGGAAAAGCTGCGGATGTTGTTTACATGGATTTTAATAAGATCTTTGACAAGAAAGGTTTGTCAGGAAGTTTCAGTCTCTTGGTATTCATGGTGAGGTAGTAAACTGAACTTGTCATTGCCTTTATGGGAGCATCCTGAAATAGTAATGGATGATTGTTTCTCTGACTGGAGACTAGTAGTGTGATTCATGAATCAGTGCTGGTTCCATTGTTATTTGTCATCGATAATCATTTATCTAGATGATAATGTGGAAAATTAGATCAGTGTGTTTGCTTTCAAGGCTTGCAGAGGGATTTGGACCAACTGGAAAAATGGGCTGCAAAATGATTTAATGCTGATAAGTGTGAGGTGTTGCATTTTGGAAGGACCAACCAAGAAAGGACAAATATGGTAAATGATGGGGCACTGAGGAGTGTGGTGGAATAGAGAGATCTGTGAAATCAGGTACATAATTCCCTGAAAGTGGTGACATAGGTAGATAGGGTTGTAAAGAGAATTTTTGGCACATTGCCCTTCATAAATCAAAGTAATGAGTGTAGGAGTTGCACTATTATGGTAAACTTGCATAAGGCATTGGTGAGGCCACAAATTTGGAGTATTATGGGGAGTTTTGTTAACCTAATGACAGGAAAGATGTCAATAAGATAGAAAGAATGCAGAGAAGCTTTACTAGGATGTTGTCAAAACTTCAGGAACTGAGTTACAGGAAAAGTTAAACAGGTTAGGACTTTATTTCATGGAGCGAAGAATAATGAGGGGAGAGTTGATAGAGGTACAGTGTACAAAATTATGAAGGGAATGGGTAGACTAAATGCAAGTGCAGGCATTTTTTCACTGAGGTTCTATGAGGTAGAAACTAGAGTATATGGGTTAAGGATGAAAAGGGAGAGGTTTGGGGGAATATAAGGGGAAATTTCTTCACACAGAGGAAGTGTGAAGCGAGCTGTCAGTTGAAGTCGTGAATGCAGATACATTTTAACATTTAAGAACATTTTGAACAGATACATGGATTGGAGGGATATGCAATGGATTCTGGTCAGTGGGACTAGGTAGACTGATAGCAGAACACAGACTCTGTGCTGCAATGTTTTATCGTTCTATGCCCTTCTGGACTCTTCATTGAACCAGGGTTGATACCCTGTTCTGCCGCTGATGGCAATGCGGGGGAATGCCAGGCCTTGAGGTTGTAGATTATGTTGAATACAATCCTGCTACTCTTGATGGTTTCACCGATGCCCACTCCTGAGTTTCTGGCTCCATCCACAGTCTTTCCCATTCAGCATGGTGACAGTGGCACACAGAACAATGAGATGTACTTTCATTGCGAAGGCAGGATTCCGTCTCCACCGAAACTTTGCGGCAGTCATCCTGGTGATAATGCCATGGGCAGATTCACCTATAGCGACTGGATTGGTGCGGATGAGGGCATGCCAGTTTTTCTCTTGTACATCCCCTCACCACCTGATCTAGAAGCAACGCCCCTTAGCAATTAGCCAGCTGAGTTGTGATGCCACCAGCTCATTCATGGTGATGGACATTGTCCCATCCAGAATACATGCCATGACTTTGCACTCCCAGTGCCTCCTCCAAATAGTGTTCTAAATGGAATATAATTGATTTTATTCCAGCACAGCACATGGAAACTGGAAAAGGTTTCCTTGCTCAGGGAAGCCATCTGAATATATTCCTCATCATCTTTCATAAGTCAGGTCAACCTCTCTAATGACCAACAACAGGTTTTACAATGAATACTATCACATGTGTGTTCTGATATTATCAGAATAGCATCAAAAATTGCCATGTTTCAGTTTGACCATCGTCAACTCTCTTTGGAGGATGGATCAGGAGATGGTTCATTACTTAATATGTATTGGTATTTCTGATCAGAGATAAGTGCAATCAGAAAGCATTTAAGAGTAATTTGTATTACAATAACTTCCATTAATACTTTATTCATATCTAATTTCCGGATCTGTCTAAGAGATAATGGAAGACATCCAAACAGTGGTGGTAATTTTAAAGCAAATGAAATTCTTTGTGTTGTCATTAATGCAAGTGAGAAAATATGCAGTAAAGATTAATTAATCTATCAGAATAAAATATGAATTCTTCATTTTATAGTGCACATTTTCTCATTATATTGATTAATTACTTGCAAGCACTTTAGCTAAGTCTTTCACTCCAGCATTGTACATTAGACAATTCCTTTGCCTTGTAAGACAAGTGATTTGGAAGAGCTAATTTCTTCATTCAAAATTGGAAGGGCAACTTTTAATGATGAATAGGAATGAATGTGTTATTGTAGGGCTGGATGTGAGCAGCATTAAATTTTTAGTTCTGAAGCAGGAGGGTGAAACAATATAGCACATTTTTAATATGCAGAGCATATGCTCTTCATCATGACAGGTTCAGATACGTGTGGGATGGAACAAGTTCCACAGGGTTGAATTTTCAAAGCAACTGTGACATGAATGTTTTTGCTGAAGTAAATCATTTTCGCCCACTTTCTTACAATAGCAAGCTCAATAACAAGCCCCGCAGTTAGCAAGAAGTGATGAGGAAATATTACATGTGGAATACCTTGCGTTTGTATTCCTGAGCTAAGAGTGCCAAAGATCATGGATTCAAATCCCACAAAAGAATGTGGCAACACACAAATTAATAATGTGGTCCTCAGTGCAAAATGGCCAGAAAATACTGTTTTGTTGAATATTGTCCTTTGGGTAATCAACGTGCATTCCTTGCCTGAATGTTTTCTAAATACTTCTCACTTCTAAACCTATTCAGGATGGGAAATAAATGTTGTATTGCCACATCACTTGAAAAAGAAATCGATAACCATTTGAAGACTATAATCAAGTCAAGTCACCTTTATTTATCGTTTTTACCATGCTTACACAGTAAAGATGAGATAGCGTTTCTCCAGGACCATGGAGTATATTTACCTAAATATGTTAGAATAGAAGTTAAAAACATTGAAATACTAGGACATATACAGTAACAGTCCACGGTACCATATCCACATATGTTCTGGAAATTCAGGAGTCTGATGGCTTGGGGAAAAACTGTTGTCTAATCTGGACATAAGGGCCCAAGTGTTATGGTACCTCCTACCAGATGGCAGAAGGGAGAACAGTTTACATGAGGGGTGTGAGGAGACCTTCACAATGTTTATTGCCCTGTAGACATCCTTCATGGTAGGAAGAGAGCCCCCAATGATCTTTTCCATTGACTTCACTATTTGCTGCAAGATCTTGCAGTCTGAGGTGGTACAGCTACCAAACCAGGAGATGATGTAGTTGCACAGGATGCTCTCGATACCTCCTCTGTAGAATGGAGGGTGGGAGATGAACTTTCCCCAGCCTTCACAGGAAGTAGAGGTGTTGCTGGGCTTTCTTGGCTATGAGGCTGGTGTTAAGGGACCAGGTGTGATTCTCCACCAAGTGAACTCCAAGGAATTTGATATTCTTGACGACCTCAATGGTGGAGCCATTAATGGTCAGTAGAGTGTGGTTCTCCCGGCCCCTCCTGAAGTTGACAAACATCTCTTTTTTTAACATTCAGATACAGGTTGTTGGCTCTGTACCAGTCCGTTAGCGACTGGATGCTGGCTTGTCATTCTTATTGATCAGGCCCATCAGGGTTTGTCATCAGCAAACTTGATGATGTGGTTCAAGTTGTGTTTGGCTGCACAGCCGTGGGTCAGCAGAAAGAAAAGTAATGGACACAGCATGCAGACCTGGGGGCTCCCCGTGCTCATTGTGATGGTCTTGGAGGTGTTGTTACCAATCCAGACTCCGAGGTCTCCACGATAGGAAGTTGAGGATTCAATTGCAGAGGGTGGTGTTTAGACCCAGCAGACTCAACTTCCTCATCAGGTATGTGGTATGATTGTGTTGAATACTGAACTGAAGTCGATAAACAGCATTCGAACATACGAGTCCTTGATTCCCAGGTGGGTGAGGGCTAGATGGAGGGCGGTGGTGATGGCATCGATCATAGAGCAGTTGGATCTGTATGTGAATGCAGGGGGTCCAGTGATGGGGCAGCAGGAGTTTGATATGCTCCATGATGAGCCTCATGAAGCACTTCATGACAATGGACATGAGTGTGACAGGGTGGTTGTCACTGAGGCAGAACACAGATGACTTCTTTGGAACGGGGACAATGGTGGTGGCTTTGAAGCACATTAGGACCATGGCACTTCTCAGGGAGATGTTAAAGATGTTGGTGAGAACCTCTGCTAGCTGAAGCACACATCTCCACCAGCACAGGCAGATGGTGTAGTCCTGTGGTTGGTGATGTCTTGGATGCCCTTCCACATTCATTGTGTGTCCTTGCTGTCCAGGAAGTGACTATGAATGTGCTGGGCATGTGCTCGCTTTGCTTCCCTGATGACCTTGGACAGCTTGGCTCTTGCAATAGCTATGGCTACCTTGTCATCTGCCTTGAAGGCAGCATCATGGTTCCTGGGCAATATGTGCTGATTGGAGTGAATTATCATGGTCTTAGGCACAGTGACATTGTCAGAAAACTTACTGATGTAGCTGGTCACTGATGCCGTATACTCCTCTAGATTAATGCAATCGCCATCAATTGCCGCTTCCTTGAACATGTTCCAGTCAGTGCACTCAAAGCAGTCTTGGAGCGCATGAATGGCCCCCACTGGCCAGGTTTTAACCTGCTTCTGAACTGGTCTGGAGGGTCTGATGAGTGGTCTGTATGCTGGGATTAGCATTATAGAGATGTGGTCTGAGTATCCAAGGTGGGTCAGGGCTCTGCCCGAAGCGCGTCGGAGATGTGTTCAATGTGTTCCAATGTGTTCTCCCCTCTCATAGCAAACTCCACATACAGATAGAATTTAGGTAGCCCTGGCGAGGTTTGCCTGGTTAAAATCAATGGATATGGATCAATTTCCTGGCAGTACTATTCTTCTGGCCCACCTGATAATGTCACCTTCTCTACGGCAAATGTCCAAAAGTTCAGTCCAGTGCAATACAGGTACTCCCTGACTTACGACTTTTGTGACTTGCATCCATCCATACATACTACCAAAATTTTTTAAAAAATACTGTACAGGTACTATCCACCCTTGTCCCTGCCAGGGAGCCAGACGTCCTTGTCCCTGCCAGGGAGCCAGACGTCCTTGTCCCTGCCAGGGAGCCAGACATCCTTGTCCCTGCCGGGGACCCGACGTCCCTGCTCCTTACAGGGACCCGACATCCCTGCTCCTTACAGGGACCCGACGGCCCTGCTCCTTACAGGGACCCGACGTCCCTGCTCCTTACAGGGACCCGACGTCCCTGCTCCTTACAGGGACCCGACGTCCCTGCTCCTTACAGGGACCCGACGGCCCTGCTCCTGCTGGGAGCCCGATGAGGTGCTGGGTAACTAGGCACAGCGGAAACACATGTGCAGATTGCCGACGTTCTCTCTTTCTCTTCAATCTCCCTCCCCAGTGACGGTAATCTGCTCAAGCAATCCAAATCACCTTTTTTTAAAAAAACGACATTGGGTCCATCAAAGTACTCTGAAATGTAAGAAAAAATATAAAATTTATGCCCTTTTGAGAAAATTGGACCTACCTATGGAAAATAATGCCTCTCACGAGAGCTGGCTGGTGGCCGCCATGTTGTATTTGGCAAACTATAACAGTAATACAGGGTGATTGTGACATACATCCGTGTTCTATTCTGGCTGACCGATCATATCTTGAAATGGACGTATGTCGGGGAGTAGCTGTACACAAATGTTCTGGAGAAACTCAGCAGGTCATGCAACATCCATAGGAAGCAAAGGGTAACCAAAGTTTTGGACCTGGGTCCTTCATCAGGAATAAGAATCAGCACAGCAGACACCTGAATAAAAATGTGTGGGAGAGTGAGGAGGAGGAAAAGAGAGGAGAGGGGAAGGGGGAGCAGCACAAGCCAACAGATAAGAGGTAATGTGGATACCAGTGGGAGGGTTGATGAGAAAAGGGCTAATAGGGCAGAAGGACAAAAAAGGGGTAGTTCTCTGATAGGAGATGGGGAAAAGAGATATGGGGAAGAGTCTAATGGACATTGGAGAAGTCAATTTAATGACATTTGTTTAGAGACTGCTAAGACAGAATATAGCGTGCTGTTCCTCCAATTTGTGAGTGGCCTCAGTTCCCTACCTCTGTATTGTCTACCTGTATCATAATTTTGTTTCTATAATATTCCCTCTCATTTTGTCCTATGCCATTCAACATCTCCTCATTACCTAACCCTGATGGAGGAACAGCCTATATCAAAATGATATAGAATGGAGAGGAAGCTGTAGGGTGGTGATATTCCCTTGTCCTTCCTGATGGTAGAGTGTGGGGTTGAGAGGTGATATTGGGAGGAGAATTCACAATAATATATTTTGTAGAAGGTGGCACCCTGCAACTGTGGACTTGTAGAGAACAAATTGCATGCTTTGTCATTTCTACACTTATGATGTTCATGACCTCAAGTCCCTTTATACCAACCTAATATAGGGTGATAGTTGCATACAAATTAAATGGGTTGCTTTGGCCTGCATTTGTTCTTCAAAGTTGAACTTATCCAAGGAAACAGATGAGCAAATTATCTGTCAAGTTCTTGCAGTAAAACAGTAACTACACTGCAAACTCACCACCCGTAAAATAATTTTTGATAAACTGGGATTGTGAAAGGAAGTTATAGAAATATAACTTCTTATCTTAAATATATTTTCAATTTAGAGATCAGCTTGATTAGGATCAGGATTTAAATCTTTCATTCTCAGATGAGGTTTGGGACTCTATTTGTAATCTGATTAATACAGCCTCCTTTTGTGCAAGACACTGTTTGTGGCAATTTAAAGTGGTCCACAGAGCACATATGTCTAAAGTTAAATTGTCTCGTATTCATTCAGATATAAATCCTCTGTGACAAATGTAAAATTGGTGATGCTTCTTTGGTTCACATGGTCTGGACTTGCCCTAGTTCAGAAAAATTCTGGAAACGTTATCAGTAATTCTCAAATTCAAATTAGAACCTTGCCCTTGAATTACTCTATTCCTGTGGTTCTCAACCATTTTCTTTCCATTCACATAGGTGCTCTGTGATTAGTAAGGGATTGCTTAAGGTGGTATGTGAGTGGGAAAGGAGGGTTGAGAATCACTGCTCTAGACCAAATTGTTACTGAAATAATTTGCTTGAGAAAAATTGTCATTGGCTCATTTCCTTTGGAGTTTTGAAACCGTGCACATAACGAGTCAATTAGGTACGATTAAAACAATGGTTTTCAAACTTCTTTCCACCTACATACCACCTTAACTAATCCCTGACTAATCACAGAGCATAGGGAATACTTAAATTTGGTATGTGAGTGGAAAGAAAAAGGTTGAGAACCACTGATCTATTCAGATCATTTCAAGATGATGATGTTTCACTGACTCCAACTCAAAACCAAATTTTATCTTTTACTTCATTGGCCAGACATGCAATTCTGATTAAATCGAAAGACAATACTTCACCTGCACACACACAATGGTTAAGTGATAGTTTAAGTTCAGAACAAATTTAATCTGCCATTAAAGAATCAAATATTAACTTTGCAGAAGTTGTGGGGCACATTTATGGACTATTATCATAACCTAAAGAATTCGAGTTGTTATGAAGCATTGGTGCTGTGCTGTCCCTTGATTTCCCCCTGCATGTTAGCTTTTGACCTTGCATAATGGTAGGGGTTCTGAATTATAGGGTTTTTATTTGTTTTTCTTTACTTCTCTTAAAGTAGACAGTACAATATATAACTGCACTGTTCAATTGTGCATAATGTAAACATCAATAAAAATATATTTAAAAAGAAAATAATATCAACATGGATATGGGCCCTTCTGGCCAATGAGCCCGTGCTGTCAAAATACGTGACCAATTAGCCTACCAACCCCATACATCTTTGGAACCTGGGATCACTGTCGCTGTAATAGCTAACCCTTGATGATGAAAGGATAAAACTGAAGGGAAGACGAGAAGAGAGGCAAATGGTGATAAAGGTCTCCATTCTTCAAGCTGTTCTAAAATTGATGAAGTGCAGATGCTGAAGATCTGAAATAAAAATAGACAAAAGTGGAAACCTACTCAACAGGTCATGCAGCAACTGTGGAGAGAGAAGCAGTTAAATTTTCATCATGGAGACTACTGGAGCAGGAAGGATAAAAGGGTGCAGAGAACAAGAGAAATCACTAGAAATATCCCCTACATGTGAAAATATCAATTAATGTTCTTCCTTCAAAATAATCAACAAATTATGAGATGATTAGATAGGGTAGACAGTCAGAATCTTTCTCCTAGGGTAAAAATGTCAAATACGTTCGTGAGGGTGAAAGTTTAAAGGATACCTCTCCCCTCCCCCCAGCCCCCTAGAGAAGACGACCCCAAGGATGGTGATGAGGATGGTGGATCAGGGAGAAGTTCTGCAGCTGAAATACAAACATATGCAACTTGGCGACCTGAAGTCAGAGGGACTCGCAACAGGCTGCGGGAGACTGGGTCATGAGAACCCGGTATCGGAACCAGGATTTGAGAGGGTGCTGAGGGCAAGGAAGGCTCCTGAAGGGCCATGGGCAATGAAGGCTTCCTCATCGTGTCGGAGATTTGGATCTGAACTCGAGTGGCCAATGGTTTGAACTGAACTGGAGTCTTGTGTGGCTACAGAGGCCGCGGGAGCGCTGGAGTTGAATCCACGGGTATTTGGTGGCGCCGAGGGGACTCTTTTGCTTCTCCATCTCTGACAGTAAGTGGCGCCGAGCAGTGCTAATGGTGATTTGGGTTTTTTTTGTTTGCCTTATGGCAGAACTAAAGGCAATTTCATGTAATAATACATTTTTGTTTTATTTGATGAACTGGTGCTTCTCAGTGACACCAGTAAATGTTAAGTAGACTGTCAATGTTCACTGGTCTCCAGTTTCTTAGCCACTGGCTTGCTAGATGTCTGAAAATAAATCATAGGGTGTGTTGAAGAGAAGGGATGGGGCTGGTGGCTAATAAGTTCAAGTTCAAGTTTGTTTATCAACAGATTGCAACAATACAACCCAACAAAGCAGCGCTCTCTGGTCCACAATGCAAAAACAATGTAAACACATGTACAGACGTAAAGAGCATACGTACAGACAAACTTTACACAGATACACAGAACCTATATACATGACTGGATGGGTCACGTCTCCAGAATGGAGGACCATCGCCTTCCCAAGATCGTGTTATATGGCGAGCTCTCCACTGGCCACCGTGACAGAGGTGCACCAAAGAAAAGGTACAAGGACTGCCTAAAGAAATCTCTTGGTGCCTGCCACATTGACCACCACCAGTGGGCTGATATCGCCTCAAACCGTGCATCTTGGCGCCTCACAGTTTGGCGGGCAGCAACCTCCTTTGAAGAAGACCGCAGAGCCTACCTCACTGACAAAAGATAAAGGAGGAAAAACCCAACACCCAACCCCAACCCACCAATTTTCCCCTGCAACCGCTGCAATCGTGTCTGCCTGTCCCGCATCGGACTTGTCAGCCACAAACGAGCCTGCAGCTGACGTGGACTTTTTACCCCCTCCATAAATCTTCGTCCGCGAAGCCAAGCCAAAGATATACATGACTTAGCTACTTATATTAAAATAAAGATAATTAATAAATAGTAGAGTCATATGAAGCTGTTTTAGCAGTTCATTTATTTATTTTAAATATTTACATATTTTAAAAAATGTGTCATTAAGAGGGGAAGCTGCAAACATGAGTGCTGTAGCTGTTATGGATGAATAGCCAGCAGTATGTCATAGAGTCAGTCAGTCAAGTTCAGGTTTATCATCGTGTACTGCACATGTACAACCTGACAAAATAGCACTTCATAGTCTCATAATGCACACACATAGACTCATAATGCACATGGTGATCACAAATATATACAAAGAAAACATATAAGTAAATATATTTAAATATTTTGAGATAATTTACTCAATCTCACAGCCTGTGGGAAGATGTCATTTCCCAGCCTGGCAGTCCAGATTTTGATACTCATCCTGTACCACCTCCTTGATGGTAATGGGTCAAAGATGCTGTGTGCTGGTTGGAACAGATCTTTTATAGTTCTTTGAGCCCTATTGAAGCAGTGGAAAGGGAGACCCCGGCTTTTTTGAGAACTGTCTGTATTGACATCCGGTCTGAGGATTAGCAATTATCGTACCACAGAATGATGCAGCCAGACAGAATTCAGTTGTACTCCTGTAAATAGTTGTCAAGATGGAGCTAGTAGCCCTGCTCTCCTCAGCTTCCTTTGGCCACGCTGATCAAAACGTCCCACATTTATTTGACCTGCCTGCCTGCATTTGGCCCATAATGCTCCCTATGCATCTTTCAACATGGTGCATATTCTTTAAGGATGGGCTGTAGCTTTAATTACTTTCCCAGTGTCCGATCTTCAGCTCTGATATATTTCCTTGCATTTTGAGTGTTTGAATTATCACCCCATTACAGAAAGGATGTGGAGGTTTCGGAATGTGTACAGAAGAAATGTACCAGGATGTTGCCTGGATTCGAGGGTATGAGATATAAGGAGAGATTGGATAGACTTGGCTTTTTTCTCTGAGCATCAGAGGCTGAGGGGAGCTCTAAGAAAAGTTAATAAAATTATGAGAAGCCAGTCATAATTTGTTTCCATGGTAAAATAAAATGTCACATACTAGTCGACATGTTTAAGTTGGAGAGAGAGGGGAAGGATGAAGGAGATGTATGGGGCAAGTTTTACTCATGGAATGATAGGTGCCTGGAATGGACTGCAGGGGAAGTGGTGGAAGCATAGATGAAGGTAGCATTTAAAATGCTTCTAGATTAAGATGTGAATCTTCATGAGATAGAGGGATATCCATCATGTGTAGACAGAAGAGATTTTGTTTAATTTGGGCATCAGGCACAGCACACAGAATGGACTGAAGGGCCCGTACCTACACTGTACTTTTCAATGTTCATTAGTTATTCAGAAGTCCTGACCAGGGGTTCAATAAATCAAAACACATCTCTTTATAATGAAATGCCTTTCCTTGGGGTTGCGATACTGCAATAACCTTGATTTATCAGGTACTCTACTCCTCTTTACCCCAGGTTGAGACGTGTAAACTAATAAGGGTTGACTTCTAGTGACTGACCCAGTTAATTTCCCTGACTACAGTCCTCCGTAGCTGGGAGGCCTTATCTTTAAAACTTCATTACACATTAACAATTGTGGTTGCAAATTCCCCTTTGATCTAGCATGGAAGGTTTTTGCAATCTGCTCTCGTGTGTGCTTTGAGCGAACAAGATTCCCTGCTCTCTCCCTATCTCCCCATCTGGTGTTGGTGTCAGCTGTTTGATACCATTTCAATATATTAGCTCAGCACTGTATTCCAGAAGCCCAAACGTTGCCGGTAGTTACAATGCAGTGACATTTATGATGGGGTTGCACTGTATTAGGGTTCCAGGAGGGATGAGAAAGTCACAGTGGGGTTACCTTTAAAGAGAGGAAATAAAAACTTAAAATCTTTCCCATCTATGTGACAATAGTTGGAAACAGTTGACTATGTGTTGGGATGTTATGTACAGCTCTTTAAAAGATTAGTCGTGCCACATTTACGGGCAGCATGCTTAGCGTAGCAGTTAGCGCAAAGCGGTTCTTCTGGCTATCCATTCTTAGGATGATGACGATGCCTTTCAGTCAGTTTGTGGGGTTTGATATGTGTGTCCTGGAGGGGCAGAAGCTCTGTTGTGGTGCTTCCTGTGCCTTTCCTCTGTTACCTCTTTGAGCTTGTTCTCAGCAGCTTTCACACCTTTTCTGATGGTGTCCCACCACTGCGAGCCGGATCCTCCCATGTTGATGGGGCAACATCAGCTTTCTTGAGGCTCCTATGCAGAACATCCTTGCACTGAAGTCACTGGCCTCCTCATTTTCAGGTACCACTGGACAGTTGGACATACAAGATGTCCTTGGGCAGTCTCCCGTCAGGCATTCTGACAACATGTCCTGCCCGGCGTAGTTGAGCAGACATCATCAAGGTTGAAACTGCTGGCATTTTGGGTCAAGAAAGGACCTCAATATTGGAGAACTTGTCTCACCAGGTGATCTTCTTCAGAGAATGAGGGTGACACTGCTGCAGTTGGTCAAGCTGTCGTAAGTGACTCTGATATGGACACCATATCTCACATCCATATAGCAAGGTTGCTATGACAACTGCCCTGTACATCTTATACTTGGTCGCCAACCTGATGTTCTGTGACTAAACCCAATCTTTCAGCTGACCAAAGACTGGTTCTTGACTCAATCTCTACATCTAGAGAAGCTGAAGATGTTATTGTACTGCCCAGGTAGTAAAACTTGTTGGCAGCATTGAGACAAGTGTCATCAATGAGGATAGTTGGTTCTTCATAACTTGAGCCAAGTGCCAGTTGGTACAAAATCTTTATTTTTTTTCAGGCTGATTGTAAATCGAAGTGTCTGGTGATCTCCTGTAAGTCTTTGAGAGAGTGGGCAACCAGTACACAGATGTCAGCGAACTGTAGCTCATGCACCACGATGTCCCTGTCTTTTATTTTTGCTCTGTCTTGCGAGGTTGAGGAGCTCGCCATCATCCCTCATTTTTTGGAAGACCCCTAACCAGATCTGATGTGGCATCCAGAAGGACAACAGTGAAGAATAGTCCAATCAGAGTAGGAGGCAAAACATAACACTGCTTTATGCCGCTGCTGATGGGAAATGGATCTGACAACTCACCACACATATTGATGCGGCCTTCCATACCTTCATGGAACTGATGGATGATGTTGATTAAGCGTGGGGTTCGGGGCAACCGAATTTTGGTAAGAGCATCCATAGGCCATGTCTACCAACAGTATCAAACACTTTGGTTAGATTAACAAATGTGACATAGAGAGTTCTCTGTTGGTCAACACATTTCTCTTGGAGCTGCCTCAGTGAGAAGATCATATCCACTGTACTACAATCTATTCGAAAACCACACTGGCTTTCTGGAAGGACGTCATCATTGATGTTGGGCACCAAATGTCTAAGGATGATCTTCGAGGCATTTTCCCACAGTTGTCTGAAGAGAGATGCCATGATAATTGTTACAATCTCTCTTGTTCTTGAAGATGGTCAAGACTGATGCATCTTTGAAGTCTTGTGGTAGTTCTGTAGCTCCCCACAATTTTATGATCAGCTGGTGCAGGCACGATGTCAGTGTGCTACCATCATACTGGTAATCTCAGCTGCAATACTGTCAGGCCCTGGTGTTTTAGCTGTTTGATGACCTCATGAAGAATAGGGGGTGCATCTAGCTTGAATAATATGGGTTGAAGATGTTTACTGCCCAGTGCTTTATTGGTGATGGTTCCTGGTCTATTCAGAAGCTCATGGAAGTGGTCTTGCCATCTTTTCATGTGCCCTGACTTCTCAGTGAAGATGGATGTACTGCCTTTGTTCAGGAATTGTGAGGTACCTTGCTGTGATGGACCATGCACAACCTTGGTTGGTTCATAGAAGCTTCTTCAATCACTACACAGTGAAGGCTTGTAACTCCTTGCCTTTATTCAGAAGCTTTTGGGATTTTCCTTCACCTTGCCTGCTAAAGCAACCTCGTGCCTTCTTTTAGCCTTCCTGACCAGGTCCCACTCAATTTGCCTATGACCACAATCACTCCACTGTAGATGTAATCTCACAGGCTCTCCACTAAGCCCTGGATCACCTAGACAACAGCAATACCTACAGCAGGCTGCTTTTCATCCATCTTTCAACAACATCATCTCCCCAGTACTGGTCACCAGACTTCAAAACCTGGACCATGTACCTCCCTCTGCCATTTGACTTCCTCAGTGGAAGACCACACTCAGTACAAATCGGTAACATCTCCTCCTTACTAACAATCAGCACAAGTACACCTCAAGGATGTCTGCTTAGCTCATTGCTCTATTCATCTCACATCCATGACTTGTGACTAGACTCAATCTGAATGTCATTTACAAATCTGTTGATGATACCACGATTGTAGGCATAATCATATTTGGTGATGAGGAAGCATACTGGAATGAGGTAGATCAGCTAGCTGAGTCGTGCCACAACAACAACCTTGTACTCAACGTCAGAAAAATTAAGGAATTGATAGTGGACTTCAGAAAGGGGAAGCCAGGAAAACCAAAACCAGTCCTCATTAAGGGGTCAGCACTGGAGAGGGTAAAAACTTCCAATCCCTAGTGTCAACATCTCTGAAGGCCTGCCCTGGGGTTATCATGTTGATACAATCATGAAGAAGGCATGTCGTAAGGAGTTTGAAGAGATTATGTGACCAAAGACTCTTGAAAATTTCTACAGGTGTACTGTGGAGAACATTCCGACTAGTTGCATCACTGTCTGGTATGGAGGTGCCAATGCACAGAACAGGTACAGGCTATCAAAGGTTGTAAACTTGGCCAGTGTTGTCATGAGCGTTCATCTTCCCTCTATTAAGAACATCTTTAAGAGAGGGTGCCTCAAGAAAGCAGCTTCTATTATCAAGGACCCTCACCACCCAGGCTATGCCCTTTTCTCACTGCCACCATCAAAAGAAGGTACAGGAGCCTGAGGACACACACTCAGCATTACAAAAACCGCTTCTTCCCCTCTGCATCAGATTTCTGAATGGTCAATGAACCGATGGACACATCCTCACTTTTTCTCTTTTGTTGCACTAGCTGTTTTTTTATTAAATCTTGCATTTAAAGAATTGTAATTTATAGTAATTTTGCACCTTGTTCTGCACAATACTGCTGGTGCAAAACCACAAATTAAGTGACACACGTTCATGATAATAAACCTGATTCTGATTCTACCATGTGCACAAGCTTCCCTTCCCATTGAGCAAAGTCAACAATTAGCCTTTTGCCTCAGAGCTGGACTTTGAATTATGGACTAAGTGGAAGTTTCTGCAGGATAGGGAACAGTTCGCTTCAGGTCAAAATCCTTAAAAGTTTGCTTAATGTTTCCATTTCACTGCAAGAATCAATTAAAGTTTAGGCCCCTTCCTGTGACGGGATGCTGACATACATTTTTACATGAGGTGGTTCTTCTGTCTCATACTGTGGACAGTTCTAAACCACCGGTGCTTTCATCCTTCTGCAACAAGTGACTTACATTTTGTCATTTTTTTTTTGCATTTTCCCCAGGACTTGAATTTACACTTTAGGTTAAATGTATTTTGGGGCAGTGTCCCGTGATGTAGTCACGAGCCTGGGGGCTCTCTGAGCAAATTCAATTTAAAATCTTTAAAAGCACCCAAACTTGCTTCTAAATTAGTCAGACAGCTACAATATGGACTAGAGACTGAAGAGCAAACAAGGGGATTCAGTTAATGAACAAACCTCGAGGTCTGCAGAGAAAAACATTCCCAAAGCTGGCTGCCAAGAAGCTCATAAAATGGCAATGGTTCAGGAACGTCTGAGTGGAGGAGACTCAATTATCCTTCTTCAAGAGATTTAAAAAAGGATAATCAAACAATTTCCAGCAAACTTGATTCTAAAACTGCAGAAATTAATCAGTCTATTTCTGGACTGAAAAACAATGCTGGATAAGTTGAACTCTTGTGTGGCCAAGATGGAGGAGTGTGTCAGTGTGGCCGCGTGTCAGTGTGGCGGAGGACCAGTTGGTAGAGTTGGACTCGTCTGTTGGCATATAAAGGAAGGAAAATGACCTTTGAATGGAGAAAGTCGACCATCTGTGGATAAAGAATATCAAAGTTACCTGGGTATCTGATTCCCATCTAGATATGATCCATTGGAAAGTGGAAATTTATGCTTGCATTTCCCTGGAGAAAATTACCTTAGGAAAAAATACAGTGTTTTTCAAAAAAATTGGAGTCCACATCTTCAACATATAGGTGTAGAATCTTAATGATGCCCCCCTCCCCCTTGCCCTCAGCTCCCTGCATCTGGGAACCACCTGGGATTCCAGGTAAGTCAGGATATTTGCCCCTTGGCAGGAGATTGATGAATCCAATGAAATCATTTTCTTCCTTTCTTTACTTTTTCATCTTTTTTTTTCTTTTCTCTCGAATTCTATTGATATTTCATTCTTTTTAATACCCTGGGTGGATGGGAAGGGGGAGGGTTAGGGCTTTTTCTTATTCAAAATCAACATCGAATGATGAGAGATTGTGATTCTTTTATGTAATTGATGAATTTCATGTTGATTTGAAAAGATAATAAAATGATCAAAAAAAAGAGAAAGTCGACCAACTGAAAAACTATAGCTGATTCAACAAAATACATGTCATTAATTTTCAGGAAGGCTGCCAGGAAAATGACCCTGTAAACCTTTTGCCATTAGATCCCAGACATCATGGGACAAGAGCATTTTACTGAGTCTGTAACAATAGAGCGAGTGCATCAGGCTCTTGCACCCCATTCAGCTACAGACCAGAGACTGAGAGTCATCCTGATATGACTGCTAAAATATCAAGACCAGGATAAAAGATCCTACATATCGCCATGTGGCAGTCGAGAGAAAATAATGGTCCTGTCATATACGATAGACTTGAGTCTATTTTAATGAAATACAGGTAGGAGTTTGACCAAGTTAAGAGGGAGCTTCAATCTAAGGATATTCTGTTTGCCTGACTCCATCCTGCAACACTGAGGATCACACTTCCTTACAGAGGGAGAAGATTCTTTAAAACACCTAAGGAAATAGCGATATTCCTGTGTGGCTTACCAGGAGGAAGATAACAGACAAAAACAGGTGGATGAAAACCAGACAGACAGCCATAGTTTTTACGAGCTACATGGCTAGATGCTTAAAACTGTTGTTACATTTTCAGTTTACATTTGATAGACGGTTTCAGCTTAAACTGATTAATTTCTGTCGTAACCATTTTTAAAATGGGTGTTTTCAAAATTCATTGCCTCACTCAAAATTGAATATTTCTGTATGGTAACTCATGTTTTCAGATAGAGCCCAGGCTGGGCAAGATGTTTACAAATCAGCCAGACATGTTGTGTTTAATGAGTGCAAAGTGCGCATCCCAGTTTGATAGGGTAGGTAGTGCCGAATATTCAGTAGTTGGCATGGGGGGGGGGGGGGGGAGGTGTTTTTGTTTTATTAACTATGTCAGTGCTTTATCTTTTATTTTATTATTTTACCATGAGACACATTTTTGCTTGCATAGAGATTCTACAAAGAGGTCATAAAACTTTGATATAGGTGTATGCTTATTGTTGATGAATAAGTTAGTGAAATTTGTCAGCTTTAATGTCAATGGGATAAATGGATAGGTTAAAAGGAAAAGATTTTTGACACACTTGGGGGAAAACAAATGCAACCTGATATTGCTTTTATACAAGAAACCCACCTTACTATACAAGAGCATAAGAAACTGAGGAGAGAATGGGTAGGACATGTAATATTATCATCTTTTAATTCCAAAGTGAGGTAGGGTTGGCTATTTTGATAGACAAAAAACACTCTGGTGATGAATGGAGAAACTATTATTGATCCATCAGGCCAATATGAATTAGTTAATTGTCAGATTTATTTAAACCCTGGACACTTTTAAATTTATACACAACTAACTATGATGGTGAATCCTTTATTAGGGACATTCTTCTCAAAATATGAGAAACATCAAAATATACTTGTAGGGGTGACTTTAATTTTTGCCTGGATCCTGCTATGGATAAGTCAACACTGACAGTATCCAAAATAAAAGCAGCCAAAATGACTTTGGTTTTTATGAAAGCTTTAAATTTGACAGATGTACCCTCAAACCTATTCCTGACCCCATCATTCTCATATTAGGATTAACCTTTTTCTATTGTCAACACAGATAATTCACAGAACATCAGAGTCTCAATATTTATCTGGAACCTTGTCGAATCAGTCACCTTTGACCCTGTCTATCTTGATGCCAGAAAAACTAATCAACCCATATAGATGGTGTTTGAATCCCACCATTCTTCAAAACCAGAGGGGACAAATAATCTCAGATACAAAAGGTGTTAAGAAGAAATACATGGCAGGAATAGAAGAACTGGAAACAAATTCTGAAATTGGAAAAAGAGTTCCAACAGTCTGGATCCAAGGAATTAAACAAAAATCTCAAATACAATAGACTGCATAATTATAGAATTGGGAAAAAAAAAACATTTTAAAAACAAAACAAAGATATTATGAACTGGGAGAGAAGGCACACAAAGTCTTGTCCTGGCCACGGAAAACAGAGGAAATTCAAGGACAATTCAAATTGAAATGAGTTCAGTTTCATGTAATCCAATAGAAATTAATGACACATTTTAACAGTTTTATGTAAATTTATATACATTTGAATCGCCAGAAAACTTGACCAAGTTTGACTATTTTTCACCCAAACTTGACCAAGAAGATCTAACAAATTTGGATCTTCCCTTTACTCCAAAGAAATTGAAAAAGTCCTTGGGCTCACTACAATCTAATAAATCACTAGAGGAAGAGGGTTTTCCTCCTCAATTTTATAGAGAATTTAAGGATTTACTCATCTCTCTCATCATGGATGTAATTAACTTAGCATCTAAACTCAAACTCTCCCTGAATCATTTTCTACTGCCATTAACTTAGCATCTAAACTCAAACTCTCCCTGAATCATTTTCTACTGCCATTAACTTAGCATCTAAACTCAAACTCTCCCTGAATCATTTTCTACTGCCATTAATTTAGCATCTAAACTCAAACTCTCCCTGAATCATTTTCTACTGCCATTAACTTAGCATCTAAACTCAAACTCTCCCTGAATCATTTTCTACTGCCATTAACTTAGCATCTAAACTCAAACTCTCCCTGAATCATTTTCTACTGCCATTAACTTAGCATCTAAACTCAAACTCTCCCTGAATCATTTTCTACTGCCATTAACTTAGCATCTAAACTCAAACTCTCCCTGAATCATTTTCTACTGCCATTATCACTGTGGAGACCCATTAAAGTGCTCTTCATTTCCCCCCCATTTATTTTTTAAATTCAGATCATAAATTGTTCTCTTAAGACCCTGGCTGTCAGGCTTGGCCAATATTTGTTGAAATTAATAAATCCACACCAGAGAGGCTATATTTTGAAATGTCATTCAGCCAACAATTTCTGTAGGGTCTTTAATATTATCCACTATGCAAGATCTAAGACTGAGCTTAGTGTTGTTGTAGCTCTAGACACTGAAGAGGCCTTCGATAGGCTGAAATGGCCTTATTTATTTAAAGTCTTGGGTAGGTTTTAGCAGTTGTTTCTTAACTAGGTAAAAACCCTCTATCATAGACCCGAGACCAGGGTCACCACTAATGGACAGATCTCGACAGCGTACCCCTTGAGTAGATCGAGTTGACAGGGCTGCCCTTTGTCTCCAGGACTTTTTGTCTTGGCCATTGAGCCCCTAACCAAAGCAATCAGACAGGATCCCGATATTAAGGGTTTCAAGGTTGGTCGGACAAATCCTAAAATTAATCTTGTGGCAGGTGATGTAATTTTGTATTTAACAAGTTCTGTTATAACTCCCTCACCAAATTACAGACTTTATTAAAAGCTCATGGGGATGTTTCAGGATACAAGGTAAACTGGCAAAAAAAAATGAAATTATTCCACTAGCAAGTTTTGATTTGCACTGAGTATCAGCAAACAAGGCCCATTTAACAAGCCAATTTAACAAGCAAACAAGCCCATTTAAGTGGCTTCTGAATAGTACAAAATATCTTGAAATAACTGTAAATAATGACCTCAAAAATTTGTACAAACTTAATTACCTCCCATTATTCAGTAGAATTGAAGAGAATCTGAGTAGGGAGTTTTCCCATTACTCTAATTGGCAGAGTCAACTGTGTGAAAATTGACGTATTACCGACATAACAGTATCTTTTCCAGTCTTTGCCCATTCCACTACCCCAAACGTGTTTTTAAAACCCTCAACAAACATGTTGGACAATTTATATGGAACTGTAAAGTGCTTAGAGAATCTATGGAAAAATTAACATGGGATTATGGATTAGGGGCCTTCGATTACCCAGTTTTAAAAAAAAATACTATTTGACAGCTCAAATATGATTTATTTCATCCTTTTTTGAAGGTGATGGTGTCCCCTCCTGGATACAAATTGGATTACACTTCCTAAGAATTGATTTTCAAGTTCTCCTGTTTGTCTATAAAGCCCTTAATGAGCTATCGCCGTCTTGTATCACAGATCTCCTAATTCCTTATGCCACGTCAAGACCCCTCAGGTTGGCTGATTTGGGGTGCTTGAGCTGTTATGCGCTCAAATCGTAAACTCAGAGGAGATCGCACCTTCGCTATCGGAGCCCAACATCAGACATGCTGGAACACCATTCGTCCTTCTATCAACTCTTTTATATCTAGCTTGCAGATATTCTTTTATTCACTCGCGTTCTGAGTCCTTCTCATGCACCTGACAGTTACCTTGTGTCCTAACCTCCACTTTCCTTTTATTCTGGATTTTAAATAGTTGCCTAGTTGTGATGTCTTTTTGATCTGAACAGCTCTTTGATCAACACAAGTTGTTTTAAATGTGCTATATAAATAAATACATTAAACTAAACTAAATTAAAAGAGAAGGTATGCAGCGATTTTATTTATAAATGGAACTCTAGGATTATATCCAACAGGACAGACTACCCTATTTTAAAGCATTTGATTAAAATATGGTGTGAGACTCGTGGAAGTTTTGGACTATCGTCAAAAACACCTCTCAGACCAATTTATACCCATGACTTTAAACAACAAAATTCTGGAGTCTTGGCATCGTAAAGGGATCAAACATTTGTTACTGGGATTCATGATGTCCAACAAAGGGCGGGCTTTTACCCAACACTCTTCTTCCCACCCCCCCCATGTGATAAATGCTGACTGGGCCCCTTCAAACTAATAAGATTACATCGGGCCCAGGATTACAAGTGAGAATTAGAATACGTCTCATGAGTAATTATAATTATAAAAGAGAAAGTATTTAATAATAATCAGGGCACATAGTCCTTAAAGCGTTCAGGTGGTCTTCTTTCTCTTTTGGACCACCTCGGCGTGGTTTGCTGTGCTGGTGTTTGCTCAGGACTAGGATAGTCGGGTCGGCGATCAATTCGGCGGCAACTGCCTGTCTTTGCTTCCCTCCTGGCTGCATGTCTCAGTTACTGGACTCCTCGGCTCTGTGACTGTAACTGGCTCCACCCCCACCCACCTCGTTCGGCTTGAGGTGGGATGATTGGGGCAGGCCATGAAGGGTCTGGTTCCATCTCCTCCAGCTTATGAGGCAGTTCATGGTCCTTAGTGTCAATCAATGCTCGTAATTGGTCAATGTGTCACTTCCACAATCTGTCCCCCACTAGAACAGAGTATGAGCAGGGGCTCAATTTTTGTAAGATTACTCCTACCACCCATGGGTCTTAATATAGTCTATAATCTTGTACCAGAATTCTCTTGCCCACTTCCAATGTTCTAGGTGAGGTTTGTGGCAATGTTGTGTTTTGCAATCGGAGACCCAGATCTGGATGAACTGTGGACAGCCTGGTCCGCAGGTTGCAGCCAAACATTAGTTCTGCTGGGGTGTGTTTTGTGGTAGAATGCAGCATGTTTCTGTACCCCAATAGGAAATCTGTAATTTTGTGTGTCCCGGAGGCATTTAGGGTAAATTTCATGGTTTTCATTGCTTTATTGAATGTTTGTACAAAACATTCTGCCTCCCCATTAGCACTTGGGTGATAGGGCATAAATTAAAAAAAATATTCTGATGTAAATTGAGGCCCATTGTCCACAACTAATTCACGAGGCAATCCTAAGTGGGAAAGATAGCTCGTAAACAGTCAATCATGGGATCTGCTTTGGTGTTTTTCAGCTGTGAAACTACTGTCCATTTGGAGTGTGCATCCGCAGCTATTAGAAAAGTCTCACCCATGAGTGGTCCAGCGAAGTCTACATGAATCCGATGCCATGGTGTGGATGGTTATTTCCATGGGTTAGCCTTGGCTTCCGGCATTTTTGGCTGCATTAACTGACATACTTTGCATTCTCTTACTGTTGTTTCAATGTCTCTGTCTATGGAGGGCCACCAGACATGCATCTGGGCCAGTGCCTTCATTCATACCATTCCTGGATGGTTGTGGTGCAGTTCTGATAACGTGGTAATTTGCAATTTGGCTGGAATAATTGTACGGGTACCCCATAGTAAACATCCTTCTTCGACTGATAGTTCATGGCGGCATGGCGGTAAGGTTTTAGATCTTTTGGAATGACTTCAGATTTGGGCCACCCATTAAGGGTAAAGTATAGAATCTTGCTTAATGTTGCCTCTTTTCTGGTTTCCTTTCTGATCATCTGGGCTGTAATGGGCAGTTGTTGAAGTTGTTCTTGGTTGATGGCAGCTGCCTCTGCTGTCCATTTGATAACTTGTTCTCGTTGTTCTGTCTTGGTTAGCGGCATGCGTGATAAGGCATCTGCCTGGCTGTTGAATGTTCCTGGTTTATGTTTTATATCATAATTATACACTGCTAGTAGCACGGCAGTGAATTCTGGCTGCAGCTAATACTGGTATGCCTTCGTGTGGCCCCAGGATTAAACTAAGAGGCTTGTTGTCTGTGATCAGGGTGAATTTTCTTCCATAAAGATATTGGTGGAATTTTTTTACACCTAAAATTATTGCCAATCCTTCTTTTTCTAGTTGGGCGTAATTGCATTTGCTTGTGGTTAATGTTCACAAAGCATACGCTACTGGTTGCTAACCTTTTTATGTGATTTGGGATAGTACCGCTCCTACTGCATCCACAGCCAGTGTAACTTCTTTACTAGGGTCATAGTGGATCAGCACCTTATTTGTTGATGTTAGTATTTCCTTTAGTTGATCGACTGTGTTTTTAGTTTCTGTTCAAGTACAATGTTTGATCTTTCTTGAGTAAATGATTCAGCGGGCTGCATAGTGTAAACATGTTACAGAAATATTTTCGGTAATGATTAACAAATCCTAAGAAGGACTGGAATTCCGATTTGTTGGTTGAGTATGGGGCCTTGTGAACAGCTTCTGTTCCTGCTGCATTCATTCACACCCCCTCATTGTCGATTGTAAACCCAAGATATGTTACTGAGGGGCGCATGAAGACACATTTATCCTTTTGCAATCATAGCCTGTTATAGTCTGGTTGAAATCTTTTCAAGGTTTTGTGAGTGTTCACTGTCGTTTCGGCCCATTATGATGATATCATTTAGGTAACACCCAGCTGAGAGTCTGTGTAGTAATTTGTCCTTTGTTGCTTGAAAAATTGCAGGCGCTGCAGAAATTGCGTAAGGCATGCATGTATGGGTGAATAGTCCCAGACAGGTATTGATTCCCTTGATATTTTTTTGTCCAATTCTATCTGTTGATATGCTTGTGACAAATCTAGTTTTGTGAATTTTTGGCCTCCGTTTAGTGCTTGGAACAATTTTTCTGCCTTGGGCATGGGGTGTTCAGGTATTTTGATTGATGGTGACTTGTAATCGCCACAAATACGAATGTCACCATTTGCTTTTTGTACGGATACGATGGTCACTGACCAATCACTGTATTGTATTGGTTCTAATATGCCTCCATGTTTTAGTCTGTTTAATTCGGCCTCAATTTACCTTTCATAGCAAATGGGACTATTCTGGCTTTGAAGAATTTTGGTTCTGCATTATCTTTTAATTGCAGTTTGGCTTGAACAACTTTGATTTTCCCCAATTCTTAGTGGAAAACCACTGCATGGTTGTTGAGGATTTGGTCGAGTTCTGGCTGGGAGGTATCTAACCAATTTCCAGCCAGTCTAGGGGAATGTGTTGTAGTCAGTTTCTTCTGAAGAATGTTGTTCCCTGGGCATCTACAATGTAGAGAGAGAGTGTTTTGTTTGCTGTTGTTTGTATTGTACTTAAACCGTACATTTTCCAACCACTTTGATTCTGTCTCATGTAACAGATCTTAGAGTTATTTCAGTTGTTTTTACCGGGAGGTGTGGTGGCAAGCGTTCCACTGTAACACTATTAGGGACTCTTCTGCCCCTGTGTCTAACTCCATCTTCAGGGGTGTCTGTTTATTTTTAGCTGTAAATAGATTGTTGTTTCCTCCGTTTATTCCTCGGATGTGTAATATCTCAGGTGCTGAAATTTCAGGAGTTTGAAGGTCAGTCGTTGGGCTGTTATCGTCATCGTTGCTAGGTTGCCTCTCTCTCTCTGCATTTGTTTTGACTTTAGCTGTCTGTTTATTTGCAGGCCACCTGCACTTTAGAAGCGGACATTTAGCTTTGATATGTCCTTCTGTTTTGCAATGATTGCCTTTAGAATTTTTGAAAAAACTGTTTTCTGCTGGGTGGTTGTATTTCCCACAATGGAAGCATTGTTGGCGGGAAGACTTCCCAACCAGTAGGTCTGGTTGACCCACATCCAAGTTTTTATCTGCCATTTCAGAGCTACAGAAAACTCTGTATGCAATCTGTAACATAACGTCTTGATCCATTCCTAATAATTTTTGCCTTGCTTGGAGATTTTCCAGCCCCATCACTAATCTGTCTCACAGTGCCTGATTTAGAAACTGCTCGAAATGACATGCTCTACCAGTTTGCACAACGATCTCAGGTATTCACTTACTGTTTCTCCTGGTCCTTGTCTCCTTTCATAGAATCGTTGCCTTTCTACCATAACTGGTGGTTTAGGGCTTGAATGGTTCCTTAGAGCTGTCTTTGTCCCTGGATCCTCCGGGGACAGCAAGGTCTTAAGGAGGGCAAATGTTTTGCTGCCCATTATACTGAGGAAGAGGGCACATTTGCGGTTTTCTGGACCTTCCACAATATTGTGGGCTACGCATTAGTGGTTAAACCATCCTACCATGACTACTTCCCCAAACATTCCCTCCGTCATCTTGGCACGCTTTGCCTTGATCTTTTGGCAGCAAGTTGTTAGGTTGTACTTTTCTACCTTTTGTTGTTTTACTTCTCACGGTTGGTGCATGGAGTATGTGTAGGGTTCGCTTCATTCCTTGTTGCCACTGTTGTGTATGCTTTTCTCTTTCTTTGGCTTGGCTTCGCGGACGAAGATTTATGGAGGGGGTATATGTCCACGTCAGCTGCAGGCTCGTTTGTGGCTGACAAGTCCGATGCGGGACAGGCAGACACGGTTGCAGCGGTTGCAGGAGAAAATTGGTTGGTTGGGGTTGGGTGTTGGGTTTTTCCTCCTTTGTCTTTTGTCAGTGAGGTGGGCTCTGCGGTCTTCTTCAAAGGAGGTTGCTGCCCGCCGAACTGTGAGGCGCCAAGATGTATGATTTGAGGCGATATCAGCCCACTGGCGGTGGTCAATGTGGCAGGCACCAAGAGATTTCTTTAGGCAGTCCTTGTACCTCTTCTTTGGTGCACCTCTGTCATGGTGGCCAGTGGAGAGCTCGCCATATAACACGATCTTGGGAAGGCGATGGTCCTCCATTCTGGAGACGTGACCCACCCAGCGCAGCTGGATCTTCAGCAGCGTGGACTCGATGCTGTCGGCCTCTGCCATCTCGAGTACTTCGATGTTAGGGATGAAGGCGTTCCAATGAATGTTGAGGATGGAGCGGAGACAACGCTGTTGGAAGCGTTCTAGGAGCTGTAGGTGATGCCGGTAGAGGACCCATGATTCGGAGCCGAACAGGAGCGTGGGTATGACAACGGCTCTGTATACGCTTATCTTTGTGAGGTCACACAATTAAGACTCCGAAATGTGATGCTTTCTCATCCTTTACTTCTATTAAACTTACATGGCTACTGACACACAGGGTTATATATATGGAAGGGTGGCATCATGACGTGGGCGTCATGATGTCTAGCAGAGGGCGGGCTTATACCCAACAGATTGGTTCACTAGAGTTTCCTCCATTAGCTGTATCTCATCCCACAGAAACTGGATAAGTATAAGCCTGAGTTGCCAGAGATGTGGTATTGGTGTCGGTTCCTTCTTGCACTCTACCTGGCTTTGTACAAAGGTGAGGCCCTTTTGGTGCGACCTTTGTGGCACCTTGACCAAGATCACAAGAGTCACCTTCCAATTAGAACCTGAGGTTTGCTTAATGGTTAATTTCCTGAGTGTCAGTAGATCTTTAACCCATTTCCAAATTAAATTTATAGAAATTGCTTTATGGTGGCCAGAAAATGTGTAGCAGTGACATTGAAATCTGACTCCCCTCTCTTCATTGATAGATGGTCTTTGGAAATTAACAGCTGTATTCCTCTTGAAAAGATCACATATATTCTTAGAAGAGGATTCAACGCCTTCCTGAAAATTTGGAAGCCTTACCTGGAATATTTCAGCGCTTAACTGACGCCACTGTAGGGATGTGATTATTTCTGGCTTGCCAGAAGGTCTCTTTACAGCCCTGTGGTAATACCGTGTCTCTACGTGTTTCACTCTATCCATGGAAAATGGGGATTTCTATTTCTTTTTATTTAATTGGGTTTGTATAGAAAGGCTAGGGAAATGATGTTTTGTGTTCTGTATAATTGTTAAATATACTTAAAAATTAAAATAATATATTTTTTAAAGAAGATATTTTTGTCTCTGGCTGAGCAAGAAGTTCAACCCACGTTTGATCGTTCTTGCTCCAGATAGAAACAAAAAGGTAGATCAGCAGCCCAGGGGCAAGCAGCAGATCAGAGAGAAATGTCATGTGGAAAAGAAATTCCCAGCAGATATAGTACTCAATATAAGTGCCTCTGTGGTTTGTGTACGAGAATCACAGACCTTTTCTAATGTATAATGTGCTCATTTTTCAAGCAAATCAACTATTTTTATTGACACTGGAGAAAATTTCTCTCTTTTTGGAATGCAAAAATGTTTACAGACCACTTTGGTCACATGATAGGATTTGGGCACACGGACAGGTTAGTGGGCCAATAAGGCTTGCTAGCATTTTGTATCTCTAAACTACTTTAATATACTTCCACTAACTGTGGGAAGTCTGTGTTGACTGCAGTGAAGGGATTTTCTCTTTTGCTTTCTCCAAGTGTGAATCAGAAGACATTAATTGATGTTACTGCAGGTTGCATTACACACTCACTTCCAGTTGAATGTTGGTCTGGCCATGAACTGAAACTAATGCGAATTGCTTCAATGCTGACTTAATATGAGTCAGAATCATTGAGCAGAGACCTTTACCCAGTTTACTAGCTCTGTTAAAGTCTTAATTGATGACAAGACATGACACCACACACCACATCTTAGGAGAAGACTTGCTGCAGGCACTCATGCCACACCGCCAGGTGAAGGGTCAAGCAGCCAATGGCACTTTGCTCTCACTGTGGATTGTGCTCACTTAAACCTTGTACAATTTTCTTTCAGACATCAGCTCCCAGTTTTTACTGTGACCATTTTCTGGATCTTATCATTACCTGACAAGTTCTGCTACGTGGACTCAAACATCAGGCTTCTGAGCAGCAAACACCTGCTGGAAAGACCTCGTCGACATTGGGCTCCACAGTGCCTCAACTGTGATGCAAGCAAATGAACAAAAACATGTGGCTTCTCACATAGATCCCCATGCACACACAATACACACAACCCACACTAACATACATGGATTCACACAAACACATACACTCATGCCTACACTTGCATGCATGTGCATAAATACAGTATGTACATGAATACAAAATACATATCTTTTCTTCTTTAGCTTGGCTTCGCAGATGAAGATTTATGGAGGGATATGTCCATGTCTGCTGCAGGCTCGTTGGTGACTGACAAGTCCGATGCGGGACAGGCAGGCGCGGTTGCAGCGGTTGCAAGGGAAAATTGGTTGTTTGGGGTTGGGTTTTGGGTTTTACCTCCTTTATCTTTTGTCAGTGAGGTGGGCTCTATGATCTTCTTCAAAGGAGGTTGCTGCCCGCCAAACTGTGAGGTGCCGAGATGCACGGTTGGAGGCGATATCAGCCCACTGGCGGTGGTCAATGTGGCAGGCACCAAGAGATTTCTTTAAGCAGTCCTTGTACCTCTTCTTTGGTGCACCTCTGTCTCAGTGGCCAGTGGAGAGCTCGCCATATAACACGATCTTGGGAAGGCAATGGTCCTCCATTCTGGAGACGTGACCCACCCAGCGCAGTTGGGTCTTCAGCAGCGTGGATTCGATGCTTGCGGACTCTGCCATCTCGAGTACTTCGATGTTGCTGATGAAGTCACTCCAATGAATGTTGAGGATTGAGCGGAGACAGCGCTGATGGAAGCGTTTTAGGAGCCGTAGGTGATGCTGGTAGAGGACAGATGATTCGGAGCCGAACAGGAATGTGGGTATGACAATGGCTCTGTACATGCTGATCTTTGTGTGTTTCTTCAGGTGGTTGTTTTTCCAGACTCTTTTGTGTAGTCTTCCAAAGGCGCTATTTGCCTTGGCGAGTCTGTTGTCTATTTCGTTGTCGATCCTTGCATCAGATGAAATGGTTCAGCCGAGGTAGGTAAACTCCATCAGCCAGCTCCCCACCATGACTACCAGCCCCACCTCATCTCCATCGGGCACACAGAACTCAAAATACATATGCAAGCATACATATACACAAACACATTCTTTTTCACATGCTCTCTCTCTCTCTCTCTCTCTCTCTCTCTCTCTCTCTCTCTCTCTCTCTCTCTTTCTCTTTCTCTCTCTCTCACCCTGGCAGAAGGGAAAAAAGAATTCCAAACTAACTTTAGTTTTGAAAGCAAGATCTCAGGTAAATGTGACCTTTTTTGGATAGTATTCAGTCTGCATCAGGGTGTTCAATTAGCACACTTTCCTTATTGTCCAGTATGTGTGGGTCAAGAAGAGAAGGACTGAAGTGGCCCTAGCCTTCTGTTAGTTCATCTCCTGTTTATGCATACAGGTAGTGTATATGTATGGGCCTGTCCATTTATAAATGGATTAAATGTCATTTTCATTTCACATGTTTCAATCCCTTTCGACATAGTTTTTCCAATGTGGAAATTCCAGTTGTAAATCAGAAAAAAAGGACTGACTCTGTAATTAGTGGTTGACATCTATTTTCCATTAGTTAAATGACTGCAATGAACTGTGAAAATTAGAGTGAGCATATTACAGTAAATGATATAAGAAAAAAAATGTAATGTTTCTAATCGTATCTTAAAAGCGCCCCAGGGAAATAAAATCAATATGTCTGTGATTGGTAAGTGATCATTAGCGTTTCATAATTGTTAAACATCTTTTTAAATAAGTATGTACAGTTTTAAATTGAGTCAGCTTATTCCAACTTCTGGAAATACCCACATTCCCAATAAACAGAGTTATTTCAAAGTTAAAAAAAATGGACAATAAATGTATACAAAATTGGTTACAACAGAGATGATTGCATGTGCACTTTGGAATGCCTCATTATGGGAAATATTCAAGTTATAGAGTCAAATAAGACCATGGATCAAAAGATACAGGAGCAGCCTCCGCAGATTCACCACCCTCTGGTGGCTCGATTGGGATGCACCGTTGCGCTGCTGAGTTGATGGTTTGGAATGGAAAGCTGTTGGCTGTAAATGATTTGAAATGACTTGAGGCTGCCCCTCTGGTTTCAATAAAATCCCCCTCTCACCTTAAATCTATGCCTCTGGTTACCAATTCCTCTGTTCTGGGCAAAACACGTGGCGCACATCCGATCTATTCTTCTCATCATTTTGTATATCTGCACTCTTCCTGCACTCCAAGGAATAAAGTCCTAGCCCAACCTCTCCCTCTAACTCAGACCCACTGAGCCTGGCCACATTCTCCTAAATCTTCTCTGAACCCTCTCCAGCTTGATCACAACTTTCCTATAGCATGTGACCAAAAGTGAACACAATCCAGTAAAATTCCTGGCATCTGGAATTCAAGCAACGGGCAAAACAAATTGAGGAAATGAATATATTGAATAAATAAATAAATGGATGAATAAATGAATAAAAGATTAAAATTGTAAAAGTAAACATTCTCCGAAGCAACACACAACCCCTCGGTGAAGATGAGAGCAAACATTCAGCCAGCGGAACGCCCCAGTCGTGCCCCACCCGCAGTAGCTGTTTCAATGGTTTCAATAAAGTTGTGTTTGAATAAAATGGCAGTGCCCAGTTGCTGGGGTAACTCTCCCAAAGTGTCTCCCTATCCCCACCTAGTAAAAGTCTATTTTTATTAGTATATTATAAAATATATTAGTAAATATACATCTGTAAACTGGGGGGGGGGGGTTTAATTATGATGGCAGCACAGTTAGGGCAACACTGTTACAGCACCAGGAACATGGGCTTGAATTTTAATTTAATTTTGTAATTTATGGGAATTATCTAATAAAAGTGAACTTTAAATAATTAAGGACTACAATGCTGCTTTTTAAAAATTATTTACATTTTGTATTGACTTTTGTCTTTTAAACTGCTTAATCTTTATGCAGGTGTATTGCTTAAGTTTTGCAAGAGTGTGTCTGAGGCCAAAGGAAAATTCACATATCCGGCATCCGCAATCCTTGTAAGTGGCAGATATCAGGGATTTTACTGCACTCCAAAATGGGACCTCACCAATATCCTATACAATTGTCTGTAAGACCTCAAGCACCTACAGCAGGCATTTCAAGACACAGAAACCACACTATCAACAAAGCCTCTGCATAGTCCTCCAAATTAACCAGGAGCTATCACGGGAATTTTAACCAGTGTTGCATATGGGCCAACATTACAGCCTGCACCCTCTGCTCAGTTTTAGGGGTCATGCTAACTCTTTTAACCTTCAGTCTGAAGCGCGCGCGCGCGCACACACACACACACACACACACACACACACACACACACACACACACACACACACACACACACACACACACACACACACACACACACACACACACACACACACACACACACTCTGAGTATGATCCCAGAACCCAATATAAAGCACTGCAAAGCCAAGCCCTGTTTTGCCCACGAGATTTCAAGTCATTTACAGCCAACAGCTTTCCATTCCAAACCATCAACTCAGCAGCGCAACGGTGCATCCCAATCGAGCCACCAGAGGGTGGTGAATCTGCGGAGGCTGCTCCTGTATCTTTTGATCCATGGTCTTATTTGACTCTATAACTTGAATATTTCCCATAATGAGGCATTCCAAAGTGCACATGCAATCCTCTCTGTTGTAACCAATTTTGTATACATTTATTGTCCATTTTTTTAACTTTGAAATAACTCTGTTTATTGGGAATGTGGGTATTTCCAGAAGTTGGAATAAGCTGACTCAATTTAAAACTGTACATACTTATTTAAAAAGATGTTTAACAATTATGAAACGCTAATGATCACTTACCAATCACAGAGGGTAGTGGGTGCATGGAAAATATAGCCATCCATTTCAGTTCTCCATCCCATTCCCTTGCCAACACATTTGTCCATGTTCTCATGTACTACCAGACTGAGACTATCCATAAATTGGAGGAACAACACCTCATCTTTAGACTGGGTGCCCTCCAAATGGATGGCATTAATATTGACTTCTTTGACTTTCAGTTTAAAGAAACACCAGCTTCTTCCCCCTTCATCTCTCCATTCCCTGTCTCCTTTCACACAGACATGATAAATTCCACCTGGTCTTAAGTCCTCCCCACATTGTTTGAATTCTGAGACTTCCTGACATATCCTGTTTCTGCCTTTTCTGATTCTTCCTTGAAGAAGGGCTCAGGTCCGGAACATCGGCAACATGTCTTTGTTTCCATAGACACTGAAAAGACCAGCCGAGTTCCTCCAGCATTTTGGTGTGTTTGCTACAATCACAGCATCTGCAGCCCATCCTGTACATAAAAGTTGGGCGAATATGTGCCTGAATTGGTTTGGAAGGTTGGGCCAAACACCGGCAGGTGGGACTGATATGGACATCGGAGTAGGCAAGTTGGGCTGAAGGGATTGGTTCCATGTTGTATAAATCTATGACAGAGAAAAAATAGAGTGCTGCTTTCCAGTAGTCTGTGGGCTTTGTACTTCATCTGACATTTTGATAATAATAATTCAAAATGTTTATTGACATACACATTTTACACTGTGTGTATGCCTGAAATTCTTACTTGCTGCAGCAAAACTGGTATTTGTAACAAAAACTCTGACAGTAAACTAATTGAATTAAATTTAAAGATACAATAAAAACAAAGGATAGGTAATAAATATTCGTAGTAATCCTCGTGTGCAAAAGTGACTTGCAGTAAAGCAGACAGTCCCTTGGTGTGGTTGGAGCTCCAAATACCCTTCTCTAATGATCAAACATTGGCCGGGGGCACTTCAGATGGTGAATGTTGCCATTGATGCCTTTGCACACTGGGAGATGGTGGATCTGGGGAAGCCTGAAGAGGTCCATATTTTCCAGTGTCTCATTGTTAACCTTTGTCATCCATGTGCAGTGTGGTGCAGCAAGAGACGGTTGGTAGAGGACCTTGGACTTGCAGAGGTCGAAGGTAAGACCTATGCTTCAACAATCAAGGAGGCATGCAAGGCCTGGTGGCAATCAGTTGGCCTGCCATGAAACTGAGCTGCTTTGTGCTCTCAAGGAACTGGAGATTTTCAGCACCATCTAGACCAGGGGTAGCCAACCTTTTAATTTTTAATCTTTAATTTAGACATACAGCATGTTAACAGACCATTTCAGGCTACGTGTATTGTAGAGCTCGTCGAAAGAACCAAAGACTTGTTGATCCAAACCAAGGCTTTTATTAGCAAAAGACAGGAGCTCTTCACAGGTGGCCGACCAGTCCAGAGTGATCCGACCTGGCTAGGGACACAACCCTTTAAGGCCCAGACAATAGGTGTGGCTTAGCTCTCAGCCAATCGCTGTAAGCACAGTCGAGATACAGTAACTATATACACTATGTACATTGGTGATAGATTTGTACTATCACATGTATGTACCAGGAGTGTAGGTTAATTGGGCGCCACAGACACGTAGGCCGAAATGGCCTGTTACTGTGCTGTATGTCTAAATTAAAAATGTAAAATTAAAAGGTTGGCCACCCCTGATCCAGACGTTGCTCCCTTTTTTAAACAAAAGTTTATTCAATGGGTGGCATGGTTGTCGTAGAAGTTAGCGCTTTACAGCACCAGGGATTGGGACCGGACCTGGGTTTGAATCCTATGCTATCTGTAAGGAGTTTGTACGTTCTCCCCGTGCCTGTAAGGGTTTTCCCTGGGAGCTCCGGTTTCCTCCCACCTTTCAAAGACATTAAAGGGGTGTAAATTGGGTGGCACTGACTTGTAGGGCCTGTTACAGAGCTGTATGTCTAAATTTAAAATTAAAAAAATTAATTTTAAAATGATAGCACATGACAAAGTTACAAAAACTGTGCACAGAACTACAACTAAACATACTATTTCCATTGTGAAACATTCACGATAAGCAGTAAATTACGTCTTCCCCTCTGCTACATATAATTTACAAGTTCAGATTAAAATCCAGTTTTGATTATCAACCTCACACTTAATTCGCTTGGGGCCCGACTGTTCCTGGAGCTCACCCACCATCCCCTTGGATAATGCTTTCTTCAGCTCCAACACTGCATGGGCCTGGATGTAACCCTGAAAGAGGGACAGGCAGTCAGCTCACCCTGGATCCTCAACTGCTCGGAATCTCGGCCTGTGAATAGCCAGTTTGGCAAGGCCCAGCAACAACCCACAAGATCCTTCGAGCAACCGGACCCACTCCCCTCCCCACCAGGCCTTAAGTGCCATCAGTACTTGAGGAGCAGCCCCTTCAGGTCGGTTGGACCTGACTTCTCCCAGATGCAGAAATGCCAGGCGGTTGCCGTGTCGGTGAACCGATTCAGGAAGCAGTTGCCTGGCACTGTTCTGTGCAACACTCTCCAACCCAGGTCCCTGATGTTGCTCTTTCTTCACCATCACCTGTTATGGGTGAAGAATTACCGGGAATCAGTGGAGATGTTGTGTATTTTTCAAGGAGTTGTGTACATAGTGAGCTACACATCTGTCCACCTGTCAATGTCTAGTTGTGATAGGACTTAGAATTGAGTGTTTGTTTCAGGAGACCAGTGTCAGAAATGTAAATGACTTAACCAGCTTAACTGAACCATCTGAGTATAATTAGGGCTGCGACACTGGGCTCCCTCGAGTGAGGGAGGAATATGAGGGAGAGGAGTTTGATGGGGAGGACTACAAGGGGAAGGAGTGTGAGAGGGGATACAGTGTGTGAAAACGGTGTGTGTGAAGGAGGGGAGTGTGTGTGGGGATGGAGAGTGTGAAGGTGAAGTGTGTGAGGGAAGGAGTGGGTGTGGAGATAGAGGATATGTGGAGGTGGAGTGTGTGAGTGGATGTAGTGAGTGAGGGAGGGAGTGTTTGTGGGGATGGAATGTATGAAGGGACAGAGTGTGAAGGAAAGGAGTGTGTGGGGGATGGAGTGTATAAGGAATGGGAGTGCATGAGAGGGAATGGAGTGTGTGTGAAGATAGAGTGTGTGAGGGAAGGAGTGTTTGTGGGGATGGAGTGTATGAGGGGATGGAGTGTATGAGGGGATGGAGTGTGTGAGTGGATCTAATGTGTGAGGGATGGGAGTATGCAAGTTTATTCAGTGTTCGAATGAGTGCAGTGTAGGTGGGGACAACATCTCACTCCGACGGGGTGTGGTACCCACCTGTTTCAAACAGACCTCAATCTCACTAGTACACAGGTAACCTACCTAAATGACTATCAACCAGTGACATTCACATCCACAGTGATTAAGTGTTTTGAGAGGCTGGTGTTGAAGCATATCAGCTCCTGTCTGAACAGTGACATGGATCTGTTCCAATTTGCCTTCACCAGCAACAGGTCTACGGCAGATGCCATCTCACTGACTCTACACAAAACCCTGTACCACCTGACAGCAAAGATGCACACATCAGGATGCTCTTTATTAACTGCAGATCAGCATTTAACACCATCATCCCCTCAAAACTGATCAGCAAACTCCAAAACCTGGGTGTTAACACCTTACTATGTCATTGGATCCTGGATTGCCTCATGTCCAGTCCCCAATCAGTGTGGACAAGACTGAAAGATTGAAAGAGTACAGATGAGATTTACTAGGATGTTGCCAGGTCATCAGGAGTTGAGTTACAGGGAAAGATTAAACAGGTTAGGTCTTTATTCTTAGAGTGTTGAAGAATGAGGGGAGATTTGATAGAGGTTTACAAAATTACGAGGGGTTTAGACATAGTAAATGTGAGCAGGCCCTTTCTACTTAGATGAGGAAAGAGAAATACGAGAGGGCATGGCTGTAGTGTTCTGTGGTTCTATTGCTCCACAATCTCCATCAGCACAGGAGCACCACAGGGCAGTGTACGTAGCCTCCTGCTCTACTCTCTTTACACCCATGACTGAATGGTTCAGTGCGACAACTACACAATTTACAAATTTGTTGATGATACCTACTAAGACCAAGAAGTTGATTATTGACATTAGGAAAGGAAAACCAGAGGTGTGCGATCCAGTGATCGTTGTAGGAGAAGTGTTGGGGACGGTGAGCGAGTTTAAATTCCTGGGAGTCACTATCTCGGAAGACCTTTCCTGAGCCCTACATTACAAACGCCGTAATGAAGAAAGCACGTCAGAGCCTTTATTCCTCAGGAGCTTGCAGAGCTTTGGTATGTCATTGGAAATCTTGGCAAACTTCTATAGCAGTGTAGAGGAATGTGTGCTGCATCATAGCCTGGGTACCAAATATATCAGAGTGGAAAGCTCTGCAAATGGGTAGTGGACACAGCCTAATGCATTCCAGGAAAAGGTCTCCCCACCATTTATCTACATCTACATGGCACGCTACGGTCGGACAGCAGCAATCCTCAAAGATCTACTCCACCCGGCACATGTTCTGTTCTCACTGCTCCTATCAGGAAACAGGTAAGGGTGCCTCAAGGCTCCTTTAGGTTCAGGAATAGCTGCCATCCCACAATCAAAAGACTCCGGAACAACAGACTCATTCAAAAACTCTTACTTTGCACATTATTTATTAACAAATATTTATTTTCTGTATTTTTACATCCAGTTTGTTTGTATTTCTTTATTTTGTTCTTTTGTATACATTTCTTCCTTCTTTTAATGTGTGTTCATTTGAAGTTTATCATCATCTGATTGTAAATATACAACTGGACCATGTTTTTCTGGATTTTAGTGCACGAACTCCACAGCACATAATAAACACCTCTGGGCATCAAGATACAAATTAAAATAAATGTAAAAATGTTTTGGGATGATTTACTCGGATTCGTGACAATGTTCAATCCACAGTTTGCGGGGAGAAGCTATTTCCCTGATTTTGATGCCCCTCTCTCTTCCCCACCACCCCCCACCACCATCTTCATGATGGCCGTGGCTGAAAGATACTGTGTGCTGGATGGAAAGGGTCCTCTGTAATTCTTTGAGCCCTTTTTCAGCAACTCAAAGACTCCTCTTCGGTTCAGACCTTGACTTCAGCCTCCAATTTGTAGATGGAAGGAAAACAAAAGTGCAGATGCTGAAAATCTCCGAACCAAATGCCGGCCCATCAGGACCATTCTTGGTCGCTCCATCCGGGCCGAGATTCATCCCCAGGCCACTTTTTCATCTGGGCTGGGTTGGGGGAGGGGAAAGGGGAGGATTCCTTTTTTTTCTTGAGTACAGTTTACAGCGACCAGTAATTAGACATTCTGCCTGGCCCACAGGAAAAAGAAACTCTGGTATGAAACTTTACAATAAATTTAAACTTTGAACATCTTCATGCAGAGAGGAGTGAGAGTGCAATATGAGCTGCCACATGAATTGGTGAATGCTGGCTTGATTTGGTCAAATAAGAAAAAATTGGATAAGAGAATTGGTATAGAGGGCTAAGATCCTGGTGAAGGTCTATGTGACTAGGCAGAATAATATTGTGATAAATACTAGATGGGCTGAAAGGCCTGTTTCTGTGCTGTAGTGTTCTACACAATGCTTTTGTAATTTCAGAAACATAGGGTGAACTAATTTTGTAATCTGTCACAAAGCAAGAACATATGGCAGATTTGCTGCTATGTTTTGCTTCGAATTATGGTGAATACAGACTCATTTTTAACACAGAAGAAAAATTTGGACAGGTACATGGATGGGAGGTGTATGGAGTGATATGCACTCTGGGACCAAGCTTAATACTAGATCTGCACAGACTAGAAGAGCCGAAGGGCCTGTTTCTGTTCTGTCACGTTCTATGGTTCTAACAAAGGAAAATGATGAAGAATGCTATGGCTTGTTTGAAAGTGTAGCAGACTTCAATAGGGATTTTATCTGAAGGCTGCACTTGGCAATTGGAGTCAGGTGATTCAGGAAGTTGGATCTGAAAAGCTCAGATCAGCAGGAAGCTGATTGGACAATAGAGATCAAGTGATTCAGGGAACTTGTGACACAGGGCAGTGTTAATTGACTTCAACCCAGCAGGCTAGAGAGATGGTACTATTGATCGGAGTTCCACACAGCAGTGAGTAGGAAATTTGAAACTAACTAGTTTTTTTTTCTGCTAAAGGATTGTCTATCCTCCAGATCCATTTATCCATAACTAAATTCTCCTTAATAAAGTTTGCTCCATTTTTTAACAGTGTGTGAGATGTAACATAACATCTATTTTCCTCCCATGAAATAATAATGAGCATTCTTCCCATCATTCTGTGCAACAAATACATCAGACTGACGTCCTGCATACAACACAAGGTAGATTTCTCTGCTTAGATTTAATAATAAATATAGAAAATGCTGGAAATGCTCAGCAGGCCAGGCAGCATTCATGAAAGGAGATAACATTTCATCTTAAAGAACCTTTGTTAGAACTAGAAAAGGTGAATTAACCTACAACCCTACATAACCTACATTTACAGCAAGGTAGAAGCCAATTTCAGCCATTTAAACCTGTGTCACCCAAATTAACCTGCATTTACAACACAGTTGAAGCCAATTCCTGTCATTTCTAAGGGTTTATTTCCTCTTTGCTCTATGTTAACCCTTCTTTCAGTGGCTTTAGTGGAGGAAAAAAATTCAGAGCAGAGACTTTTATAAGATTGCAAAATAGCAGCCAGAGTTGAACTGGGTATCTCCATAGAAAGTAAAACAGTGGAGTTGTGTAAAGCTAAAAACCAGACAGGGCACCACTTAAAGTCTGATGTTCTTTTATATTCAGTGCAATTTTCTTAAATTAAAAACACTTAATTTGAATGTTTTGGTATAAAGTTTTGAGCAAAATGTGGCCTTGATTCATTGTTTCACGTAAAGTCCAATCTTTAATTCAGTGTGAAATATCTTATGAGAAGCCTTACCAATTTGTACGGCAATATTTTGTAGTCAGATCCCTAATCCGAAGGCAGAAACTCATTAACGTAAATGCTTTGGTCTCATGCTGCAACACAATTCTCTCTGGGGCAGCTTCCAAGTGTAAGTAACTGAACACTGCATGAAGCTATTACCCTCAGAAAGCTTTCCATTTCCATCAGTTTTGCATTTGTTCATCAGATTAGCAGGAAGCAGTGTTCTGGTGTTCAATGTACGATGGGTATACCAGAAGTTCAACCCTCACCTTCACTGACATTTCCATCCATTTCTAACTGTAGCACTTGTAACATTTGATAGAAAGTGTGCAGATTGGCTGCATCACAGTCAGGTATGGGGACACCAATACAACTGAGTGAAAAATCCTGCAAAATGTAGTGGAGTAGCCCAGGACATCACAAGTTAAAAACCCTTCCCTCTATTTGAGTACATTTATAAGGAACGCTGCCGTCGGAGAGCAGCAGCAATCATCAAGGATCCACGCCATCCAGCACACGCTCTGTTCTCACTGCTGCCATCACGAAAGAGGTGTAGGTGCCACATGGCTCGCACTCCCAGGTTCAGGAACAGGTGCTACCCCTGCACCATCAGACTCCTCAATTACAAACTTAGTCAGGGACTCATTTAAGGACTCTTATTCTTTCACTTTGTTTTTTTTCTTCTCTGTATTGCACAGTCATATTGTTTACATTTCTTTATTTGTTTACATGAATAGTTTTTGTTGCACTACCAATAAGTGGTAATTCTGCCTCCCCCATTGGGGATCAAAAAAAGAATCTCAGGGTTGCATATGGTAGACATATGTACTCTGACACTAAATCTGAATTTTGAGTTCCCCTCTCTCCATATATCCTTTTTCTCGCCCACGTCCATCAGTCCCTTGCAGTAAAATGATTCGTACAACAAGAAGATAAACAACATTATCTGCCTAAGCTGATAACTGTTGTTTTCCACAAATGCGGTCTGATGTGTTGAGTTGATGTGTTGTTCAGAACAGCAAGTCGTGTTTTGATCTGCCTTGCAAGATCCTGAAGTGGTTCTCAGCCAAATACTCTTTTTAATGTTATTTGCTCTTGCATTGAGGAAAGCCAGCTGCCAACTACTACATGGTGAGATCCATCAAACAGCGATGGGTAGCACAATAGCACAACCAGTAGAGATGCTGCCTTGCAGCTTCAGAGACCCAGTCTCAATGCTTGACTTCAGTGTTGGGCACATGGAATTTGCACATTCACCATGAGACCACACGAGTTTCCCTCAGTTCCTCTGGTCTCCTCTCACATCCCAACAAGGTCATTTGTCGATTAATTAGCCATTGCAAATAGCCCCATGTGTGTAGCTGAGGAGCAGAACATTGGGAGAGTTGATGGGGAAGTGAGAAGAAGAATAAAATGGGATTAGTGTGGTGTAAAAGGGGGAGGGAGTTAATGGGTGTTACAAAAGCATTAAGCTCACTGGGTTCGATATGACTATGCTTTGCCTGCTCTTTATTAATTTGGTGCCATGGGATTCACTTGATCAACCACGTGACACCTCATCTGAAAGATGGCACCTCCACAATGAAGTTTTTCCTCAGTATTTACACTGATTTGCCAACACCTATTGTCCAATTGAATCTCTGGAGTGGGGGTTTGAGTTCACAACCTCCAGACTCCAAGATAAATCCTCAACCTTTTGCAAGAATCGTGTTGCATTTCTCCAACCAAGTGGTGAACTTCCTGTCAACAACGCCCATTTCTTGCTTCTGAGTATCGACCCACAATCAGAAATCCACTAGTTATTTTTAGCTGTTTGGTTGAAGTTTCTCGAGACCTATGTGTAAACAGTTGTGGTGTATTTGACAGCTCTTATCAAACCTTCCCCTATGGCAGACAGCCTGTCACAGCCTGGAATGGCCAAATGTTCCACATATTGTAATCAAACCATTTGTGTTCAATAATGAAGAAGCCAAAAGAGAAATCTGACAGCTGTGAAATAAAGTTAAAGTAGCCTGCAGCCTTTGGAGCATGTTGATCCAATTATGATGATCTGCTCATATCCTTGTGGTTTTTCAAAATCAATTATAATTTTTTAGCTCAAGGGACTTTTTTTGCTGCGAAAAAACACTCCTCATACACTGGAACAGCTGTAGATGTAGAACCAATACAATGTTTTCCACAAAACGCCTGAAACTTTTATTTTATGATTTTAAACATGAAAAATATCAAACCTTTAATTTATAAAATCTCAGAATATAATGCATTTGCAGTGAATGTCAATTAGTGGTGAAGGCAGTTAGTAAATGTTATATAAAATGTAAGGATGTTTATGTTTGACATGAACACATTAAAAATAAACTTACATTTAGAATAGTGTTCACTTGACTGGTTACAAGTAAGAGAGAAAAATCAAGAATGCAAATCTTTTAATTTTATAATGTCAATATGCATATTGGAATGTGATTTTACAATTTCAAATGTACCTACATGTAAAAGTACAAAAACATCTGGGACAGCTGGAAAAACATTCATTTACAAAATACCTTATCATGCCTATCAGTACCCTTTTAAAGTATTTCATGTTTTTCTCACACAGTGAAGTAGTTAAAAGTGTTAGATGTTGAAAGCTGGAGGCCATTTTGAGGAGGCAGGTTCCACAAACAGCAAATGGGATGAAATGTCATGTCTTTGGTGATGCTTGGCTGAACTATGTTCGTAGAGCAAATCTTTGGAGGGACAATATTCCTTCTTTCCTGAAATCAGGCAGCTGATTAGATCAGCCCACACCTGTTAATGGCAGAGTAGGCAATGCACTGATTTTGTTTTAGAAAGGTGTTGCTTCCATCCACCAGACAAACCCAAGAACTGCAGATACTGGAATCATAGGCAAACAATGAAGTCTCAGCCTGCCAGGCATGGAGAGAAAGGGCAAGTCAATGTTTGGGGTCAGGACGCTGTTTCAAGACAGATTTTTAGAAGGGTATGAGAGCAAACAAAACAAATGTGGTGGGGGGGGGGGGGTTGCTGAGGATGGTCAAAAGGATACTGGACATTTGAGAGTGGGAGAGGTGGGGAGACAGATAACGAAGCAGACCATTGTGGGAGGCAGAGGTTGCAGTGGTTCTTAACCTTTTACTTTCCACTCACTTACCACTTTAAGTATTCCCTATGCCACAGGTGCTCTGTGATTAGTAAGGGATTGCTTAAGGAGGCATGTGGGTGGAAAGAAAAAGTTTGAAAACCACTGTTTTAATCACTCCTAATTGACTTGTTAAGTGCACAGTTTCAGAACTCCAAAAGAAATGGGCCAGTGACAATTTTTCTCAAGCAAAATATTTCAATAACATTTGAGTCTAGGGCAGTGATTCTCAACCTTCCCTTCCCACTCACATACCACCTTAAGCAATCCCTTACTAATCACAGAGCACTGATGGCATAGGGATTACTTAAAGTGGTATGTGAGTGGAAAGAAAATGGTTGAGAACCACTGGGTTAGAGAGAAAAGTGAAAATGGGCACAGGTCAAGGACAGAATATGTTTTTTTAAATGAATATTAAGCATGGAACCTGCTTCCATTTCATAAATGATGCCTGAACACACAGACTTGACACAATTTAGTTTAACTTTGGAATGTAATATATAGGTTTGTTGACAATAGCCACTTCTGTGGGCATTTAAGGTGGTGGAAAGAATGATTTATATATTTATTCAGTGCAGTGAACTGGGATTCACTGGTGGTGTGTTGTGCAGATGGCTGGCCCCACCCCCATCTGCTCACTTGTAACCCTGGTTTCCCGCCAAAACCCTCCTTCTGAAGTCTACTGTGAAACTCTACCCATAGTTATAAGCTAATAAAAGTATTTGTTCTCCCTCCAGTCCTGAGAGCTTTTATTCATGCTACAATCTTATTAGCTATTCCCTAAATGATGGAAGTGCTGCCCAAGCCAGGTATGCAACTGATAGACTCTCTGTCCCCCGACGCAGCTGAGGAATTCACATACTGGTTAGACTGCTTCCAGGCCTACCTGAATGCGAACAGACGTCTTCCACACCGATGAACTCTGGAGGTCCACACTCGTTTTGAGGGTAGGAACAAAGGTTAAGCAGTTATCAGGGACCCCACTACATATGGCACTGCCATCGAGGTGTTGAAGGCTAAGTACCTGAAGTCGCAAAACAAGGTCCCAGCGAGGCACCGACTCGCTCTACGTCGCCAGTGGCCAGGAGAGACCATTGATGGCTACCTGTTGGATCTGTGGACACTTGCCAAGAAGTGCAGATACGAAGTGGCTACAGGCCACGTTCATGAGGAAGAAAAGATCCAGGACACTCTAGTCGCAAGGGTCAGCTCGAGGTACATGAGGCACCAATTACTCGAGTTGGGTAGCTACATTGAACTGGCCAAATCGTTGGAATAGGCCAAGCTCAAGAACAACGACCTCAAAGCCAGCAAGGTCGCTCACCCAGGTAACCCCTTCCAAGGACCGGCTGCTCCCACTACCCTAACTTGGGAAGAAATTGATTAATGCCAAGTAAAGATTCTGGAGCTGCTAGTTTGCTGAGTTAGTAGAATCATAAATAACCAAAATATTATTTCCTATTCCAATTTTTTTGTACAGTTCTAATATTAAGCACTAGATACAGAACAGAAATGGTTCTGGAAACAATGGGAGCAGAAAGGAGATAAGTTGAAATTGGAAGTTACGTGTTCATGCTTTTGGGTTTTGGTTGTCAGGGTGGAATGTGATATTGTGTTCCTCGAGTTTATGTTTAGCCCAGCCTGGCAATGGATGAGGCTGATGGCAAACCTGTCAGTGTTGGAATGGGGAGGGAATTGAAATAGGATTGGAATGGGGAGGGAGTTGAAATGGGGTTGGAATAGAGAAGGAGAGGGATTTAACTTCATCTGTACAGTAAGTCCACGGGTTAAGAACATCTGACTTATGGACAACTTGTACTTATGAATGGACTATGGGCGGCTTCAGCAGTTTGTCGGGTCATGGAAGGAGAACATCATTTGCTATTTTGTCAGATCTCATTGCCGTTAACACTGTTGGGTGTTTAACTTTGTATTGGTGTTAAATTTTTCTCTTATTTGCCCTTGTAATCGTGTCCAAAGCATAAATCCGCTAAATAAAAACAGTATGTAACTGTTCCAACTTAGCTACAAATTTGACAAAGGCAGGCTTAGGAACGGATCTCTTTCATACCCTGTGACTTCCTGTATTGTAGACAACCATTGCCATTGGCTGCTCTGCATCCACTGCAATTGCATTGCAGCCACCGTACTCGCAGCACTGATTATGTGCGAGCACCACAAGGGAGCATTAGTTGAATCGAGTATCGGCCGGGAGCAGTCCCTCTCTCCCTCTTTCCTTCTTTCTCTCCCCTGTTTATCATGTTTGGTTGTGTTTAGTTAAGTCTTTTGTTTGGTTTACTTCACCACCAACTCGACTCATTATTAAGCACGCAATAACGAATATGATGTCAGAAGTCTGAAGTCTTCCAATCACAAATTGGCCACAGTGAGTAACCACAACCATGTTTTGCACAGTCGCCATAATGGTGGATGGATTCAGATGGCCCGGCCCACTTGCGTTTGATGGAAATGTGTTTGAGAAATGGCACGTTTTTGAATAGGAATAAAACATGTTTATAGCATCAAGCCTGCCTGCACCAGCGTGTGTATTCTATTAAATTTGGCAGACCTGGAAGCCATTGAAAGGGGAAGGTCGTTTGTGTACGTGGGTGAAGTATATGATGGGAATCTTGTTACCAGCCCGGCTGAGTCAAATGAGAACCCAAATGTTTAAAGCATAAATTCAGAGAACTGTGACAATGGAAAAGCACAAATTCAAGATGAGAGGCCAAAAACCTGGCGAGTTGATACACTCATACATCAGTGAGTTAAAAATCAGGGTGAACACCTGCAATTTTGGCACGCTCTGCAAAGAGCTAATTAAGGACAGAATGGTCTGTGGCACTTGCGATGATGATATGTGGAAGGTGCTCCTGCAAGACAGCAAGCTTACACTAGCAAAGGCCATCGCAACGTGCTTGGTGTATGAAACTACTGAGGAAAACAGTAGAAGGCTGGCCTCTCCACAACAGCAATCCACAAGCAACGATGCAATACAGGTGGGACCAGTGAGCAGACAGTGGCTGGAGGCCAGAAGGAAGAGTCAGCCAGGCCACCACACACCCAGGACAGGATGCGGCAACTGCTGTAGGAGACCACATGCCAAGAAGAGAGATGTCCCCGGTGTTCGGGCAGCAGTGCAGGAACTGCGGCGTATGGAACCACTTCAGCTGCAGAGCCAGGCAGTAGACCACCACATGAACCAGACCCAGGAGGACCATCGACCACTTGGAACTGGAGCAGAGAGGAAACGAGCCCTACGATGAGTACTACATCATTAGGCTCACCACAATGACAACAGACAACCCAGCAGAAACTCAGATCAGAGGTAACTATGAGGCCTTTGTGTCCATGGAAGTCGATGGCAAGACAGCTGAAATGAAAGTCGACACTGGGGTCAAATGCAATTTCATGTTACTGAGGGCATTTAACCGGCTGAGAAAGATGGAACAAGTCAAACCATGCAGTAAGCCTAGTGGTTTACAGAAGCAGGAGAATCCAGACCAATGGCACATGTGGCTGCGGTGTTTTGTACAAAGACTGCTCCATGTGCTAACCTTCTTCGTGGTCCACAAGGAAGTTACGCCTTGGCTAGACCTCAGTGCATGCATGGACATGGAGCTCCATCAGACGAGCCCCTCTGAGGATGACTTCTCACAGAAAACTTTTTCTGAGTACGGTGAATTTTTCAAAGATGAGTTGGGAAGGCTGCCGGTGACATACTCCTTGACCCAGAGGTAAGACCTGTAGTCAGTCCAGTGCACTGCATTCTAGGAGCAATGAAGGAAAGGGTCAAGGCCGAGCTGGACAGAATGCAGGACTTGGGTGTCATCACTCCAGTCTTGGAACCAACTGAATGGGTGTCCTCCATGGAGTCCACCAAGAAAAATGACGGGCAGAAGATCTGAATTTGTATAAATCCACGAGCCCTCAATGCAGCTATAAAAAGACCACATCACCCTTTATGGACCATAGAGGAGTTGCCACACAGATGGCCGGTGCAATGGTATTCTCGGTCCTGGATATGAAGAATTCGTCTGGGAGGTCTTGCTTGACTACTGCTCGTCACTACTGACCACATTCAGCACTGCATTTGGTTGGTACAGGTTTCTGAGGAGGCCATTTGGCATCAATTTGGCCAGCAAGGTATTCCAAAAGTCTATAGAACAGAGATGTCGAATGGACCTGGCATGAACAACCACAAAATGCCTTTGATGCCCTAAAGAAACACATGTTCTGTCCTCCAGTTCTCTCCTACTACAACATACGTAGACTGGTGATGCTGACCTGCAATGCCTCACAGTACACCCTCGGGACAGCATGCCTGCAGGACAGAAGACCAGAGGTGTATGCTTGACGGTTAATTACAGACATGGAAACAAAGTATGCTGAGATTGAAAAAACTGGCGGTTGTTTACACCTGTTTAAAAATCTATGGCAGGCCGGTCACCATAGAAACCGACCACTTACTTCTGGTGACCATAATAAACAGGCCAATTCACGCAGCGCCAGCAAGACTGCAGCGTATGATACTCAGGCTCTAGAAATAACACATTACTCTTGTACGTAGGAAATGCATTTAGCCGATTCCTTATCACGGGCTCCCAGACAATGCACGGTCCAGCAAGTCGAGGAAGAGGACACTTTTGATGTGATGACAGTAACCCATAGATCCTCGGCCTGGCTGGATGAACTGAGAAGGCATATGGTAGAGGACGGAACTCTAAACACCCTGGGCATCTTCATTAAGGATGGCAGGCCGGCCAAGCAGCGCAGCCAGCAGTACAACCTGTCTTTCCTTATCGCGACAAACTGCTTATTGATGAAGGGGTAATCATGAAGGGCCTAAGACACTGCAGAATATGTATGTGGAGATCCTGCACAGAGGGCAGAAGCGATGAAATGCAGAGCGAGGGACATTGTCTTCTGGCCAAGAGAACATGGACGACGAGGTATAGTCCTACTTGGGGTGCAACAGTACCCAGCCACACCAGCAGATTTTGCTTTAATTTTCAATTTCAAATTAGAAAAAGAATAATAGTAACATTAAGTATTTATTTGCACTAATCTGGACATGTCTAATCTAGTCTGACTCAGGAAACACTTTGGTGAGAGACCTCTTTAGGAATAGCTGATGTGCCAGGCTTCAGATAAAGAGATATCTGCCACCATATTTACTCTGATTAGGAACATCCAATGGTACAAGCCTTGCAACTAATTTTGATTTTTGTATGTATAGTAAATCGAAGAGCTGTTGCATCTTCAAATGTATAGAGCAAATAATTTGCAAACAAATTAATGCTTATTTTAAAATGGATTATTGTGTACATAGATCTTCTAATCTTGCCGACTGGAAGACACTTCAAAGGTTCCGTTCCAATATTGTAGACTAATAAATATGCTGAAATCATTAGCTAAGGTTCAAAGATCTGAATTGCCATCAGTTTCTTGAGACAATAGCGCATTTTTTTTTGTCTGCTTCATCCAACTATATGAAGAAAACTGAACAGGAAACCTTGCTACATTGGTTTTTCAAGGATTGTGTGGGACAGGAACTGCTCCACTCTAGATCGCAAGAAACTGCAGAGGGTTGTGAATGTGGCTCAGCCCATTACAATCTCCACCCCATGAACTCCATTTACAATTCCTGCTTTCTTAGAAAAGCAGTCAATATTTTTAGACTCATCCATCCCATGAGGAAGGAAATTCATAATGTGAGATTACACACTACCAGATTTAATTACAGTTTATTTCCCACTGTTTTAGGACTCCTGAATGATGCTACAATAATAAAAAAACCTTTTGTCTGCACCAACTCTGTACCTCTGCATCTTTGTACTGTGTCTTTTGTTATACTATGTACAAGATATCTAACTTTTCTACTAGCAAAACAACTTCTTCGTTGCATCATTGGAACATGTGAGAATAATTGTGAACTTGAACTTGAACTTTGCTTTCTCTCTGTGTATCATGTAAAGGGAAACACACCAAGCAACATTAAATTAAAACTTTTCCTGCATTGTTGCCAGATTGAGGGAATAAACTTGCTTTGTTGTGTCTAGTGCTCAGTAAAATTTAAACTGCTGGTCCCATTGAAATCAGAAACCATTTCTGTTCTGAATCTAGTGCTTAATGTACCTAAAAATTGGAATTAGAAATAATATTTTGGATATTTGTGACATTTCTCCATGATTCTACTAACTCAACACAAACTAGCAGCACCAGAATCTTTACTTGGTATTCATCAATTTCTTCCCAAGTTATTGAGTTACTGAAAAAATATATAAAACATCCTTTCCACTGCCTTAAATGTCCTTTATAGAACGTAGGAGGGACTATTGTCAACAAACCTCTGTATTGCATTCCAATGTTAAATTAAGTTGTTTCAAATCTGTGTGTTCAAGCATCATTTAAGAAATGGAAGCAGGTTAACATTTATTTAATAAAACATAGTGTACATGATAAGTCTCTCGCATAGCTGTCACTAAGTGACTTCAGTGAGAACTTCAATAGTTTGCTGCAGTGAAGGCAGAGGAATTTGCATTAATACAGAGAAAGGTGATGTGACTTTTGAAAAATGCCAAAATTATGAGATGATCAAGACTGCAGATGGTAGAAAACGAGAGCAACACCCAAAATGCTTGAGCAACTCAGTGGGTCAAGTAGCATGCATGGAAAGCAATAGATAAAGTTGAGTTAATTGAGGAAGTGACAAAATAAATCGATGAGGGTAGGGCGGTAGATGAGGTCTACATTGATTTCAGCAAGGTGTTTGATAAGATTTCCCCCCACCCCCCCCCCACCCCACAAGAGACTCATCCAGAAGGTCAAGAGGCATGGGATCAGTGGGACCTTGGCTGTCTGCACAAAAAATTGGCTTTCAGGAAGAAGACAGAGAGTAGTGGTGGAAGGGAGGTTCTCTGCATGAGGGCAGTGACTAGTGGAGGGCCACAGGGATTAGTTCCCAGCCCCTCGCTCTTCATGATTTTTATAAATGACCTGGATGATGATGCAGAAGGTTGGGTGAGTAAGTTTGTGGATGACATGAAGATTGGAAGAATTTTAGATGGAGCTGAAGGTTGTCAGAGGTTGCAAGAGGACATAGACACGATGCAGAAAAATGGCAAATGGAGTTCAATCCGGACAAGTGTGAGGTGATGCATTTGGGCAGGACAAATCAAAAAGCTGAGTACAGGGTTAAGGGTCAGTTGGATGAACAGAGGGACCTTGGGGTTCATGTCCATACATCCCTCAAGGTAGTTGCTCAGGTTGATAGGATAGTTTAAAAAGCCTATGAGATTCTGGGCTTCATTAATAGAGGGATTGTGTATAAGAGTAGCGAAGTCATGTTGCAGTTTATAAGTCTCTGGTGAGACCACATTTGGAGTGTTGTGTCCAGTTCTGGTCACCTCATTATAGGAAGGATGTGGAGGCTATGGAAAGAATGCAGAGGAGATTTACCAGAATGTTGCCTGGATTAGAGGGCATGTCTTATGAGGCAAGGTTGGCAAACTGGGACTTTTCTCTTTAGACCATAGAAGGATGAGAGGGGATGATCAAGATCTACAAAATTATGAGAAGCATAGATGGGTTGGACAGCTAATACCTGTTTCCAAGCGTGAGAATAACAATCACTAGCAGACACATGTATAAGATTAAGGGAGGGAAGTTGAGGGGAGACATCAGGGGTAAGTTTCTTTTTTACACAGAGAGTTGTTGAGGCCTGGAATGCCTTGACAGGAGTGGTGGTAGAGATGAAACATTAGGGGCTTTTAAAAGACTTTTTGGTACATGGATGAAAGGAAAGTAGAGGGTTATAGGGTAGGGAGGGTTTAGCACTTTTGTATTGTTTGGCACAACATGGAATGCCTGTACAGTGCTGTAATAATGTTTAGTAAATTGATGTTTCGGGCCATAACCCTTCATCAGGAATTACCTTCCACAGATGCTGCCTGACCCATTGAGTTCATCTGGAATTTTGTGTGTTGTTAACAATTATAAAATGACTTGATGGGGTAAATCTGGAGAAATATTTTCTACTGGAAGGAAGAGGAATGCTGAAGTGTGCACAACCAGCAGCTGTGGATTCAGCTCCACCTATCAGCCTGTTCAGCATAATTTCCCAATTCTTCAAAAATCTACTTATTTGTGACTTGCGTACATTCAATGAGGCAATCTCAACTGCTTCCATGGGCAAAAAATTCCAGGTTTACTACTCTCAGTGAGTACTACTCTCAAATCCAATATTATCCCACCAGAATTGGCCCTTATAAGGTACTTAGTTTACTGTACATTTCAACACATCAATTTTAAAAGGAAAGAAAAGGATCTCTGACCGTGATACATGACAGGATAGATTACCTAGTACAAATGTCGTATTGACACTTAGTTAATTTCCTTAAGTTCTGCATCCAAAAGCTTCAGTAAACTCACCCAGTGTAAAGTTAGGTGCAGAATAAAGGTAATATTCCTTATTTTGATTGTAATGAGTAACACCTTGATGCATATTTTCTTTTTGGGATAAAGTTTAGTTATGTCAGCAAGTGGAGGGAGATGTATTGCCTCATTAAATAGAACTGACATTCAAAGTAAAGCACTTTTCAGTGAATGTGACTCCTGCCAATATACCATCTGCATGAGTTTATGTTCAACTCCAAGTTACTTGCCCAATGCAAGGTCATCAGAGCGCACTGTTTCAAATTTTTTTTAAATTATACATTCACTCCTGTCATAATTTCCACTGTTAATTTGTCTGCATCACTTTATACTGACATTTGCTGGACATTCAAAATATTCAACTGAGCAATAAATACTAATAAGATCAATGTGTGGGCTTTGGATTCCATCTCATCTAATATTTCTAATGAGTCTGGACTGCTTCATATTTCCACGGGGATTTGAAGAGTGAGGCCAGCATATATTTTTTTTCAAGCATATTCTTTGAAGTTAAGGCAGCACGATTTGTCTGTTAAAACGAGCCATGATTAGTTTCTTTCAGCAAAAGAAAAAAAAACCCATTCTCTACAGTTTAATTGAGCTCACAAAAATATTTTGGTGAAATACAAACTGCACATTGATAATGAGTGTCAAAGACTATAGAGGAAACTCTCAGCAGGTTGGGCAGCTTCTGTGGAGAGAAAACCAGGGTTTGCACCGTAGGTGTGATTCCGTTTTGAGGAAGCATCCTGGACCTGAAATATTATCTCTGCTTCCCTTTCCACAGATGCTGCCTGACCTACTGAGAATTTCCTGTTTTGAATTTGGATTTCTTGCATCTACAGATTTTCTTTGATGCTGTTAGTGTCATTGGGCAACATTAAAGGACTCAGTTTTAATCTTCCATTCTTTTGTGGGTTGCAGATGTTGCTGGCAAACCATTTAATGACTGTCCCACTGATTAGGTGACAGTTAAGACATGGTTGCATTGCTGAGTCCGTTGTAACACACACAGCAGACTGGGTGATGGTGACAGATTTCCTTCATGTGGATAAGGAGAATACTTTTAATGCATATGCACAATTTCAAGAGCTCCTTTGTAATGTATGTGTTAATTTGGCTGAAATAAAAGTAGATGCATTCATATTTTTGGTAAGCTCTACATCCTGTGGTTGCTGGGACACAAGGGGATCCTTTGTGCAGAAGAAACAAGAAGCTTGGTGGCTATCGTGTTGGACTTCCAGTCAAAGGCCCTCTGAAAAAGAGACAAGGAGAAAACTAGCAGCCTAACGCAATCTGCCCGAGAAATACAAGTCAAACAGTATCAGCGGAAGAAAGGAATGGCTGACGTTTCAAACCTAAACTCTTCATCATCATGAGAAAATCAGCAAGGTTGCTCTGACCAGATAGCGCATCATCCAAGGATATTCCAGGAGCACAGACCTTGTGTGGTCAGTGGGCAAGTTTTTACATAGAGAGTGGTGGGTGCTGCGACCAGGCTGCCAGGAGTGGTGGCAGAAGCAAATGCAATAGCAACATTTAAAAGACTTCTAGATAAACACATGCATATTTTAGTGCTTAACGCCATCATGCCAGCATAACCTATGAGCAGGACAGTTAGCCTAGCGGTTAGCACAACGAGCAATTGGGATCGGGGTTCGAATCCTGCACTGACTGTAAGGAGTTTGTACATTCTCCCCACGTATACGTAGGTTTTCCCCACCGGCTCCGGTTTCCTCCCATCCTTCAAAATGTACTGGGGGTTGTAGGTCATTTGGGTGTAATTGGGTGGCATGGGCTCATGCGCAGAAAGGGCCTGCTACTCTACTGCATGTCTATATTTGTAACTGGATCCTCAAATTCCTCATTGGCAGGCCCCAATCCGAGCAGATCGGCAACATTATCTCCTCAATGCTGACCTTCAACATGGGGTCAGCTCAGAGCTGTGTGCTGGGTCGCCTGCACACTCATGACTGCATGGCAAACTTCAGCTCCAGTCCAATCTATACCTTTCCTGACGAGTATTGAGAAATAATGAGTCAGAATATAGGGTGGAGATTGCAAATCTGGTCGGGTGGTGCGAGAATAACAATCTTGTTCTCAACATCAGCAAAATCAAGGAGCTTATTGTAAACTTTAGGTAGAGTCAGGGGTGTAGACAGGTTCTTACGTTAGGGGAGTGAGCACATAAAAAAGGCACCGTGATACAAACCAGATGGTGAGTCAGAGGTTGAATGGCAGGCCGCAGCGATTTTTCAGACCAGAGAACGTGCTGAGGGGTGAATTACAATTATACAGATTTCAACAATTCTTTTTGCGGATGAAGACCCGAGACGTCGACTGCCTATTTCTGCCCACGCATGCTGCATTGCATTCCAAGTTGTATATTGCTTCAATAATTCTGGTCAGGTTACTTGAGCTACATGGAGGCAAACAAGAAAGCTTGCACATGCCGGGGGAAATCGAGGGAAATGCACAAAAGTCCAGCACTTTTGTGTACTACCTCAACTAAACACAACCCTGCTGGGAGAACTCAGAGGGTCGACCACTCTGATACAGCTCCAATTACCAGAAGGTGGTGTTTAGCTTCAGATTCCCACATTCACAGTCTCCGATGTGTCTATTCCTTAATCCAGACAGAAAGTTGTCTTCACCAAATTAATTCAACATTGTAGGGCATCTGTTTCTACCTGGATGTGCAGGGCCTGATTGACTCAGTTTAAGGGAACGAGAACCAGCGGAGTGCATGGCAAACGTTTTTCCGTTTGATTTAAATGTGCACGAACACTTTATTGACATCTTGATTTTCTAGAATCACTACGTATCATATTTCTAGTATTACATAATTAATCTTAATAAAATTCAAGCGTTTTCCCCACCCTGTTTGCAAATCCCTTCTGAAAATGATGGCAGCTTTATATTCAAAGTGATCCCACACACTCCCAGTTAATGGTGGCATATGTACTGCATTGTCACTGGTAACATGTAATATCAATGGTGCTTTATGCATGGCACAAATCCATCTAAAATTTGGATTACTTGTCAGGGGATCAGATTCAGATCACGAATATTATATATAAAGGGCAAAACCAGCCCAGATCTCTTTCTCCCTGTCCCTCTGTCCACCTTTCTGCAGCTCTCCACCCCCTTCTCTCTCCTATGAGAGGGCTGCCCACTCCCTGATCACTTCTCAGCCTCTTTCCCTTACCCTCCCACCTGTGTCCACTTCCTACCTGTTAGCCTGCACTCCCCCTCTCCTTCCTCCCACCCTTACTACTTTATTCAGGCATCAGTTTGAGTTTCAATACTCCCGATGAAGGGCTTGGCGTGAAACGTCGGCGACCTTTTGATTTCTGCATGACCTGCTGAGTTTCTCCAGCACTTTTGTGTACCTCACCAGACCCCAGCTAGGGATCCCCTGAAGGACTCTGCATGAGATGCAAGTCTAATTCTGGGTTCTACCTCAGCATCAAGGCTGTGATGTTCTTTGGCCTCCTCGTCTTGGTTTTACTGCTGGTCTTAATGGTTTTGGCCATCATTTATGGTAAGCTGAGAACACAGAAAGCCCATTACTTCTCGACGACTTGGGAGCCTCCCAGCACAGACTGGGATCTGCTTGCATCCATCCGGTGAGGTCCATGCAACAACTCCCATTTGCCAAGCAGTCTCATTCCCAACAATTACCAGTTGGAGTTATGGCTGGTCCTGATTCCTGGGGGAAAAGCAACTCGGTGAGTTTTTGGGCAAGTTAACATGACAGTAAGATACAAAACGTCGTCCTGCTTCACAGACAGCAGCTATGTAACTGTGGGCTGGCTGTCAGCGCTGGCAGCACTGCGCCTCACTCTTCTCCAGCATCCACAACACTTGGCTTGAAGTTCACAACCACTAACTGGTGACTGAACTGAAGAAAGCCAACATCATGAAGGATTCTCATTACCCCGGTCAAAACCACTTCCTTCAGAAGAAAGAACAGCACCTCTTGGTTCAAGAACAGGTTTTATCCAATAGCTCTCTGGGTCTTGATACTACCCTAACCATCAACATTTTGTGACCACCAAAACACTTGTCTGCACTACTGGAGAATGTCTTTTTTTTTTGTTTCTTGCAATGACTGCAATTGTGAATGTTTATCCTGACAGATACATTATCACTTTTTTTGTCTTGGCATATTGGTTTTTAAAAAAAATATTTTGCAGTTAGTGCAACTTGCATACCAGTTTGGCTGCAGCAAGGAAGAATTTTGTTGCATTTATACCTTGTACCTGTGCATATGACAATAAACTCTTGTCTCACTATCTTTGGTTATAAATTGCCTCTCCAAATAAGGTTGATTCTGTCCTCGAAAGTTTTCCCACAACTCCTTTACCACTTCATCAGCTGGATTTTCTCTGAGGCTTTCTTGCAGTAAGGACCTACATTTGCTCTCCTCCTGTCATCCGGAAAGTCTTCGATAGCCACTAGAGATTTAAATATCTCCACTAGAGCCCCAGCAATCTCCTCCCATTCCTTTGGATCCCATGACTGCAGCAATTACCTTGTCTAACCTTAAAAGCAAATGATTTAACTTTTGCCTAAACAATCCACAACTACACTACCCAGCTTTCTGGAGTGGCAGGGGAACCTTACAGGTAAGGCAGCATCCATGAGCAGAAACAGTCAATTGATGTTTTGAATCAGGGCCCTTTATGGAAATTAAAGGGGTGATATTTTGTATGTGAAGAGGGTGAGGATACTGGAGAGGGGCCAGCATCGGTAATGCCTGTGTTTCTTTCTTTTTATATCCATGCGTTTACATCATATACCTGTTGAGAGACAATGGTTTACCCACTCACTAATTCCCCGTGCTGAAACTTTCATGGCCTCCACCCAATGTCTCTGAATTAATTTCTCCTCATCCCACTCTTTACCATCTCCATAGTGTCATAAAATTGCTGGCCCTGTATTATTGATTTCTCTATTCGAGGGAATCGCTTTCCCTTCTCTATCCCATCAATCACCATTATTATTGGTTAACTATCACTGGAGGTGCTCTAACTGTCTAACAATCCTCATTAATTAGGCAGAGATTTGAACCTTGGTATTATGTCATGGAATGTCAGTGTGTACTGTCTCAGGCTCATTCTGTCACAGACTGCAGATTGTATATGTCACTGTTTAATTCAAGAATTGGCTCATTTGTTTTAGATTTTATGGCATTTCCTACAAGAAGTCTTCCTCTCCCTCCTCTGGGAGTTTTGTGCCTGAACACCTCAGGCAGTGACTGAGGTTTTTAACTCCCCTGTTTGACACTGAATCTTCAGCATTTATGGATGGCACCACTCCCCAGTATTGTATTTTAAAAATCAGGTCTGATACATCAACCAAAAGCTTAATATTTAAAATTATGTTCCCCTTGGATCCTTTTTTAGTTCCCATGTCTCTCAATGTTTCAACCTCTCTCCCATGTCCTTTCTTGACAATCTATCTTGTCTTTTTTTTCACCATTCTTTCTAATACCCTGCTTTGTACAGGGAACAACTAAAATCTATCACCTTATTTTTACATGTAAGAACTAATCTCAAAGGAATTACACTTAATAAGTTTATTGTCAATGAACCATGCACTCGGACTGCACCTGAAGAAAATTGACGATGATCTTCACTGCCATTTTAAGATATTTCTTATGTTCACCAAAGAGGTTTAAGTGTCAGTGTTTTAAACAGCCACAACGTTATAAAAAATATTTCTTGAAAATCTACACTCATTATTTCAATCTCATGCTGTCAAGTGATGGTTTTGGAATATTCTTCCCAAAACATTTTTATCACAAGCTTATTACACCTGAAATCCTATGGAACATTGAAGTTTAATTGAGTTTCAAACTCTCCACTGTAATAACAGTGTCTGAACAGAAATTTTTTCTCATTTGAGGGACTAGCCTATGCAAGATAAATGGGCTAACCTCACTAAAGAGCATGGGATTTTCCATGAACCTTGGCAACTCTTAGTTGCAGTGTCACCCAAAGACAATATTGCTGAAACATACACACACTAATTGAAGTAATTAATTGCACAATGGAAAATGAATGAATGCAGACACCAACGGAATAAGCAAACCCTCAGTCACAATAGAAAACTGCATTTAATATACAGCTTTTGAATTTTCTTTCTCTGATCTTTGCTTATGAAACAGCTTTTAATACATCAGTATTGAAAAGTCTTTTTGTGTTTGATCGAACTGAGCTTTGATCTGATGGCCACCTGCATGTTCGAAGGAGTTCAACAAAGAAAAGAAAAAGCGAAAAAGGGGATTCATTAAAGTGAAACATGGTTTTTTTATACATTCTTCACAATCTGCCTCTCCATGATTCTATTCTGACAATTAACTGATGCTTCTTATCTAACCTGTTGCTCTTTGATCAGAAGATATTTCCTGTAAAATGCAAATATATTTAGATCTGAGGGCAGTTTGAGTAAAGATTGATCTCATGAATGGGAATATACATAATGACCAATACTTCCTACACTTCATCTAAATCTCTTTGAATGCAGTTTGCATTTCATTGTATGAGACGTTTCAATTGATTTTTTTATTTTTTAAAAAGATGCATTGCTTTTAAAGAGAGTGCATATTTCAAATGTCATTATATTTTTCTGCATGATCAGTCATTTGCACTCACAGCGTGATGTAAAGTATGTTATGAAACTATAGCCATCCCCTGCACCACCCAACAAGGTCAATTACACTGCTTATCCTTCAGTTAATTTTACTTTTTTTTTTAAATGGACACATGACAATGCCACTATCTCTAAATCCCCCAAGATGTTGCCAGGTCTGAGGGGACTTAGTTACAGGGAGAGGTTGCGCAGGGTAGGCCTTCATTCCTTGGAGCACAGGAGGCTGATGGTGGATCTCATAAAGTTATACAAAATGATGACAGGAATAGATCGAGTGAATGCAGAAAATACTTTTGCCCAGAGTAGGGGTATCAGTAAACAAAGGACATAGGCTTAAGGTGAGGGGGGTGGGGGAATGGGGAGAGATCTAACAGGAACCTGAGGGGTACCACTGTATGGAATGGGCTAACCGAGGAGAACTTTGAGGCAGGTACCAATTACAACATTTAAGAAAAAAAAATTAGATAGGTACTTGGAGAGGATGGATTTAGAGGGCAGATGTGTGGCAAATAGAGGAGATGCAGGTAAGGACTGAGATGATGGCAGCAGAGGGGGGAAAGTGTTGGACTCTGGCTTTAATTTATTTACTCTTAATTTAGTCTATGTGTGAACTGAGTCCAGCGCGTTCGTTGAATGAAGTGATAGGAAAAGGTATTCGGTTCAACAGTCAGTTTATTACACCACACAGCACAGCACAGCACAAGAATAAAACTTAACAGAGCTCTGGGTCAGTCTGTTAGTTCATAGGTCACCTGCCAGTGAGCTACTCCCCGAGACTGACCCCTATTGTCCAGTTGGCACAGTTTATATAGGTCAATCTTATCACACAGAACAAAAGTTGTTTTCCCTGCTAGATCTTTTTGCATAAGGGTTATCACAAGTCATCTCCTGTTTTGCAGATTTCTGGGGTGTAGCCTTCCCATGTTAATCCTCCAGGCCAGACTATCCTGTTGTTTAAATCTGAAATTAATTCATCCCCAGATATTTCTAATCACCATACGGTCCCTGTCTGGCCAATTTCTGCTGTTCTCTTTAACACCTCCTCGTGCCTTAATCTTCCTCCTAGACTGGTTTTCCATTCCCTTTGATTCTTGCGGGCCATTCTTTGTTCTGATCTGGCCTGTGTCTCCTGTGCTACTTCCCACCTCCTTCAGTTGAGCATTCCTCCTAAATCGTTTTATGCATATCCTCTCCCTGTATCTTGGGAGCAGCCAATTTTGTTCAGCCAACTTTCTCCATGCTGTGACAGCCACTTAGCCACATTCCTCTTTCCCTGACTCATGCAGTCCAAATAAACTTATTGATTAATCATTTATTTCATACTGTTTTAACCCCTAGATTCCAACAGTCCCCCTTTTGGTCTCATGAAAATGAGACCAACCACCAGTTAACTTATTAGATAGAGAAATCCGGGTTACATGCCAGGGTTGGCATTTCTGATCCCTTGTAATCATTACACTCTTGAGAGGGCAGTAGGGACAAATACATGCCTTGGGGTCTGGGGATGTCTCTCTGTGACAGCGCTCGTTGAATGAGGCACTGGAGGCAGGGAAGGATGCATGGGATCAGAATCAACGCCAAAACCACAAATCCAGCAACTAGCACTATAGTATGTATCCATCCCCAGTCTCCAGAGAACAAATTTCCCAGCCATGCGCTGCCCAAGGGTCGCCAGGTCTGAACCGGGACGTGAGCTAATTTGCGAATACCTGAAGAAATCTCCTTTACTGCTTGCCCATTGTCATCGATTTTTAAACAACAATAGATTCTACCATCAACAGTCCCCGGAGTCCAATATGTTCTTTAAAGGGACCCGTTCAGAAAGTTCTTAGTCCGTAGTTGCTCACAGGTTCTCAGTCGCCGCCGTACGAATCTGTTCCAGTGTCCGTGCTGGTGGGTCCGTGGCTGCACACTGACTCCAATGATACCACGTCTCGCCTTTTCCCTGTAGTCGAACCGCGTGGGACGTCCTCTCCACCCCACGGTAGGGTCCTGTCCACCTGGGCTCCGACCACTTTCTCTTGATGACCTTTAGCAGAATCCACTCCGCGACTGAAGGTATTGGTGTTTCCCCTTCTCTGTTGGGACTTGTGACCTGTTGTGAAAAATCTGACACCAGAGCCGTTAGTTTATCATAATACAGCTTGCATCCCATTGAACTTACCTCATTCTTCGTAGTCTGACTTCCGGCTCCTGGTCCCGGGAACTGGTGCCCCGTTCGTAGTTCATATGGAGTGAATCCTGTCACAGAACTTACCGAACTCCTTATTGACATTAATGCCAGAGGCAACGCATCCACCCAATTTAGTTTGGTCCGTGCCTGTACTTTCCCGATCTTACCTTTTATTGTTTGGTTCATCCTCTCCACTATTTTCTGCCATGTTAATGCCTTCATGGGTAAACGTAACATTTGGAGCATTCAGGATCTTTTCTAGTCTCGTCTGCCTTAACGAAGTCATTGTAAATGCTGTGGAGCTCACAAATGCTACAATACTATGTGTTGTTAATACTGTCAGGCCATGTCCCATTACTATGTGTGCCACCTTTTGTAGAATCTTTGCTACTCCTGCTGCATGTCTTGTACATGGTGGGTGTCTGTCTTCCGTTGGGTCTAGTGTGATACTCCCATACATGAGCACACATCTTCCACCCCCTTTTTTCTGAAAAAGAACACCATCAATTGTGTGTGCTTTTTCAGAAACATCCAAAAAGAAAGGTAGTTTATAATTTGGAATCGCCAAATCTGTAGCTGTTGTAAGAGCTTGCTTCAATAGAATAAAACTCATCTCAGCCTGTGCAGTCCAATCAAGTGTAGCTCCCAGATTCCTCATCCCCTGCTCCTTCACCAAAGTTCGCAGTGGATGTGTCAACTCACCATACGATGGGATAAACTGCCTACTATAACCTGACAAACCCAAAAACAAAAGCATCTCCTTTACTGTCTTTGGTTTTGGATGATGTAGTATTGCATCTGCCAAATAGGGGTGTAATCTGACAGTTCGAAGGTCATGGAATCAACCTGCTGACAAAAACCCACATCTGCTGATCCCACTGACCACAGGTTCTCAGGGAGAGAGTCTAGCATAGGGGCTGAGTCGGGGTGATCCATCTTCTCTCTACCATGAAAGAGTTCAATCTGTCTATGCTCAAGGAGGACTTGCTCATGTGTCGGAGACAAAATTCTGTATGCCTGACCAGATGAGGAGAACTGCACTGTCGGTATTTGGGTGTCAGACCAGTCCCTTAGGGACTTCAAGTTCCGACACATCGGTCTGGCTTTAATTTATTTACTCTTAATTTAGTCTATGTGTGAACTGAGTCCAGCGCGTTCGTTGAATGAAGTGATAGGAGAAGGTATTCGGTTCAACAGTCAGTTTATTACACCACACAGCACAGCACTGCACAAGAATAAAACTTAACAGAGCTCTGGGTCAGTCTGTTAGTTCATAGGTCACCTGCCAGTGAGCTACTCCCCGAGACTGACCCCTATTGTCCAGTTGGCACAGTTTATATAGGTCAATCTTATCACACAGAACAAAAGTTGTTTTCCCTGCTAGATCTTTTTGCATAAGGGTTATCACAAGTCATCTCCTGTTTTGCAGATTTCTGGGGTGTAGCCTTCCCATGTTAATCCTCCAGGCCAGACTATCCTGTTGTTTAGATCTGAAATTAATTCATCCCCAGATATTTCTAATCACCATACGGTCCCTGTCTGGCCAATTTCTGCTGTTCTCTTTAACACCTCCTCGTGCCTTAATCTTCCTCCTAGACTGGTTTTCCATTCCCTTTGATTCTTGCGGGCCATTCTTTGTTCTGATCTGGCCTGTGTCTCCTGTGCTACTTCCCACCTCCTTCAGTTGAGCATTCCTCCTAAATCGTTTTATGCATATCCTCTCCCTGTATCTTGGGAGCAGCCAATTTTGTTCAGCCAACTTTGCTCCATGCTGTGACAGCCACTTAGCCACATTCCTCTTTCCCTGACTCATGCAGTCCAAATAAACTTATTGATTAATCATTTATTTCATACTGTTTTAACCCCTAGATTCCAACAAAAGCCACATGTTCTGAAGAAGGAGGACATCTTGGATGTTCTGGAATGGAAGACTCCATATTGGGAGCAGATGTGCCAGAGATGGAGGAATTGAAAAAAGGAACAGAATCCTAACGGGGATAGAATGTGAAGGTGTGCAGCTCTGGGAGTTGATAGGTTCGTAGAAAATGTCTGTGGACAGTTTTATCTCCTGAGATGCAGACTTAAAATCTCAGAAGCAGTATCTCGACCTGTATTAACTCGGTCACGTAAAAGTTGCATGGTGATAAGATGTGAGCCCCTTGTGCTGGGCTTATTGTCTATGACAAAGCCATTGAGGCCCATTTTGTGATGAGATGCAAGTTCAAGCTCATGGTCTCATGACTGAGGATGTTTTTGAGTTCAGATCAGTTAGACATCTCATATATAGAGCAAAAAGTATGACCCAGTACAAAAGTACAAACGTGCAGAGTTACAGAGTGATCAGTGGGTACGGAACAAAGGCAACATTAGATAAATATTGGGGTACATTCAGATGTCCAATAACAACAGGAAAGAAACTCTCCTTGAAGCTGGTGGAGAGTAGTGTCATACTTGTCTTCCCAATGGCAAGGGTGGCTGGAGCAGGATGAATCTTTTAATATGTTGGCTGTTTTTTTAAGGCAACAAGGGAATGTGTGTTATGACCTGAGGCACATACTTAACGCTCAGCAGTTTCTTGCGGTCTAAGCGGAGCAGTTCCTACTTCCCGCAGTGACACACCTTGACAGGATGGGTTCAGTGATGCGCCCGTAGAAGTTGTTAAGGGATGTGAGTGATGCGGCAAATTTGCTCAGGATACTGAGGACGTCGAAGTTTTGGTGCATGTTCTTGCCCATTGCATTGATGTGGGTGGACCAGAGCAGGTGACTCAGCAGATATTTCCATTCTCTCAATTATTTTTAATCCATGGAGGAATCTCCATAATCCATGGCCCTGCTTTATACCCCGATTCCTTGGTCTCTGCAAAACTCCAAATGATGGTAAGAAACGCCTCTCTTTGAGCCTCTTCTTTAAACTGGCATAACTGTGTGAGTGTGAATGATATCCTGTACTTATGCTTAATGCTTTGTTCTACTTTATTTGTAATGATCTAATTATCTGCTTCCTCTCCAATTTGGTGCAATCTTCAGCAATGTCATGCTAATTAATGGTTTCCGCGGCAGTTTCTATTACATAAAGCGTGATCCAATGTGTAAATTCTACATCCCAACGTGTCTCACAATTGTTAAGTGATAGAGATAAAGCAATTTACAAAATCTGATCATTATCGGCTATGTAAAGTGATTAAGTTAATTTATTAATGAGAAGAAAAATAGGCAGATGAAATCTGTATTACATTATTTGCCTGACTTGTAAAATTGCTCTCCATTGATCAGGGGAACAGCCTGAGCTTTGAGCATTGTAAAGTGCTTGTGGTTACTGATAATCCATTGTAAAATTGGTAAGGCAACCAGCATTAAGAGCAGTTCGGCGTGAGTTCAGTATGGATATACTGATTTCTTGTTGATTATTAAGTGCCCATTTACACAGGTTCCATGCCAATCCCATTTTGCTCCAGGAAAATCTACTGGAACCAGCTTATAGAGACAACTATGAAAAAGGAACACCAATGCCATTACTTTTGAAAAGTGTGAGGACAGAGGAGCTTTGGCACGTCAGAGGATACTCTATCCAAATTCTGCATGTGCACTGTCGAAAGTGCACTGACTGCTTGCATCATTACCAGGTTTTGTAATCCGAGTGCCTGGGACTGGAGAAAGCTGCAAACATAGGTCTGTCACGGGCTCTGACCTTCCATCTGTTGAGGCGCTGCTTCAAGAAGACATTACGAAGGACCCCCATCACCCTGTTCACAACCTCTTCTCACTGCTATCTTCGGGCAGAAGCCTGAAGGCCAGCACCTCTAGGTTCAAGATCTGTTTTGTTTCCAACAGCTATCAGGTGCCCTTCAGTACTGTGCGATCAGCCTGCTTCCATTAACACCTGCTGACTCACAACTGCACGGTCAGAGTTACCAAATAGAATCGTTGTTTGCAGATGCTGGAGTGGTAGTTGGGCCCCATCAGCAACAATGATTGCAACACTTGTAAAATGTAAACAACCAGAGTCTCTATATGGACAAAAGAAGATGATTGTAGGCTTCAAGAGGACAAAAGTCATCCACTCTCCATTACACATCAATAGTTTAGTTATGGAGAGAGTTGGGAGCACCAGTTTTCTTGTTGTGCCATATAAAGGATGACCTATCCTGAACCCACACCACCTCCTCAATAGTCAGATGGTCAGGAAGTTGCAGCAGAGCCTACACTTCCTGAGGAGCTTGAGGAGGACAAGGCTACCAGCACCCACCTTGATAATATTTTGCCAGAGCACTATTGGGAGTGTCCTTTCTGGCTGCCTCATTGTGTCAGACAGTAGCTACAGACTGGAAATCAATACAGAGGATGATCAAAATCACCGGGGTCTCCCTTTCCTCTATTGTCAATGTTTACAGGCAGCATTGCTTAAATAAGGCTTAAAAATATTAAAAAAAAACTCTTACTGTCCAGTAATCAGTATCTATGATCCACTAACATCAGGAAGGAGGTGCAGGTATATCCAAGTCAGGACTGCCAGGCTGGGAAAAAGCTTCTTCCCACTGGCTAGAAGATTGATGAACAGTATATGTATGTATGTATGTGTGTGTATATATGTCTGTATATGTATGTGTGTATATATATCATCATTCAGGTGCCTTGCCGTTCAGTATGGGCAATCACGTCTCTCCATCTGTCACGATCTCTGACCCTCCGAATTGTAGTTGTTGCTTCCCCTGTTCTCCTTCAGTGAAGGTTCCATCTTTGAGCTGAGACCATAGTCGATGTTGAGTTCATGACTATACAAGGGAAAAAATACTGAAGTGGTTTCCCGTTGTCTTCTTCAGTTGCAGTGTCCATACTGGACAGGTAACCCTGGCTACTGATCAGCAGATTCACCTGCCTAGCGTTTTTAGTTTTGCAACCATACATTTCAATCTGTAGAATCTGCTTGAAAAAAAACAAACACCATCTGCATCCATGGCTTCATGTCACCCTGATTGGGAGGCTAAACAGGTACGACACCTTGCCCAAGGGTGACCTGAAGGCGATCTGTCTAATTTATTTTAATGTTATCTTTTTATATATATGCGATTATTATATGCTGTGTACTGTTCGTGTGCACTGTGGTCCGGGGAATCACTATTTTGTCAGGTTGTAAATTAACAGTCAGATAATAATAAACTTGAACTTACTGCAGAAATCATAAAACACTCTGACATGACATGACCCAGCAACCCAAATTCAAAAATGACACCGTCTGCTCTATCGTAATGACACGTTTTTTCTAACTCTACTCTGTGAATAATTATTGTCTAATTATGCTTTGCATTTAACAATCCTTTAATAATTTAATGTAAACTATCATAGTTGTTCTTTCAGCTCTAGCAATGTAGAATTTTGGTCCATATGTACATAGCAAAATGTTGCCTCAGAGATGTTTTAATCAAAGACGAGTTAGTACTTCGAGGCTTGATTCAGGAAGTTTTGTTGCGTGATTATCATGGAAAGTCAGAGCATGTGCCCTCAGACTCTGGTCAGAACAAGGTTTTGCCTTGATATTTATACACCAAAATAAGGAGATGTGTGGTCACTATCCTGTTTTGTGCAAACAAAAAAAAACTTGTTTTAACTATGGAAAACAAGATGCATATAGTTAGGGGCGATAAAGAGTTTGAAAAGGCTCTTCAAGAAATTTTTCTTATTTTGACTAACTTTGGTATGCTACAGTTGCAGATGGTCAGCCATTTATGCAAAGACAAATGTTAATCAATCTTGGTTCCACCTGTCATATAAACGGGCTGTTTGCAAGTATGAGTCATTTCCCATTATCGTGCTTCACCAAGTGGATAGGCCCATCATCCCTTTCCACCAATATGAATGACAATTAACTTATTTTCATTCTTTGCTCCACGTTCTCATCAAGACACTGCCCTATTAATATCCACTCCGTTAGGTGTGTCCCACACATCAGTGAGATGATCATTCGGCGTGGTGGGGACAGGGTTGGGGGGGGGGGGTGTTGAGGGGAAGCATCCAAATCATAGGGACGATGGCAAATTCCAGACAAAGAGCATGGGAAGCCAGGAGATGGGTGAGAGAGCTGAGCAGTGCCTGTAGAAGTATAAAAGTAAATCACAAAAGTCTGTGGACACCGTGGTCGAAGTACAAACAAAAAATGCCGGAGAAGCTCAGCAGGTCAAACAGTGTCCTTTATGCAGCAAGGGCTTGGGCCCTTCATCGAAGTATGAGAAAATGCCAGGAGGCATCCAAACAAAAGGTGGGGTGAGGGAAAATGCAGGAGATGATAGGAGGAGAAAGAAGGGAGGGGACAGCAGCAATGAGGGGGAGGGGGGATGCCTGTATGGGTGGAAGAACTGGAAAGACAGGAAAGGGAGAAGAGGGGGGGGGAAAGGCGAGCAGGTTTAATGGAAAGCAGTAAAGTCAATGTTAATGCCATCTGGCTGGAGAGTGCCCAGATGAAAAATGAGGTGGGCTGGGTGTGACTGTACATGAGGTAATGGACAGACACGTGAGCAAGGGAGTGTAACTCAGAACTGAAATGGTTGGCTGTGGTTGCCAACAGAGTGGAGATGGTGAGTGAGGTAATCTCCCAATAGGCGGCCAGTCTCTCCGATGTAGAGAAGGCCACAAAGAGAGCACTGGATGTAGTAAATCAGCCCTCTGGATGTACAGGTGAGGTGTTGCTTCACTTGAAAGGCCTGTTTGGGGCCCCAGACCGTGGTGAAGGTGGAGATGTGGGCACAAGTATTGCAGCTCCTGCGGCCACAGGGAAGGTGCCGGGGGTGCGATGGGTGGGGAGGGATGAGTACCTGAAGGAATCGCGGAGGGAGCGGTCCCTACAGAAGGTAGAGAGGAGAGGGAAAAATGTGTCTAAGTGCCGGTTGAGTTTGTGAATCTTGGATAGAAGGTAGAAGCAGGCAGTGTGGGGGAGGGAAGGAATGAGGTTGGTGGCCGTGGAGGGGAGGTGACCAGAGATGATGAGGTTGGAGATACTGACTTGATGTGTAGTGGTGGGGTCAATAGGATGAGGTGTCTGAGAGCTGTTGTCTGGCCTCAGCAAGATAGAGGTCAGTGCAACAGACTACAACAGCACCACCCTTGCCTACTGGTTCAATGGCGAGGCTGGGATTGTTGCGGAGAGAGTGGAGGGCAGAGCGTTCTGAGGAGGTGAGGTTGGAATATGAGAGGGGGCGTGATAAAGTTGAGACGGTTTATGTCTCGGCGGCATTTGGAAATGAAAAGGCCCAGTGTGGGCAGCTGGCCAGCATGAGGTTCCAGGATGAAGTGGGAGAAAGGGTCTTGGTGGGGGTGGGGGTGGAGAGTCACAGTCTTGGAAATGAGTGCAGAGGCAATGGAAAAAAGGTTCGGTATTGCGATGTGTGGAACTCATTGAAATATAGGTGGGGGGAAGAGGTGAGGCCTCTACTGAGGACCGAGCACTCCGCCTCAGAGGGGAGTCAGGGGGAACAGCAAAAACCAAGCAGGGGTCAGAGTGGGGATCAGTGTTGTGGAGGGTGTTGGGGGGAAGGGGTGGTTGCGGAGGCCTGAGGGTGGATATGGAAGGTGGGGGAGGTTGGAAGGAGGAGGAGGAGGAGGGTTGGTAGGGGGATGGGGTTGAGAGGTCGGAGGAGGTCAGAGGGGGAGGTTGTGGGTGGGGGAGGTTGTGGGTGGGGGAGGTCGAAGGGGCATAGCGGGGGGTTGAGATGAGGGTTGGGGGAAGAGAGAGGGAGATGGGGGTGGGGTAGGGAGAGGTGTAAGAGGAAAGAGAAAAAGTTATGAAGGGATAATTACTGGGTAGAAGTATAGGTGGTTAGCGGAATGTTATTACAGTGTCAATGACCCATGTTTGTAACCAGTGCTATCTGTAAGTTCTCTTTGTATCTGCATTGGTTTCTTGTGGGTACTCCAGTTTCATTCATGCCCCAAAAATATAGACTGTATGTAGATTCAAAGTTCAGATTACTTGTCCGAGTACATACATGACACCACATACAACCCTGAGATTCTTTTTTCCTGCGGGCGCGGCAGAATTACCACTAATTGTTAGTGCAAAATAAGCCCTTGATTTTGGTGACATTGAGTGCAAGGTTGTTGTTAGTACACCATTCAGCCAAGTTTTCAATCTCCCTCCTGTGTGCTGACTCATTTCCCCCACCCCCCCCCCCCTTTTATACAATGTCAGCAAATTTGTCAGTGATTGTGTTGTAATTATGAGCCATATTGTCATTGATGTAAAACAAGTAGAGCGGGAGGCTACGTATGCAGCCCTGTGGAGCCCCGATACTGACAGAGATTGTGGAGGAGAATTCTCCCAATCTACGCTTAGTGGAAACACAGCAGGGTATTGAGGCCCAGGTCTTCAAGTCTGCTGGTCAGTTTTGAGGGGATGATGCTGTTGAATGCCGAACTGTAGGCGTCTTTGCTAACCAGGTGTAGCAGGGTTTGGTGTAGAGCCAGTGAGATGGCATCTGGCATAAACATGTTGATGCAATAGGTGAATTGGAAGGAACCCATATCGCCACTCAGACAGGAGCTGATATGCTCTAACACCAGCCTCTCAAAACACTTCCTCACTTTGGATGTGAGTGCCACTGGTCGGTCATCATTTTGGGAGGTTGCAACACTCTTCTTGGGCACTTGTACAATTAAGGCCTGTTTGAAACAGGTGGGTGCCACTCCTTGCCTGAGTGAGATGTTGAAGATATCTGTGAATACTTTAGAAAGTTGGCCAGCACAGGTTTACAGTACTCGGCTGAGTACGCCATCGGTCTGGATGTTTTCCTTGGATTCACTCTCCTGAATGGTTGCATGAGCTCATGGCCGGAAGGGCCTTTTGCAGTACTATAATCTCTAAATATAATATTTAATCATACAATACTGAGACTTCTGTATAAAATCCAGACTAAAGTTCCAGCTTGGGTGTATTTGATTGCCAGAGTTATTTACCTTTGGTTGATAAACATGATAAACTGTCTATATGAGGACAAAAGACCCTACTTTACTTTGAAGAGCAGAGTCTTCCCTGACTTTAACTTAAGAACATAGAAAATGAAACACTGTGGTACACGGTGGCCTTTGGCCCATGATGTTGTACGAACCTATTTAAACACATTCCTCCATCAATTAACCCTTCCCAACCTCATAGCCAATAATCCTCATTTTTTAATTACATCTATGTGCCTATCTTGTAAATGACCCTATTGTACATTCCCCAACCACCACCACTCCTCTATTGCATTCCAGGCACCCACCATTCTCTGTGTGTAAAAAAAAAAAAAAAAAAGTACCTCTGAAGTCTTCCCTAAACTTTCGTCCCCTCACCTTAAGCAGATCTTCTCTGGTATTGGCCTTTGCCACCTTGAGGAAAAAGGTGCAAGTTGTCCACTGTATCTACACCTCTCATAGTGTGTCGCAGTCAGTACAAAGCTGTAAACAGCAGCAGAAACCAGGACCAGGGTTCAAATCCCACGCTGTCTGTGAGGAGTTTGCACATTTTCCGTGTGTCTTCGTGGGTTTTCCCAGGGGCTCCGGTTTCCTGCCACCCTCCAAACCGCACCGGGGGTTGTAGGCTAATTGGGTGCAATTGAGCAGCACGGGCTTGTGGGCCGAAAGGGTCTGTTGCCATGCTATATGTCTAAAATTAAATTAAAAAATTAAAACTAAAAGAAAATCATATAGCTCTACAAATACATCTCTCATCCTCTGTAGCTTTGAAGGGAAATGTCCAAGCTCATTCAATCTTTCTTCATAAGATGTTCTCCCTAGTACGTGAGCAAATGATTATCCTTCATTCAACACCACTAAAACAAATTATTTGGCCGTTATCTGAGGGAAGTTGTTGCAGGCTGAGTGATCATCAGTAGAAGAAATTTCACCGAGTGTAAAGTACTTTGAGATATCCTGATTGCAGCTCTTTCATTAAAGCCGCACTTGTTCAGAATTTTAACTTATTGCAGCTACGACGTTAACCACAATCTTGGATTTACTAAAATAGGATCGACCTATGCAAGCGCACACACTGTCTCCAGGGGAAATAATCCTCCTATGTAAATATTGCTCAGAATAATATTTACTTACATGCATGCATGATAATTACTTGAACACCTTTTTTCATGTTTATGTTTAAACATGAATTGCAATCTGCCCTGCTAGATTTCTACCCTCAGTGACTGATGCGCTGCTTTGGCACAATTAACCAATTTGTGCTGCAATACCTTGACTGAGATTTGGAAATCCTCCTCAGACGCATCTCTTCTCTGAGCAGAATCTTTTCGGTTAAACATGCAGAAATCTGCTGAAGTCTCCAGGGTTTTTCAAGATAATGAGATATCACTGTAAACTCGCCAAGGTTTGTGTGTATGTGTGTGGGAGTATCAATGAATAAATTTGTTCTATTCAGTTTTGGGGGAGGGGGTGCATTGAAGAGTGGTGGAGAAATGGGGTGAAGAAGGAAGGTGGTTTAATCTTATTTAATCTTTCAATTGATGGTCCGCTTCATTGGTCCCAGAATATTTGATGCATACGATTAATAATTCCAGTTTTAGTTTCAATCAATGTGGCAAGTTATCAGGCAGAATCTATGAGCAACAATATTACAATTATCAGCACCCTGTGTATTTTGGAACCTCAGCCAGAGAGCGATTACTCTCATGTCAAATAAGCTTGAGCTTTATCACTGATGATCTGTGTATGCTGGCTGTGGGAAGGCAATAATGAGCTTTATTACAAGGGGCAGAAATGTTTCAATGTGATTATAGCCCAGTTTGCCTTTTTATTTGCCATGCACCGGGAATTCTATTATCTTCAGAATGATCAGTTTACAATCTGCATTTTCAGTTGAGGTTCATGTTGTTTCATTCAAAATAGCGTGGTTGTGGCCAAGTTGGCACCGCAGTGTTGTTATTGGCCTGTAGCTATCAGCAGTATGTAAGCCTATTGAATCTCAGTTTAGTCACTGTTTCTGTTAATATTCAAGACTCCTTGATCGCCGCACAGTAATGCACAATGTTGGTCAACACGAGCCTGGCACCCTCGTCAATCAGAGACGAAGAAGCAAAGGAGAGTCCCTTCAAAGGCATTAAGTTTCCGTGGATTCGCCTCCTATGTTCCTGTACCCTCTGCAGCTGCACGCCCTCCCATCCGTTGCAGTGGTGACCCGAACTCCTAGTAGTGAACCTCCAATGTGCTCAGGAAACTGCTGATAGCCCAGGCCCTTCTGGATCCCTGCTCATCATCGGCAGAAAAGATTCACTGGAAGGGCAAGAATTATAAGGAGAGAAAGAACAGCACAGAACAGGCCTTTCAGCCCATGATGTTGTGCCAGACAATTGTACACCTCCTTCACAATCAATTTAATCCTTCTCAACCTAGCAGCCCATAACCCTTCATTTTTCTTACAACCATGTCCCTATCTAAGATTTTCTTAAATGTGCCCTATTGCATTAGCCACCACCCTGATAATGTCTTCCAGGCACCCGACACTCTGTAAAAAAAAAACCTTCCAGTGACATCTCCCCTAAACTTTCCTCCACTCACCTTAGACAGATGTCTTCTGGGGAAAAGGTGCTGGGTGTCCACTCATAATCTTGCACACTCCCTATTAAGTTTTATAGGCTGGGACCTTTCTCCCTAAAGGGCAGGAGGCTGAGTAGGGGACATTATAGGTTTTATAGGGAGGGGGGGGGGGTGGAAATAGAGAAGGTAAGTAATCAAAGTCATTCTCTAAACCTAGAAAGCATAGATTTAAAGTGAATGGGAAACATTTAAAAGGGTGCTGAGGGGAACTTTTTCACACAAAGTAGGTATATATGTGGAATGAGCTGTCAGCAGAAGTGGTAGGGATGATATGATTGTAACATTTAATGATCATATAGACATGTACATTAAACAGTGTGGATGGTTTAGAGTAGACGAATATGGGCTCTGTATAGGCAAATGGAACTAGTTTGTGTAGACAAGTTGTGAATGCATTGGGCCGAAGGACCTTCGTCCATGCTGTATAACTCTATGACGGACTTTGCAATGAAGTCCGGTATTTTTAATATACTTTATAGTAGATTTCTTTACAAATATATGCTGTTATCATCAATCTACTTGAGTTCTGACTGAAGTGGGGAAGATTTGAAACTTATCAAGGAGCAGAGTCATTATAGACCCTACAGGGCTCCGACTTTCAATCAGATACGTACTTTCTGCTGAAAGTCCCCATTACCACATGATAACAAATGATGGTGTCTGTCCGTGGCGCTGCTGACCCCTAGCATCAAAGAGCCAGGATCAATCCTGACCTCGGTCGCTCTCAGCATGGAGTCTGCACCTTCTCCCTGTAACTGTTTGGTCTTCATCTGGAAGATCTGACTTATGACTGCTGTAAATTGCCCCTAGCATGTAGTGGCTGACACGGCATGGTGGAGTGGGGGGGGGGGGGGGGTGTAAAAGGTGGGAGGGAACATGAAGAATGAGGTGAGAGTAAAGATGCAAGATCTCTTTTCTCTCTGAGTCAGTTCATTATCATCTTCTATTGAGAGGCTCTTGCAGGGAATGAGGCAGGCATGATATTGGACATATTGAGTTTAGTTTGGCATTGTAAAAACCTGCTATTTCAATGAAGATGTGATCTGATATTAATTGTCAATTTATTATAACTCTGGTTCTCAACCTTTTTCTTTCCACTCACATACCACTTTAAGTAATCCCTACGCCATAGATGCTCTGTGATGAGTAAGGGATTGCTTAAGGTGGTGTGTGAGGGGGAAGGGAAGGTTGAGAATCACTGCTCTAGACCGAATTGTTACTGAAATATTTTGCTTGAGAAAAATTGTCATTGGCCCATTTCCTTTGGATTTATGAAACTGTGCACATAACAAGTCAATTAGGGACGATTAAAACAGTGGTTTTCAAACTTTATCTTTCCCCTAAATCTTACTAATCAACAGAGCAGCTATGGCATAGGGAATACTTAAAGTGGTATGTGAGTGGAAAGAAAAATGTTGAGAACCTCTGTTATAACCTTTCTCAGCGCTGTCACATACAAGATTAACCTTCCTGCTAACAGGACAACACCTCAACCAAGTTTCTAAACAGACCTGTTCACTCCTATCTTTGGCAATCTTTTAAAAATCACCTGTAAAATTAAAACATTGGTCACTTTTCAAATCTTGACAGTTAAATTAATTGCAGTGAAATGTGAATGGAATTAGCTGCATCGTAGGAACATCCGTGACATGTTTAAGTGCAGTAGTTTCTAATGTATCATTCAATTAATCTCTTCAGACAAGCCAATTGTAACAGTGTAGTGACTCAGTTTACCACATTCTTTGCTTTCAATTAATTAACGTTCATGGACTAAAGCAGTGGTTTTCAAACTTTTTCTTTCCATTTGCGTTCCACCTTAAGCAATCCCTATGCCATAAGTGTTCTGTGATTAGTAAGGGATAACTTAAAGTTGTAGTAAGACAAACGAGATGTGCTCCACACCAGGGTCATACCCAGCGCGGAATGCCACACTGACCACCGGCTGGTTCGCTGCAAGCTCAACCTTCACTTCAAGCCAAAGTCCAGGAACAGTAAAGCCCCCAGAAAGAGGTTCAATGTTGGAAACCTGCAGTCAGACGAAGTGAGAGGAAACTTCCAGGCAAACCTCAAAGCAAAGCTTGAGGATGCAATCCGCTTCACGGACTCGTCCCCTGAAACCCTCTGGGATCAATTGAAGACTACCATACTGCAATCCACTGAAGAGGTACTGGGCTTCTCCTCCAGGAAAAACAAGGAATGGTTCGACAAAAACAACCAGGAAATCCAGGAGCTGCTGGCAAAGAAGCGAGCTGCCCACCAGGCTCACCTTACAAAGCCGTCCTGGCCAGAGAAGAAACAAGCCTTCCGTCGCGCATGGAGCCATCTTCAGCGCAAACTCCGGGAGATCCAAAATGAGTGGTGGACTAGCCTCGCCAAACTAACCCAGCTCAGTGCGGACATTGGCGACTTCAGGGGCTTTTACGAGGCTCTAAAGGCTGTGTATGGCCCCTCACCCCAAGTCCAAAGCCTGCTGCGCAGCTCAGACAGCAAAGTCCTCCTCAGCGACAAGATCTCCATCCTCAACCGATGGTCAGAACACTTCCAAACTCTTTTCAGTGCCAACCGCTCAGTCCAAGAATCTGCCCTGCTCCAGCTCCCTCAACAGCCCCTAAGGCTAGAGCTGGATGAGGTCCTCACCCGGGAAGAGACATATAAGGCAATTGAACAACTGAAAAGTGGCAAAGCAGCAGGTATGGATGGAATCCCCCCAGAGGTCTGGAAGGCTGGCAGCAAAACTCTGCATGCCAAACTGCATGAGTTTTTCAAGCTCTGCTGGGACCAAGGAAAGCTGCCTCAGGACCTTTGTGATGCCATCATCATCACCCTGTACAAAAACAAAGGCGAGAAATCAGACTGCTGAAACTACAGGGGAATCACGCTGCTCTCCATTGCAGGCAAAATCTTCGCTAGGATTCTACTAAATAGAATAATACCTAGTGTCACCGAGAATGTTCTCCCAGAATCACAGTGCGGCTTTCGCGCAAACAGAGGAACTACTGACATGGTCTTTGCCCTCAGAAAAGCTCCAAGAAAAGTGCAGAGAACAAAACAAAGGACTCTACATCACCTTTGTTGACCTCACCAAAGCCTTCAACACCGTGAGCAGGAAAGGGCTTTGGCAAATACTAGAGCGCCTCGGATGCCCCCCAAAGTTCCTCAACATGGTTATCCAACTGCACGAAAACCAACAAGGTCGGGTTAGATACAGCAATGAGCTCTCTGAACCCTTCTCCATTAACAATGGTGTGAAGCAAGGCTGCATTCTCGCACCAACCCTCTTTTCAATCTTCTTCAGCATGATGCTGAACCAAGCCATGAAAGACCTCAACAATGAAGACGCTGTTTACATCCGGTACCGCACAGATGGCAGTCTCTTCAATCTGAGGCGCCTACAAGCTCACACCAAAACACAAGAGCAACTTGTCCGTGAACTACTCTTTGCAGACGATGGCACTTTAGTTGCCCATTCAGAGCCAGCTCTTCAGCGCTTGACGTCCTGTTTTGCGGAAACTGCCAAAATGTTTGGCCTGGAAGTCAGCCTGAAGAAAACTGAGGTCGTCCATCAGCCAGCTCCCCACCATGACTACCAGCCCCCCCCACATCTCCAGCGGGCACACAAAACTCAAACCGGTCAACCAGTTTACCTATCTCGGCTGCACCATTTCATCGGATGCAAGGATCGACAACGAGATAGACAACAGACTCGCCAAGGCAAATAGCACCTTTGGAAGACTACACAAAAGAGTCTGGAAAAACAACCAACTGAAAAACCTCACAAAGATTAGCATATACAGAGCCGTTGTCATACCCACACTCCTGTTCAGCTCCAAATCATGGGTCCTCTACCAGCATCACCTACGGCTCCTAGAACGCTTCCACCAGCGTTGTCTCCGCTCCATCCTCAACATTCATTGGAGCGACTTCATCACCAACATCGAAGTACTCGAGATGGCAGAGGCCGACAGCATCGAATCCACGCTGCTGAAGATCCAACTGCGCTGGGTAGGTCATGTCTCCAGAATGGAGGACCATCGCCTTCCCAAGATCGTGTTATATGGCGAGCTCTCCACTGGCCGCCGTGACAGAGGTGCACCAAAGAAGAGGTACAAGGACTGCCTAAAGAAATCTCTTGGTGCTTGCCACATTGACCACCGCCAGTGGGCTGATATCGCCTCAAACCGTGCATCTTGGCGCCTCAGTTCAGCGGGCAGCAACCTCCTTTGAAGAAGACCGCAGAGCCCACCTCACTGACAAAAGACAAAGGAGGAAAAACCCTACACCCAACCCCAACCAACCAATTTTCCCTTGCAACCGCTGCAACCGTGCCTGCCTGTCCCACATCGGACTAGTCAGTCACCAACGAGCCTGCAGCAGACGTGGACATACCCCTCCATAAATCTTCGTCTGTGAAGCCAAGCCAAATTAAAAGAAGAACCTCTGGCAATAGCCCTTAGAGTCCTTTATGGGGTTCAGGGGATTGTCAGAAATGGAGTGACATAATGTTTCTTTGTATGCTGACGATCTATTAGTTTATATTTCAGATGCCGAAACATCTATCCCAGCTATGTCATGTGTTTTCTCAATTCAACTCTTTCTCTGGATAGAAATTCTGCATTCATAAAAGTGAACTTTTTTCCAATCAATTTGCAGGTCAGTATTCCATTAAAGATTGTCAGTGATAATTTCATATACTTGGGTGTTAAAATTATTAAACAATTTAGAGATTTATATAAACTCAATTTTTCTCCTCTATTGTCTCTTTCTAGATGATCTCCTTCATTATTATCTTTGATAGATTGTATCAATGCAGTTAAAATAATAATAAGTATATATATATATATATATATTTCAAGTGATTCCAGTTTTCATCCCAAAGTCTATTTTTGATAATATTGATTCAAAGCTTTCTTCCTTTATTTGGAAGAACAAAAATTCTAGAATTAGTAAATTTAATTTACAAAAATTGAAAAAATATGGTGGTATGGGGCCCTACCTAATTTTTAAATTTTATTACTAGGCTGTTAATATTTGTTATCTAATATTTTGGATTTTTTATTCTGACAAATTGGATTGTCCATTATTGAGAGATTTAGAATTGAAATCTACACAGCAGTATTCAATGGACTCTTATTAGGTACCTCTCTTTCATTTAGTTTTTTTCCCAAGATCAATAAAGATATATCTAATCCAATACTCAAACATATATTGAGAATCTGGTTCCAATTTAGGAAATATTTTCATTTTAAAAACATTGTCTTATCTAGTGATATCCCTCATAATTATTTTTTCTGACCATCAATAATTTATTTATTGAAGGAAGATTGTTTAATGTCTTTTGAACAGCTGGCAAGTAAATATGATTACCAAATATTTATTTTCTTTTAGATATTTACAGATCTAGTTGAGAATATTTTTTCAGTTGAATCCTTCTCAGGAAGGATTAATTAGAATTATATATGATGGATTATTGAAATTACATCCAGTACTTCACAATAAGATTAAAAAGGCTTGGGAATTGGAATTTACAAGACCCTTATTGAAAGATCTATGGGACAAGATTCTTACACTGATGAATAAATCTTCAATATGTGCCCGACATTCATTAATCCAATTCAAAGTGATGCATCGTGTTCACATGTCCAAAGATAAGATGGCTTGTTTCTTTTTTAATTTCAACCCTACTTGTAACAGATGCAAATCTGATATTGCTACATTGACACATATGTTTTGGTCTTGCCCATCCTTATTGGAAAAAGATTTTCAACATCTTTTCAACTGCACTCCAGGTGAAGCTACGACCCAATCCAATAACTGCTCTTTTTGGGATCATTGTACCAGACATAGGGAGATTTCTCTGTTTCAGTGCCTTCTCTATGTTGTTCATTAGAAGTGGCATCCTATTCAAATGGAAAGGCTCGAGACCTCCAACAGTGTTTCAATGGTTTTCTCATATTATGTCCTGTTTAAGTTTAGAAAAAAATTCGATATCATTGGTGAAATTTGAAGATGCACGGCAACCTTTTATGTCTTATTTTCATTTGATGTAAATGTGATTTAATGTGATTAGATGTACTCGCCCTTTCAGATGAGATATAATCTTATCTTTGTTTTTTTGATTCATGATATGAATCAAAAGCTACAAAATATATGTAACCCTCAGGATAAGCTGCTCAGATGTTTTTTTTGTTAGTTTTCTTTTTTTTAATAGAGTAGGTTTGGTGGGGCTTTTCTATATATATTGTTTTTATGTCTTTTCTGTTTTCATTCAGTGCAGTGGAGTGGGTGCCGAGTTTATACTGTTTTAAGTTTTATCTTGAGATATATATATATAGATAGATATCGATATATATAAATATATATCTATCTATATACTACCTCTTTCTTTTTCAATCTTAGAGAGAGAGAGATTGTATTTTCAGTTTCATTCCCTCTTCTTCATCATACGGTATTTATTATAAAAACCAATCAAAAAGATTGAAAAAGAAAGAGGTAGTCAATTGGATTTGACTTTGGCTATACAGGAGAAGCCAGAGAATGATAGTGGATTATGCTTCTCAGACTGGACACCTTTGACGAATGGTGTGCCTCAAAGATCATTGCTGGGGCCATGGTCGCTTGTCATTTATAGCAGTGACCTGGATGATGACGTGGTAAATTGAATGAGCAAATTTGCAGATGGCACAAAGATTGGAGATGTGGTGGACAGCAAGGAAGGCTTTCAAAGGTTACAGAGGGATCTGGTCCAGCTGGAATAATGGGCTGAAAAATGGCAGATGGAATTTAATACTGACAGGTGTGAGGTGTTGAATTTTTGAAGGAAAAACCAAGTTAGGATGTACACAGTAAATGACAGGGCACTGAGGAGTGCATTAGAACAGAGGGATCTGGGAATGTAGATACATAATTCCTGAAAGTGTTGTCACAGGTAGATAGTGTTGTAAAGAGAGCTTTTAGCATATTGGCCTTCATAAATCAAAGTATTGAGTATAGGAGTTGGGATGTTATGGTGAAGTTGTATAAAACATTGGTGAGGCCAAATTTGGAGTATTATGTGCAATTTTGGTCACCTAACTATAGGAAAGATCAAAAGGATTGAGAGTGCAGAGAATATTTACTAGGATGTTGCATGGACTTCAGGGAAATGTTAAACAGGTTAGGACTTTATTCCATGGAGTGTAGAAGAATGAGGGGAGGTTTGATAGAGGTATATAAATTTATGAGTGGAATAGATAGAATAAAGGCAAGTCATCTTCTCCCACTGAGATTAGGTGAGATTTAAACCAGAGGTCACAGTTAAGGTAAAAAGTAGAAAGTTTAGGAGGAACATAAGGGGAGGTTTTTCACACAGGATAGTAGGAATGGTGAATGTGGGCTCGACTTTAATATTTAAGAAACGTTTGGGCATGTACACACTATCGGTCTGTTTACCTGAGGTTAAACAATGGGTTAAAATGTTTGTTAATGACTCTGAGTGGCGTTAGGTTAAGATTGATAACCTCTCCCTCCCTAGTTGCCCACAGAGAACATCTCTGATCTCCTTGCACTCCATTAAATGCCTTTGCCATTAGCATTGTCAGGTTAGCATGTATGGTTCTCTTTGTAATATTAGTTCCCTGAGAAAAATTGACAGAGACCAGGAAGAGCATGCCAGTTTCCTTCAAACTGGTACCATGGGATTTTGCAATCATTTTTAGAAAGCCAGTGCCTCAGTTTTTAAAAAAAAGCCCAGTACATTGAGAGTACAATACCTCCCCTGCATGTTATAAAGTGTCCATTTAACTTATTTGCTCGTGTCTCGGGATTGAGGTTCCGACCAGTGACCTTCTGCTTCAGAAACAGGGAGAGTTTCCACTGATCCAAGAATGCACAATTGTAATTCTTGGCAACCCTTCTCACTGTAAATTGCCCATGAGCTATTTCAGTCTCTTCAGTGCTCTGACTCCAAGCGAGTCAAGTTCAGGGACCAAGGCATTTCCCCAACTATTTAGTGGTAAAAAGATTTTTAAATCGTGATATTTTATTTTCTTGCTGCTTATATTTAATCTGAGGCATGTTTGTCCTTGCATTGGTTATAACAGCTCATTTTCTTAGCCGAGGAAAATCTTAAGATGTAGGAGCAGAATTAGGTCATTCAACCCATCGACTCTACTCCACTATTTGAATCTTGGCCGATGTATTTTTCCTCTCCACCCATTTTCCTGCCTTCTTCCCATAATCTTCAACACCCATACTAATCAAAATCCTATCAACCTCCACTTTAAATATATCCAGTGTCTTGGCTTCTACAGCCATGGTCCTTAACATTCACCAAAACAGCCTTGGGCAACCCTCCCTATCACACTTCTAAAGTGGTTCCTTTTCCCCTACTGCATTCTTCTTATTATAGAACAAGAGCTGGTAAATGGGATTGGCGTAGACTGTGCCCTTATCTCTGACTCTACATGTTAATCAACTCCTCAGTTTCCTCCGTACCTGCTGAGTCAGTCAAGGGCTGTTGGCAGTGACAGTGCTAACATGGTCCAGAGTGACCTGGCATTCACCCATCAAGTAGTGAATCAGCTTCTCCCTGACCTGAACTAACAAGATTGGCTAGCACACATCTGACCACCGATAAAGCTTAGAAACCAAGGTGCATAACAAAGATTCAGGTTAGCTATCCAGCCTGCCACATTGGAAATAACCACAAGCCTGAGGCCTTGGGTTTGTCCACAGTTCTGGTGCAATGTTTGTTTCTAGCTCTAAACTGTCCTGTGAGGCATCCCCTTCAGCAGCACCAGCGCTCCTCAAGGTTCTGCGGCAGGTCACCATTAAAAAAAGCATGTGATAGTGTCAAAAAATAAAGTTTGATATTTTTCTAAGTGTGGGACCAAGATAACCAGGAGTATCTCTTGTCTTTTCAACTGCTTGCCTTATTATGATGTATTTCGGCTCAGTCTAGGAGCTGCTGGACTCGTGCAGTTAAGGTGTGATCTGTGCATACAACCTATTTGGAAGGTAAATGTGAGGAGCTGAGACTGGAGGTGAAGTCCCTCAAAACACAGAGGGTGGAGAAACTGCAAGGGACCAGTTCTAATTAGAGAATGAATGAATGTACCAGTGAATAGTGATGGAAAGTACGGATATGGCACTAAGGTTATGATAAGTCTGCACAGTTTTCTTTTGTAGATTATTTGATACTGTAGAGCTCGTCGAAAGAACCAAAGACTTGTTGATCCAAACCAAGGCTTTTATTAGCAAAAGACAGGAGCTCTTCACAGGTGGCCGACCAGTCCGGAATGATCCGACCTGGCTAGGGACACAACCCTTTAAGGCCCAGACAGTAGACGTGGCTTAGCTCTCAGCCAATCGCTGTAAGCACAGTGTAGATACTGTAACTATATACATTGGTGATAGATCTGTACTATCACAGATACTGAATAAATTTTATATTTGGAAAATTTGAGAAGCCTCACCCCTACGTCATTTCTTTTACGTTCTGTTGTGTGAAGGAATTAACTCAAAATAAGAGTGGCAGAGAGGAACACTAGAGTCTCCCTCCCCCCACCCCACTATCGACGTGATCTACCGGGATCATTGTCTGAAGAGGGCACAAAATCATTGAAGACCCCTTCCACCCCAGGCACAGCATCTTTCAGGTGCTCCTGTCGGGGAAAGAGATGCAGGAGGATCAGAGCCAGCACCAAAAAGCCAAGGAAAAGCTTCTTCCCACGGGCAGTGAGAACTCTGAATGACCAAAGGAACGGCTCACACTGACCACCCGAGGCTCTCATATTCATGAAACAATATTTAGTTATTCGTATCGATGAAACACTTGTACTGGATATGTATGGCTTGTCTTGTATGTGTGTTATGGCTGCATGTTTTGCACTGGGGACCGGAGAACGTTGTCATCTGACTGGACTTGACTTGAAAATGTATTATGTAAAAAAAGAGAGACTACTTTGACTGGAATTATACAAAACATGGCTGTTGCTTGCTTGCACAATGTCCATATTTTTCTATAAAATCAGATTTAAATTTGGAGAAGGAAACAAATAATAAATCCTTTGTGCAGAGATCCAGCACAGAGCAACACTTTCATGGTGTTGAGCAAGTCAAGAATGGGTTCTTTGGGAATACGACCCTTGTGTTTCAAATCATTTCTTTGCCAAGATTTCCAGAGATGGAAGTGTCTTGGATTATCCTTGCCACACGATTCAGCTTCTTCCCCAACCAGAGAATGTTTCGGTGCCAATCCCAACAGTAGCCCAACACTCCTCGCTTGTCATTAAATACTCGATCACTCTTCTACAAGTGCACTGCAGGAAGTATACTGACTGGTTGCATCACAGCCTGGTTTGGTAATTCGAGTGCTCAAGAACACAGGAGGTAGAAAACATAGTCGTTCATCACAGGCTCTGACCTCTTGCCCATTGCAGATATCTTTGTGAGGTAATACTTCAAGAAGTTAGTCAATGTTATTTTTGTTAGGTAATATTGAAGGGATAAGACCAAAGCTGAAATTATCCATATATCAAAAAGAATTTGTAACGATTGCCTTACAAGAAAATGTATAACAATAACATGGATATCAGGCTCCCACCTGGGTATGGAGCGAAGGAATGCAGAGAATCATAGCTGAGTTCCTCTTGAGAAAAATACTTACAAGCTGAGAAATAAATATGATGTATTTTTGAAAAGTTGGCGCCCATATTTACAAATGGAAGGATTCAATTTATAGATGTTTTCCCTAAACTTCGAACTTTGTTAATCTCCTTGGAAATATTAAAAGTTATAAATCACTAGGATCTTATGGTGATGGGTGTCCTTTGACAACCAGATTTCTGGTTACTCTTTCTTATCTTTCTTTTTCTATGCTTTTTCTTATTTTCATTGTCATTCTTGGAGTTTAGTTTAGGTGGAGGGAGTTGGGGTTTTATACCATTATGTATAATGGATTTGATACTAATATTTGACTTTTTTTTTAAGTTAGTCAGTGTCAGAAAGGACCCCCGTCATCATGGTCCCAACCTTTTCTCATTCTACCTTTGAGAAAAAGGTATAGAAGCCTGAAGACCAGTTCCTCTAAGCTCATGAAGAGTTCATTCCCAACAGCTAATAGACTCTTGAACCTTCCCATACCACATAAATCATAAATTGACATTGCAAAAGGATAGGCTCAGTTATTTTTTAAAATTTCTTCCCCCCCAATAGTCTTAGTTATTGTAACATCATGCTTTTTTCTTGCCCTATGATAACTGTGAATATTTATTATCTTTCTATCTTAATACTAAGATGAGCATAGAGTGTAAATAGCCCTCAAACATTCTGCAAATTCTCCTCACAAGCAGAACAGAACATTTAATTGATCTTGGTATAACTTTAAAGCAATGGAACTAATTAAACAGAACTGTACTCTATTTGCAGAATAATTGCCCTCTTAATTATCTGATATTATAGCCTAGAAGATGTAATCGCAGGATGACAATAGTGGCAACATTTCACATTATCAGACTGTGAAACTTCCATCAACTTGCACAGTTGAAGTAAAAAATCCAACGGAACTTGTCAGTGATTCCATGTTCCTCCAGAGGGAATGCTGTTACCATCTTCACAGATATAATTAACAGGGCGTTAGTGCATTCAAGGGAATTGCAACTTCTGAACCATTATTCTGACAATAAAAAAAAAGCAATGAAAATTTTAAGTCTGGGTGATTGTGGGACAATATTTTAATGACAGATTTATTATAGCTGAGCAAACCTTTTGGATGTGATCACCAAATTTGAACATGTGGAGACTGATTCCTTTGAGAATTTTTTTTTTAAATACTATGAACTTTAACGTAACAGAAGTTCAATTTTAGCAGGCTTTTCTTATATACATCTACCGCTTTGAATTGATGTGAATGTCCCCATCTTTACATAACTGCTGCAAGATGTGTTAGAAGACTTAAAATTTACAAGTTTTAACCTCCTGGTTTGTCATCTGCCAGATTCCCTCAGTCTGATATGAACGCACATAACTTTGGCTGGCTGTCTGTCTCAGAGTCCATGGAGGCTTTGTGGGTTGCTGCTTCCAGTTTCTCTTCAATGCCATTTGAAAACTTCTAGCCAATATTTCTGTCATTAGCTACCTTATCCGTCCTAAATGAGAAAAGAGCAAACCACTAAACTTTTGATCAAAGTCCACTACTGTCAAAAATTGAATAATTAAAGACAGTCCCAATTGTACATGTTTAGAATGGCTTGAAAGGTGCTTACTCCAATCCGTTTATGCTTGCGCTGTTTATTGTCATGTCCTGTGATATGCTGAAAAATTCTGTTTTGTGTGCTATCCAGGTAAGTCAATCTATACCTAAGTGCAAGAATGAGAGAAGTATATAGTTGTATTGTTGCTGATCCTGTCAAATAACAATCTCGGCAAACTGCAATCCTGTTAAACCTTCAAATGATCAGCAAAAGATGCATTTTCTTTTTCTCAGTTACTCAATTGCTCTCTCACTCTGTCGTTGTTCTCTTGCACTCTCTTCCTCACTCCATTTCTCCTTTTTAAAGAGTTAATATCGTAGAATCACGGAGTTTTATAGCAGTGAAGCAGATCCTTTGGCCCAACTTGTCTGTGCCAACCAAAATCCTTACCTAAGCTCGTCCCATCAACTTGAGTTTGTCCCATTTCCTTCTAAAAGTTTCCAATTCATGTACCCATCTAAATGTCTCTTAAACATTGCAATTGTACTTGCCTCCACCTCTTCTTCTGGAAGCTCATTTTTGAAATTTTTAATTTTGTTAAAATTAGACATACAGCATTGTAACAGGTCATTACAACCAATGAGTCTGTGCCTGCCCAATTTACACCCAATTACATTTTGAATGGCGGGAGGAAACTGGAGCCCTCATGGAAAACCCAGCAGACACGATCGCTGGTGCTGTAAAGGCATTGCGCTAATTGCTGCCCTTAATTTCACATACCCCACCACTTTCTGTGTGCACAAAGTGCCTTTCAGGTCCCTTTATAATATGTAACTACCTTCACTGTCTGTTAGTCTGCCTGTTAAATATTCCTATTGTATGTGTTTCCACCACTTCCCTGGCCACAGATCCCAGGCACCTATCATACTCAGTGTAGAATGCCTTTCTTTCTCACAGAAATAAGTCTGGCCTGAAATCTGATCAGTTGATCTTTAAATGACTCCCAAATGTGTACTTTCCTAATAATCTTTCCAAACCTGTTCGCCCCAGCTCCTGCAAATTAATGCTTTCCCATGAGGTCTTAACCCTCCCATAGCCAGCTGAATAGTGGCAAAGTTGTGAGCACTATCCCCACAATGCTCTCCATCTGAAGATCCGATCACTTGGTCAGGCTTGTTTCCCTGGATCTATTGTGGCCCCTTCACTGGTTGGTCTATGCAGGTTCTGTGACCAGCTACCCTCCTATTTGCCCACTTTAATGTGATATTCTTCTGAACCTTGCCAGTGAGGGATTTGATAGCTGAAGGCCTCACATCAGGCCACAAATGGAAACCAGGTATCAGGACTGGGCTCCTTGGTGAGTAGGGCTCCCGAAGGGCCTTGGTCCCTGACAGATTCCTAATAATTCCGAGAGTTTGGAACCAGGGGTGGAGGGGATGTGACTTGGATACCTGCAGCTCAGGTGAGGTGAACAGCTACAGAGGGGGTAGCTCTGGGTAAAGAAATTCCTCCTCATCTCGGTCCTAAATGGTTTGCCTATTATCCTCAAACCATGGCCCCGGGTTCTGGATTTTCCCATCATTGGAAACATCCCATCTGCATCCACTCTGTCCAGTCCTGCCGGAATTTTATGTCTCTATGAGATCCCCTCTCAATCTTCTAAACTCCAGCAAGTACAATCCCAATTTGCGCAATCTTTCCTCATAAGTCATTCCTGCCATTCCAGGTATCAGCCTGGTGAATCGCCTCTGCACTCCCTCCATTGCAAGAACATCCTTCCTTAGATAAGGTGACCAAAACTGCACACAATACTCCAGGTGGGGTCTCACCAAGGCCCTGTACAGCTGCAGTAAGGTATCCTTGTTCCTATACTCAAACCCTCTTGATATGAAGGCCAACATACCATTTGCCTTTTTAACCGCCTGCTGTACCTGCATGCTCGCCTTCAGAGACTGGTGTACAAGTATCCCTAGGTCTCTCTGCACTTCCCCCTCTCTTAATCTATTGCCATTCAAATCGTAATCTGTCCTCCGGTTTGTATTACCAAAGTGGATAATCTCACATTTATCCACATTGTAGTGCATTTGCCACGTATCTGCCCAGTCCCTCAATTTATCCAAATCACACTGGAGCTTCCTGACCCCCTCTTCCGTGCACACAACCCCTCCTAGCTTAGTGTCATCTGCAAATTTGGAGATATTACATCCAATCCCCTCATCCAGATCATTAATGTAAATTGTGAACAGCTGGGGTCCCAGTACAGATCCCTGTGGCACCCCACTGGTCACTGCCTGCCACTCAAAAAATGAGCCATTTATCCCAATTCTCTGTCTTCTACCTGCCAGCCAGTTCTCAATCCACATCAATACTTTGCCCCCAATCCCATAAGCCTTGATTTTGGAAGCCAGTCGTTTATGCGGGACCTTATCGAAGGCCTTTTGGAAGTTCAGGTACACCACATCCACTGGCTCTCCTCCATCTATTTTACCTGTCACCATCTCAAAGAATTCCAATAGATTTGTCAAGCACGATTTACCTTTTGTAAATCCATGTTGACTCCGTCCGATCCCTTCTCTGCTAGTCATATGCTCTGCTATTACATACTTAATAATGGATTCCATCATTTTGCCCACTACTAATGTAAGGCTCACCAGCCTATAATTCCCCGCTTTTTCTCTACCCCCCTTTTTAAATAGTGGGGTAACATTAGCTACCCTCCAATCCATGGGTACTGATCCTGAACCTATCAAGTTCTGGAAAATAATTCTTAAAGCATCTGCTATCTGAATGGCCACTTCCTTAAGTACCCTAGGATTAGATTATCAGGCCCTTGGGGTTTATCTGCCTTCAATCCCATCAATTTCCCCAAGACCATGTCCTTAGAGATACTGATTTCTTTCAGTTCCTCCCTTGCATTAGTCTCTATGTTTCCCAACATCCTTGGGAGGTTATTTGTATCCTCTCTTGTAAAAACAGAACTAAAGTAAGAATTTAATTGGTCTGCCATTTCCTTATTCCCCATTATATATTCCCCTGATTCCGACTGCAAGGGACCTACTCTGTAGACTCAAGCAACTGGAAAATTCACTTATCCAGCATCTACTAATCCCCATAGATGCCGGATCCCATGGTTTTTACTGTATTTTCTTTAGCTTTACTGCTATAAACTACCCTCTATGGAAAAAAACATACATTCCCCCCACCCCCCTCTGATCCTCTCCTACCTCGCACTTTAAATTCACACCCCTATGTATCTCCATAGAAATAAATGAGAATGAGTTTATTGTTACATTTATATGCTCAAAATTCTTAGGTGCTGCAGCCAAACAGGGACCCTCCTTTCTCCCCTCTCATCTTATACCTATACCCTCCATTTTCAGAACCATTAATCCTGGAAAAAAAATGTAAGTATTCACTACATCCATACCCCTCAATGAATTTATGTACCTTGTAAGATGATACGGAGAATACTAATAATATAATAAAATATTATTAAATATCATTCGTTCAGGTGCCTTGCTGTTCGGCCTGGGCGATAATGTCTCTCCATCCAACACCGTACCTTCCGAATTGTAGCTGTTGCCTCCCCTGTTTTACACGGTTAATCTATCCATTGTTTTCATTCTCTGTCTGCCTCGACTTCTTTTTTCTTCCAGCTTTTCAGTTGTAACTAAATGTGCTAATGTATCTCTTCGTATGATGTGCCCAAAGAATTTTGATTGCTGTTTTCCAATACTTTTAAGTAACGTACGTTTTGCTTTCTTTCTTTGTAGAACTTTTGTTTGTTATCCCATCCGTGTATGATCTGCGTCGCATTCTTCTGAGAAACCACATTTCTGCTGCATTGATTCTTTCTTCCTTTGCATTTGTGATGGTCCATGACTCACAGCCAGACATCAATATAAGAAGAATGGAGCAGCTAAGGCAGCTATCAACTGCTATTTTCTTGTTCGTTAGGAGGTTTCTCATTTCTATAAATGCCGTTGCTACTCTTGCTTTTATGTCTTTTTCACATTTGCCATCAGAGGTTACCCATGATCAAATCTACTTGAAGAAGTTGTGAACTTGTTTCAGGATTTCATTACTCAATACGATCCTACAATTTGGAATATCAGGTTTCTTTGATATTACCATTACTTCAGTTTTCCAAGTCTTTCGCTCTGTGTTGATGGTAGATACTAGTTTTGGTACTGTATGAAATATAATGTAACATAATACTAAATGTAAGGTAATATTCATTGTAATTAAGCATTTGTGATGTTTTAATATTAATTTTACAGATACACCATGATAACGAGCCCTTTCAGCCCACAACCCCACACCACCCAAATACACCCATTGAAACAATTAACCTTCAAACTCTGTTTGTCTCTGGAATGTGAGAGAAACTGGATTCTCTCATTTCTGTTTCAGTCCACACACAAAGACTTGATGAGGTTAGGACTTTAATCCATGGAGCATAGAAGAATGAGGGAAGATTTGATCGAGGTATTTAAAATTATGAGGAGGATAGATAGTGTAAATGTAGATGGGTTTTTCTATTGAGTGTAGATGAGATACAAACCAGAGGACATGGGTTAAGGGTGAAATGGGAAAAGTTTAGAGGGAACTTCTTCACACATAGAGTGGTAGGGGGTGTGGAACGAGCTACCGCCTGAAGTGGTGAATTGGGCTCAATTTTGACATTAAAGAAAAATTTGACCAAATCTTTTAAAAGCTCTGTTTGGAGTGTCAGATGATATTAACAAGCTATTTTCTTCATTTGATCATCAAGTCAAACTATTTATAACTCTTATGGTATGTAGAGCTATCTGTCTTAGATGGAGAGATCCTGTTCCACCCACTAGAACTCAGGAATTATTGTCATATCCTATCTTAATTTAGAGAAGATCAGGTGTTCCGCGTTGTGTACTAACACTAATTTTCATAAAATTTGGAGTCCTTTAAATCTTATTAAATCTGTGTGTCTTGATCATTGAATGCATTTATTTATGTACATGGTTTTTCCTTCAGTTAGTAATGTTTTATAGATTTAGCAGAACTAAACTACCTTTAATTTTATGTCAAAACATCACAGGTTTTTTTTGGGGGGGAGTAGGGAATTAGAATTTTTTCTTTGGTTTTTTTTGTCATTCTGATAACATTTTATGGGGAAGGAGTACATCCTTATTGCTTTATTTTTGGGAATGTACTTATATTCTCCATGTATGGTAACCTCGTGTTCTCTATACAATGTGTGCTTGTTCTATAAAACTCAAAAAAAAGATTGAAAAAGGAAGAAGAATTTGGATAGGTACATGGATGGGAGATGTATGGAGGTCAATCGGACTAGGCAAACACAATGGTTTGGCACAGACTAGAAGGGCCAAAGGGGCCTGTTTCTGGGCTGTGATGTTCTATGATCCTATGAATTTTATTCCAAAGTTTGGTTGGAAATACTGAGATGAATGGTGGGCCTGGTCTACCACTAAGGTTCCTCTCCTCCTGCCCTTAGCTACAAAGAATGTGAAGGGTTTGCGTGAAAGCAGAACACTTCACCATGAATGGTGAACACCAACAGCTCCCTTTGGAACCATAGGCTCATTAACTTCAACAGCGAAATTAGATTCTATTTCAATTTGATCGCAATTGCCAACGTGTGCCTAGTGCTTAAAAGCAGCTGGAAAGACTGAACAAGTGGGATGAAATCTCTCTCCTGAAAGGAGAAGCTTGTGGAAACAACTCAATCAACCTCTTTAAAGTTATAGGGTGAAAGTTTGATAGGGTGAAAGAAATTAACATTTGTGCATGTTACAGGTGAGAGAGAGAGATGCAGAAAGAGGAGCTGCTGCCTCTCTGCTCCAGAGAACCTGGTTCGATCCTGATGACTGGTAATCTCAGAATCAGAATTTATTGTCATGAACAAGACACAAATTTTGTTGTTTTGAGGCTGCATCACAGGGCAAACATTAATATAAACCACTTACAAAAATAAATTAAAAATGTGCACAAAAAGTCAAGGTAAGGCTGTGTCTTTGGTTCATTGATCATTCAGGAATCTGATGGCAACGGGGAAGAAGCTGTCCTTGTACCGCTGAGTGCTCGCCTTCAGGCTCCTGTACCTTTTGCCTGATGGTAGAAGAGTGAAGAGTGCACGGCCTGGGTGGTGGTGGTCCTTGAGGATAAAGGTTGCTTTCTTAAGACACCGTCTCATGAAGATGTCCTCGTTGGATTGAAGACGTGCCCATGATGTTACAGGGTGAGTTAACAAACCTCTGGAGTTTTTTTTCTTGTCATGAGCATTGGCTGTTCCAAACCAGACAGTGATGGAACCAGCCAGAATGCTCTCCATGGTACACCTATAAATGTTTTTGAGAGTTTTCAGTTAAATACTAAATCTCCTCACACATTATAGCCGCTGGCAAGCCTTCTTCATGATTGCATCAACAGGTCCTTGGAGATGATGACACCCAGGAATTTTAAGTTCTTGACCATTTCCACTACTGAGACCTTGAGTACTGATTCGTGTTCTCCTGACTACCTCCTGAAGTCCACAATCATCTCCTTGGTTTTGCTAATGTTGAGTGCAAGGTTGTTGGTGTGACACGACTCAACGAGCTGATCTATCTCCCTCCTGTACGTTCTTCATTGACGTTTGTGATTCTGTCAACAACTGTGGTGTCATTGGCAAATTTGTAGAGAGCATTAGATCTGTGCCTGGCCACAGTAATGATTAATCATGATTCTGACTAACCAATGTTTGATATCACTAAAGTCAAGTCAAGTTTAATATCATCTGATTGTACAAGTATAATCTGATTAAACCATATTCTTCGGTCCTCAGTGCAAAACACGCAGACACACAAGAAGTTCCCAACCCACGTAAAGACAAACAATAGCGATGGAACATTTATCCTGCATATGTATAGTTTGTCTGAATGCGTGTTATGTCTGGTTCTGTGTCTGCGTGTTTTGCACAGAGGACCAGAAGAACACTGTTTCGTCAGGTTGTACTTGTACAATCAGATTACAATAAACTTGACTTGACTTGATTGTTTCCCTGATGGGAGTAGCTGAAAGATGCTTGTGCGCAGGGTGGAAGGGTCCTCAATAATTTTGCGTGCCCTCTTCGGGCAATGTTCCCGGCAGATCACATAAATGGTGGGGAAGGGAGACTCCCATGATCCTCTCTGCCACTCTTATGGTCCTGTGGATTGACCTCCAATCCATTTATCTAAAGGAACCGTACCAAAACTGTGATGTGGTACATACTAAAATAGGATCATTGCCAGGAAGGAATAAAAATACCACATCTGTATCCACATATGGGTTGCAATAGGGAAACACTGAATTTCCAGCAATGTTGACATTTAAGGATTGTCTCCTTCAGGAGTTTTAAAAATAAATATTCAATATATTTAGGTTTCCTTCAGTCGAAGTTTTCAGGTTAGGTTTTAATCTTTCATTGAATGACTCCAGTTTGGGGAAGCTGTAAATTGACTTCCGGTATTGGCCAGTTTAATGAGTGGAGATTATGCTTTAAAAATCAATACAAAGGATTGTAAACCTGGATTGACACTGAAGTGGATCTGAGCAACATTCTGAGTTATTTATTATCAACTACTGAGGGAGCTGCTGCACAGGAAAGCAGAAAGGCAACTCCCAGCTATCGTGTTTGAATTGGCTCGAGTTCACTGGCTTGCAAACAGACGGAATGTTGTTTGATGTGTTGAGAATAGACATCCAGAATTGGTTTGAGAAGCATGCTCAAAATGTGGGCCGGTTGCAAAATGAAAATTGCTCCAACCACGGTGTTTAAAATGCTAACATGATTCAGAAATAAATCAATCCAGAGCAACGATAGAAATAATAATTTTTGTCAAAAAGATTGTACAATGTACACATATACTGACATTCTTACCTGCTCTGCTGAACAGGGTCTTCGTACAAAAATTCTCCGTATTAAATTAAATTGAAAAGAGATAATAAATACGAAAGATAGATAATAAATATTCGTAGTGCAAAGAAAAAAGTGACTTAGCAATAGTGCAGACAACCCTTTAGTGGTGTCATGGCAATCCCTGATTGGTGCACCACGGGGAGGTTCAACAGTCTAAAAAAGACTGGCTGTTGGAAAGAAATTGTTCTTGGACTTAGAGGTGTTGATCTTTAGGCCTGAAGGTAGCAGTCAGAAGAGGTTGTGACCAGGGTGATGAGGGTCCTTTATGATATTGGCTGCCTTTTTGAGGCAGTGCCTTATGTGGATGTCTCCCAGACACACAATGTTAGAGTGATGACATCAAGAAACTCTTGAGTGAAAATGAAGAACTCTCTCCCACCACTCACCCCCCCCCACCCCACCACCCACCCCCCACACACAAAAAAGTCTGTGAACATTGGAGGTCAATTGAAGGTTTCAAGACCATGCAGTTTGGTTAGATAGGTGAATCAAGAGAAAAGGTGAGTAAATGGGTCTGAGGTTCAGATCAGCCATGATCTGATTGAATAATAGACCATGCTGGAGGGCCTGAATATTCTTAATGTCATTTAAATGTTAAAGTAGAAAAATCTAAATGACTCATAATGTTATTGTCCAGACTGGTGATTATTGACTAAATGAAAAACGTCTTATTGAGATACGTTATAGTAAAATGAGCTTTAATTCCATTGAATCTGTTTAGTTTGTGGCAGAGGGCCTCAGTCACTTCATTACACAGATGAGTATGACACACTGACATTTTAACAAAGGTTTTCAAGCTGCTAAAGAAATCAGGGATTCTGTCACACAGAGATAAGGGAGAGGCTATGAGAATTTAGTATCAGGAATTTCATTTCTTCCCTTCTCTTTTTCTTGTACAAAGTGACTGCCAATTATCTACAAAGGCAAATAACAGTCTAGGTATGAAGAAATATGATGCAAGGTTTGCAGCACTGTGTAAATTGTCGGTGATTGACAGGGTTCATCGGAGAATCTTTACTGCAATGCACTTCCAATGGCAGTTTCATCTGCCACAGGGTAACCATGATGACATGTTTAACTGTGGCTTTTTAGCATCCTCGCAGCACATTAACCTGTCATGAGAAGCTCAAGGAAATGGTGCAATCAAGCAGTGAAAGACTGGCAGCCTTTGTTAATAGGGCTGTAATCACAGGACAGTAGAAAAGGTGATTGTTTTCAGTTGGTGACAGAGACTAATGAAAGCTGGTTGATTGAACACAATGATGTGTGATTTTCAAGCCTTATAGCACAAAGCCTATTATTAGAGAAGAAAGGGAAAGAGAGAGAAAGAGGGTGAGAGCATCTTCTGACAGGAAATTTCCAGCTGTGCCAGTAATATGGGGGTTTCCATTTGGGAGGGCAATCTATTGGAACTTCATGATCACCAATTAATATATACTGATAAAGTGAGTACAGGAGGATAACCTTCACATCTTCCACCTTGGCACAATTAAGCCTGCTGCCCATGAGACTATAACGCTATAATGCAGTTGTAATACGGAGGCTCACGTGTGTCGCATGACCCCACTGGCAGGTACTTAGTCGAAAGTCATTTCACCTGCCAACCAAAGTCGTGCTCTGTCCACAGATTAGCACACACCTGATCATTGGCCCCTTTAATCACCTAATCCATACTTGGGCCAGACTCTCTATCTGATTGCACTAAAAAAAGCCCACCACATGTGAACTATCTGCCTCTTTTTTTTCTTCCCCTGGGACAAAGCCCAGCTCCACTCCAGGTTGTGAATTGTAGGCAATACTGGAAAATCACTGGTAAGGTGTGTGCTGATAAAGGATCGGGAGCTGCACGTTGGTACATGGAGAGATCGCCGTTACTCTAAGTTTAGTTTAGTAAAGAGACATTGTCTCCACTGTATCAAAGGGTGGCGGGCATTGTATTTCTTTCCTTTACTATATGGCCATTTCTCCACAGGTGGCTGCAAGTATCAGGTAGCTGTAGCAATGGATGCAATTATATTGTGCAATCTGTGTGTATGTGTTTATTATCTTTGTTGCGACTTCTCTATGCACGCGAACAAAGATCACTGTTATATCAGCCTGTGTTCAGACTCACTGCTCTTTGGACCTGTCGAACTTGTTTTGCCTCACACAACAGCTGTACATCTTTTGCTTCCATACCTTGTTACCGCTTCCATTGTTGCTCGTGTGTAATTAGAACTTACAGTGCTCCAATACTGGATTTAAGTTTATTTGTCACATTATTCCATTGTCCAAGCACTGAAAAAAAGCACCATAATGGGACTAATTGATGGCGACTCTGACATCTGGCATCATGAAGTGCTTTGAGAGACTGATCATGGCTCCCCATCAGCTCTAGCCATCCAGCCTGCCTTGACCCCCTTCAATTTGTCTGCTGACAAAACACCTCCATTGCAAACACCATCTCCCTGGCTCTCTACTTGGCTCTCCCTGTACGAAGCATAATGTTGTAAATAAACTTAAACTAAACCAAGTACAGTGAGAAGGGTTTTTCTGTGAGCAGCCTAACTGGTCACTCCAATTCCTGTAAAGTAGGAGAGCACAATTTATGGTGTATAGAGTTATAATGGAAAATAAAAACAATTCGTCCCAAGCAAGGGTGGCAAGAGCACGCTGTTGTGGAGTTCGTTCAGGAGCCGGATGGCTGCAGGGAAGGAATTGTCTTTAAGCCTCTTGGTGCACAATTTTACACTCTGAGCTCTTCTCCTCGGTTGGAGGAGGGAGGTGTCTGGGGTGTGTCATTCAGTAAGTTCAGTATTAAAGAGGAGAGCAGGAGGAGAGTATGTGGTAATTTGTGTTCCAACATGTAATTCCACTGAGAATAAACCCACTCTTCCCTATGAAGGCAAGCAAGCGAAGAGCCTTCTTCACGACTGTAACCATCTGTGTCGCCATCTTCAGGCGACTATGAATTTACATCCAAGCCTACCTCTGTGGCATTTCAAAGATCCCTGCTATTTATTGTATTGCCCTGCCACCATTAGGAGGACAAATTCCAGGGCCTAATGAAATCTAAACTTAAAGGGAGTGAGGGTCAAAATTTCTGGGGCTTTGATGGAGATTCTATAGTGACAGTGGAGGTACTGGGGGACTGGTAGAAGGAGCATAGATACGGGGAGACTGTAACTACAGGACATAGAATTAAGGTGAGAAAGGAAATATTTCATGATAATTTAAAGGGCAAGTTTTTCATACAGAAGGTCATAGATATTTAATACAAGCCACCAGAGAAGGTGCTACAGACATTCTGGCAGAAAGTACGGAAAACTGAAATCCAACACTTCCAGGTTCAGGAACAGTTTTTTAAAATCCAGCCACTATCTTGATCTTACTCTAACCCTAATCATAAACTAGTCTGGGACCTGCTAAAAGAGATTGAACATAAAGATCCACAGCAGCAAAGTACAGGCCCTTCGCCCGCACAGTGTTGTGATGACCTAATTACCTACACTAACTGCCTAGGATTTCCCTACTTCTTAAACCTCAATTTTTCTCAGTTCCATGTACTTATCTAATAGTCCCTTAAAATATCTTATTCTACCTGACTCCACCACTGTTGGTGGCAGTGCATTCCATGCACCCTCTGCTTTGAAAAATGTACCTCTTACACCTTCCCAGTATTTACTCCCAAGTACCTTAAATCTATGTTGTCTTGTGTGAGCCACTTCAGTCTTGGGAAAGACCCTTTAGTTGTGTACTCTCTTATTGAAACATCACCTTTTCTGCATGTGGTAAACCACTGTTTGTAAGTTTTTGTCTGGTCGAGCACACCCATTGGCCGATTTTACCTGTGGCCCCTCTCACAGGCTCCTGTATAAAGGTGACTGTACCACAGCCCCCTCCTCAGTGCCGGACAGGCGAGCAGTATGGATGTGCCTTTGTTATTCAGTGAATAAAAGCCTGTCAGTTTACTCAACCTCAACTTTTTGAGTTATTGATGTGCATCACTGTGCTAATTACCACCATGAACATTTATCTATCTATTCTATTATAATTGTTTTCTATTTTTCTGTCATGGAATATTGTGATCATTTAATGCATAGTGTATTGGTGTATCTTATGCACCTGTGTGGCTGCAGCCAATTGGAATTCATTACATTTGTACATTGTACTTGTGTGCATGACAAAGAATTCTTATGCTCGTACTCATGTCCTACTGCTCTGAAATTTGCAACTCCCTAATTTTTCCATCAATGTTCTCTCTCTTTAACTGTTCCCATTCATGTGTTGACTAGATAACCTTGTTTACAGCTAATCCCTGGTTTTACTCTGTCAATCATATTCACCTGATGCATCCTCCCTGCTGTTTAAGAAATTTATTTTGCCTCCATCCCAGTCCTGATGAAAGGGATTTGATCTGAAACATTAACTCGATGGTTCTCAACCCTTTTCTTTCCACTCACATACCACTTTAAGTAATCCCTATGCCATTGGTAAAGGATTATTTAAAGGGGTATGGGGAAGGGAAGGGAAGCTGGAGAATCACTGCTCCAGACCCAATTGTTTCTGAAATATTTTGCTTGAGAAAAATTGTCATTGGCCCATTTCCTTTGGAGTTATGTATCCATGCACATAATGCATCTATTAGGGATGATTATTTATTGCTCCAAAGAGAAAAGTCAACCTTGCTTCATGAGGCATGTTCTCCAATCCTGGAAACATCCTGGTAAATCTCCTCTGCATTCCCCCCAAAGCATCTACATCCTTCATGCAATGAGGTGACTAGAGCTGAATGAAAGTTTTATGGAACTACAAGATGATCTTACAGCTCTTGAATTCATTTCCCCCGACTAAGTCCAACATACCATGCGCCTTCATAAGCACCCTCCCAACTTGTGTGGCACACTGAGGCATCTATGGACATGGACCCCAAGATCCTTCTGTTCTTCTACACTGTTAAGAACCATATCTCCTGAAATTTAAACTCTTCTTTGAACAGCATCCTACCATCCCTGAATGTTGCCTGGGCTATGTTGCATGTATTACTCACTTTGCCGAGGACTTGTCATTAGAATTGGATGGCAGACATTGTTGTGTTTGACCTAATGATGAATGGGAGTTCAATGATAAAGAAACAGATTGGGTCAAAAGACTTGCCCCTGATATTCCAGCAGAGAAGTCCTGTCCTTGGGATAAGACAGGCTGTCCTCTAATAAGCACACCAATCTTCATTTCAGTGGGACATAAACATGAAACAATGGAATAGGTTATAATTGTCTGTTAAACTATGAATCCTCAGTCATTGGCTATATTCAACGATGAGTTCATTGGATATAAAGGCCTTTAGAGATGCAGTATGTTGGTCAGGTAGAGAAATGGAAAGAGCACAGGATCTAGGTACAATCTTATTGATTACCAGTGGTGGATTACCCATTAGGCTGAGTAGGCTGATACCTAGGAGTCCAGAAGGTTATGGGACCCATCTATGATTTGATTGATCGCTCGACAGGCCAATGAAGTTCTCGCATCTATGTGGAGGGCATAATGTATGGCCAATGAAAGTAGATGTTAGAGGGGGGTGGGGGCAGTGACATCATATAGCCGATAATGTGAATAGAGATTGGTAGCAAATGTTGCCATAGTCACATTAGCTGTGGACACTGTTACCCATCAACACCTCAGGCCCAGAGCAAGGTGAATACCACCACGCTGTCTGAATCGGGCCACAGCCACATCCCAAAGTGGTTGCCTCTGCTATGGTGGGGATATCAGTGGTCTCTATGGTTCTTCAGGAACCATGTGCCATCCCACTCTGTGTTTACCACGTCTGCTGTAAAATAGCAGGTGATTCTGGCTGGGCTTCATTTGGCCCAGTTGGAGGCCTGACTCATAGCTGCGATCTCTCTATATTACCAGCCACTGCTTGTGCCCAGATGCTGCAGATTGGAGCACAGGGGTGGTAGATAACAACAGGGGAGAGGGTGCAAGGAGCCGGCCTTCCCTGCCACCGTGTTGATTGCACCAAAACCTGATGGCTATCTACTTCCAGAGCAGAGAACCAAGCCGGCTTGGCGGCAGAGGGACAGACAATGTTTTGGGTTGAGATGCTCAATCAGGGCATCAGAATTCTCCTCTACACTTTATTCCATTCAATGAAGGGTGGGGGCCATGGAGCAGGGGAGAACAAGGTAATGGGGGTTCCTACTAAAGCTCAGCCTAGGGCATGGATAGCAGTTAATCTGCCACTGGGAAGAACTAAGTGCCTTATACTTGTTTGTTTACTTTTCTTTGCTCTATATAATGGAATGTTCCCACTGTCTTGGTGAGCAACACTCATGTTATAAGAATGATCCAACAGTGGGTTACAAAATCAGTTGGTGGAAAGAGAAGGTGAATTGTGAATGTGGGCAATGTGCAGGATAATGGGACAAGCTCTGATGGACAACTTGGGTCGAAGGGCCTGTTTTTCCATGCTGTCTAGGTCTGTGACTCTGAATCATTGCCATATGCTCAAAGAAGAATGTGCAAATACCCAAGTTGATCCAAGTCAGCTTCTTGCATTTTTCCTTGAAATAAAGTGTGAGTCAGGAAAGCACAGCACCTAGAACCATGGAACATTACAGCACAGAAACAGGTCCCCACAGCCCTTCTAGTCTGTGCCAAACCATTTTCTATCTATTCCCACTTACTAGCAACCAGACTACAGCCCTTCATACCTCTCGCTTCCATGTACCTATCCAAATTCTTCTTAAAATTGAGCCTACATTCACCACTTCTGCTGGCAGCTTGTTCCACATTCCCACCGCTCTCTGCGTGAAGAAGTTCCCCACAAAACTTTGCCCATTTCACCCTTAACCCATATCCTTTGGCATCATAACTTTTTCCATTGAGCATAGATTTACTCCGTTTATCCCCTTCATTATTTTAAATACCTCTACCAAATTTCCCTGCATTCTTCTACGCTTCAGAGAATAAAGTCCTGAACTGTTTAACCTTTCCCTGTAACTCAGTTCCTGAAGTCTGGGCAAAATCCTAATAAATTGTCTCTGCACTCTTTCAATCTTGTAGCCAGATGATCAAAACTCCACACAATATTCCAAATTTGGCCTCACCAATTTCTTATAAAATTCTACTGTAACATCCCAACTCCTGTACACAATAATTCAATTTATGAAGGCCAATATGCTAAAATCTCTCTTTACAACCACCTCTCCTTTTGATGCCACTTTCAGGGAATTATGTATCTGTATTCCCTGATCCCCCTGTTTTGCCACACTCCTCAGTGGCCCTACCATTTACCGTGCATGTCCTTTGTCCTTCCAAAATGCAGCATCTCACACTTGTCTGCATTAAATTCCATCTGCCATTTTTCAGCCCATTTTTCCAACTGGTCTAAATCCATCTGCAAGCTTTGAAAACCTTCTTCGCTGTCCAGAACACCTCCAATCTTGGTGTCATCTGCAAACTTGCTTATCCAAATTTACTACATTATGATCCAGATCAATGATATAGTTGACAAACAACAATGACCCCAGAACCAATCCCTGAGGCGCACCATTAGTCACAGGTTTCCAGTCTGAGAAGAAATCATCTACCATCACCCTCTGGCTTCTCCCATTCAGCCAATGTCACATTCATTTTACTACCTCATCAAACATCTGAAACTTTCTGCTAACCTCCCATGTGGGATCTTGTCAAAGTCCATGTAGATGACATCCACAGCCTTTTCTTCGTCAACTTTCCTGGTAACTTCCTTGAATAACTATAAGATTGGTTAAACCTGACCTACCAGGCACAAAGCCTTATTGACTACCCTTAATCACTCCTTGGCTATCCAAATACTGGAATATCCAATCTCTTAGAACACTTTACAGTAATTTACCTACTATTAATGTCAGGTTCACTGGTCAAAAACTTCAAGGTTTATTTTTAGAGCCTTTTTTTAAATAATGGAACAACATGAGCTACCCTCTAATCCTTCAGCATCCTACCTGTGGGTAAGGACATTTTACACATTTCTCCCAGAGCCCCTGCAATTTCTATACTATCCTCCCTCAAGTTCCAAGCGAATATCTTGTCAGGCCTTGAGGATTTATCTACCCTTATTTGCCGTGAGAGAGGAAGGACCTCCTCCTCTTTAATATGTTTAGGTTCATCATCTCATGGCCTGTTTTCTTAATTTGCCATTTCCTGAGTGAATACTGAAGAAAAAAAGACATTTACGATTTCACCCTTTTCTTTTGTCTCCATACAAAGTTGGCCACTCTGATCTTCAAAGGGACCAATTTTGTCCCTTGCTATCCTCTCACTCTTAGGATTTTCCTTCACATTTTCCTTTTGGTCCTAATATATCTGTAGGAACCCTTAGGATTTTCCTTCATGTTGTTTGCCAAAGCAACCTCCTGTCTTCTTTTAGCCTTTTGGATTTTTTTCTTGAAGTTTTTCTTGAATTTTTTTTGTACTTGTCAACTACCTCATTTGCTCCATTGCCTATACCTGCTATACACCTCTTCCAAGCTAGATCTTCAATATCCCTTCAAAACCAAGGTTCCCTATACCTGCTAACCTTGCCTTTAATCCTGACTCTGCACTCTCAACATTTCATCTTTGAAGGTCTTCCACTTACCTCGCACATCCTTGCCCAAAAACAACTTATCATAATCCATGCATTCTAGATCCTTTCCCACTTCTTCAGAATTAGCCTTTTTCCAATTTAGAATCTCAACCCGAGGCCCTTCTCCATAATTAATTTGAAATTAATGGTATTATGATCATTAGACCCAAAATGTTCCCCTAAACATACTTCTGTCACATTCAAACCAGCCCCACTTTCCTGGAAGAGAATCCCACGATCCAGAACCCTGAAATTCTCCCTCAGGCACCATGTCTTTAGTCACATGTTAAGCTGCATTATCCTCCTATTTCTAACCTCACTGGCACATGGCAATCCTGAGATCAACCCTTGAGGTCCTGTCCTTTAACCTAGTGCCAAACTCCCTGAACTCTCCTTGCAGGACCTCCTTACTCTTCCTACCCATGTCATTAGGCCCTATAGGGACAAGAACATCTGGCTGCTCACCCTCCCTCCTGAGTATGCCATGAACTCAATCTGAGATATCTCAGACCCTGGTGCCAGGGAAGCAATATACCATCTGGGATTCTTGATGCCTTCCATAGAACCTCTTTACTGTCCCCCAACTCTGGAATCCCCTATCACCACAGCAACAAATTACTCTGACTTTGAAATAACTTGTTTCATTTTTGCTAAACTTCCCTTTTATATGTGAAGTTCAGCCATGGGGTAACTAATTTTGCTCTATTTGTGTTTTGCCAGGAGTTGGCTGGATCTGTTCAAACAGATGCTGAGATTTGAGGATCCAGGGTTGTTGACATTCTTTCACTAACAACTGACACTCATCAAAAAAGTCCTACGACCTGCTGTGTCAGTAAGCGTTATCCCACAGGTAAGTTTCTAGAAAAGTGGATAACTTTCCAAGCATTTCACAGGTCTATTTAATTTGAAGACCTCTGAGTATTTATGGTATAGTTTGTCAACTAATAACCCAGCTATTGTGGCTACATTGTGCCTGTGGAAATCCAGTTAAAATCCAAGCCCCTGTCACGATTATGTTGAAGGCTGACAGGTCCCCGCGATTTACGTTGGCATAGAATCCACTGCATTATTCAATCCACTGATCGAAGTGCCTTTGTACTGAAATTACGCCAGGAGTAAGAGATGTGTTTTCTCTACAGCATGCCAAATGTGAGCTGCTGTATTCGATTATGGGCTACGTATTCAGTCTTCAACCTGTCACGCGTTTGCTATTTCTATTTCCCCTAACCAATCATCCTTGCGGCTGGTGTAAACATCGCTGCTAATATTGTGGTACTGCCAAACCGACTCTGTTGGATGTGACAAGCTGTGCTGAGCCTTTTTTGCGTTCTGCTCTCAGCCACCTTCCCTGCCGGATCTGCCGTTGCAAGAATGAAAGGCTCCACCTAGTGTCAGCTAAAATGATGAGGGGTCTGCATTAAACTAGGATATTATTCTGCAAATTAGAGACTCCGATGAAAATCGAAAAATGGCCAAATAATGTACCTTGCTGCAAATTACCTTACACATATTGTTCATAATTTCCAACATTGTGACTCCAGCACTTTTGTGCACTGCTTAATGAGGCAATAATTTTATTATAATTTTATTATAACTTATTATAATTTTCAATAAAGGAACTTCCAAAGACATGGGTTTAATTTGGAAACCTTTCAAGGAACAAACCTGCTTTACAAGTCGCGACATACAAGGTCATGAGCTAGGAGGAAACATCTTCCCACTGCAGAGGTGTCTAAAATTCGAGGGCATGGGGTAAGGGATAAAAGGTTCAGAGGATGAATACCTGTTCATCAGAGGGATCGTTAGAATCGAGAAAGCACTGTGTGAGCAGGCTGGAAAAATTGAGACTCCAACAACATTTAAGAAGTCATAGCGTTTTATAGCACAGAGAGAGGCCATTCAGCCCAATTTCTTCATGCCAAGCAAGTTATCTACCCAAGCTTAGTAAGCTCATCCCATATTTGATGCATATTCATCTAAATTTTTCCTATCCATGTACTTGTCTAAATACCTCTTAAATCCTGTAATTGTACCCAACTCCACCACTTCCTCTGGAAGCTCATTCTATATGTCCACCACTCTCTCTGTGTAAATGAAGGTGTCCCTTAGGTTCATTTCAAATCTTTTCCCCCTCCCCTTGAATCTCTGCCCTCTAGTTTGAAATTCCCCTCTCCCGGTAAAAGAGCTGTGACTATTTACCTTATCTAAGCCACTCAGGGTTATATAAACCTCTTAAAAGTTCCCCTTCAGCCTCCTATGCACCAGGGAGAAAAGTCCCAGCTAAGGTGACTTCTAATAAGAATATTGAGGTATCTAGATGAGTACTTGAACAAGTTCAGAAGGCTATAGATCAGTGGTTCTCAACCTTTTTCTTTCCACTCACATAATACTTTAAATATTCCCTATGCCATAGGTGCTCTGTGATTGGGAACGGATTGCTTAAGGTGGGAGGTGGGTGGAAAGAAAAAGTTTGGAAACCACTGTTTTAATCGTACCTAATTGACTTGTTATGTGCATGGTTTCATAACTCCAAAGGAAATGGGCCAATGACAATTTTTCTCAACAAAATATTTCAATAATAATTAGGTCTAGAGCAGTGATTCTCAATCTTCCCACTCACGTACCACCTTAAGCAATCCCTTACTAATCACAGAGCACCGATGGCATAGGGAATACTTAAAGTGGTATGTGAGTGGAAAGAAAAAGATTGAGAACCATTGCTATAGATCACGTGGCTCTTTTCCCCGAGAGTAGGGGAGATTGGAACAGGGGGTAATAAATTGAGGGTTAGGTGCAAAACTTTAGAAGTAATATAAGAGGATGTTTCTTTACTCAGAGAGGAGTGGCTGAGTGGAATGAACTTCTGGAAGAAGTATTTCCGGAAGGGTCAATTCTGTCATTTAAGAAGAGGTTAGATGTGAGGGGGTTGGAGAGTTATGGGCAGAGAGTATGTAGGTGGAACTAGTTGGAGTTTCATGTAAATCGGTACGGATGAAAAGGGCCGATATGGCCTGTTTCCATACTGTAATTGTTATATGTTATATGGCTGTAAATGGAATTAATATGGAAGAGTAGCCAAAGTTAAATTGTATTGCCAGAGTACATACATGACACCACATACAAACCTGAGATTATTTTTCCTGTGGGCCAGGCAGAATTTCTACTTATCACTGAAGCTCAAAAGCATTATTGCGCCTCTCAACACATCACACAAAAGAAGAAAGACTTGTATTACATTGAAACTTTTACAAGAAGTCTCAAAGCATCGCAGAGCCAGTGAAGTATTTCTGATGTGCTATCAGTTACACAATGTAAGAGAACAAATGAAGAGATGAAATAGCAGTTGTTGAAGCTATTTAATAGCTCGCTGCTCTGCCATTCAATTGGATCGCAGCTGATCTTTTACCTCAGAACCACTTTTCCCCATGCCTTTTTATTATCATCATCTAAGAGTCTACTAACCTTGAACATACCCAATGATTAAGCATCCACAACTCTCTTGAATAGAAAATTCTAAAGTATGTCTGGGGCCAAGTTTGCAGACAATACAAGGATAGGAGGAAAGGTTGACAATATTGAGGAAGCACCAAGTCTGTAGAAGCATTTAGACAGGTCAGGAGATTGGGCAAGATAATGGGAGATGGAATACAATGGGGAGAAGAGTATCATCGTGCACTTCGGTGGAAGGAATAAAGCTGTGGACTATTTTCTAAAGGGGCAAATGCAGTCAGAAATCAGAGGTGCTGAGGGGGACGGGAGTCCTCGTGCAAGATTCCCTGAAGGCTGTGCATGTAGAGACAGTGGTAAGGAAAATGCAATGCTAGAATTCATTTTGAGAGGGATAGAATCTGAAAGCAAAGAAGTAATGTTGAGGCTTTTTAGGCACTGGTGAGACGACACAGGACTTGCAGTTAAGGGTCCCCGTATGGGCTGCGTTCTGGTATTGGAGCTGGGATTCGAGAGGGTGCAAGAAGGGCTCCTGAAGGGATCTCAGCTCTGAAGGCTTTCTGATTGTGTTGGGTGAATGCACCTGCAGCTCGGGTTGCCGATGGATCGACCAGGTATGTGTGTGTGGCTGCAGAGGCTGCGGGAGAGCTGGAGGCAAATCCACGGACACTCAGTGACTCTGAAGGGACGCTCATTTCCTTCACTCTCTCATACTGTAACAGGTGCTGGGTGACACTGGCCACTCTTTGTCTTTCTTATGGCGAGGAGAAGGCAGTATTGTGTAATATTGCACCTTCTACCATCTTATATGACAAGAAAAGGAATCGTGCATCTTGAATATTGTGAGCAGTTTTGGAATCCTTATCAAAGGAAGGATATGTTGGCATTAGAGAGGGTCCAGTAGAGGATCTGGAGAATAATCCCTGGAATGAAAGGGTTTATCGTTGAAGAGCATTTGGTGGCTCTGGGACTGTTCTCACTGGAGTTTAGAAGAATGAGGCAGGAATCTCATTGAAACCTCTCGAATACTGAAAGTTTTAAATAGAATAGACAAGGAGAGGATATTGAGTGAAACACAAAAGTCTGCAGACATCGTCAATGTAATAAACGCACACAGAAATACTGGGGGAACTCAACTAGTCTATCTGTTTCCATAAAAGACAAAGATATGTTGCTGACCTTTCGGACCTGAGCCTTTCAAGGAATAAGTAGCATGAGCCAGAAGCAGGAAATCTCAGAATTCAGACAGTGCTGGGCTGAGGGAGGAGTCCAGACCAACAAATGGTGCTCATTGGATAGGATAAGGGGAGAAGTGAGAATTGATCATGTCTATGCAGAAAGAGGCAGGGAAAAGGGAGAGACAAATCTGGGGGAAGCGAAAGAGGAAGAAGTGAAGGGGGTTGGTTTTAATGAAAGCCAGAGAGGTCGATATTATTGCCATCCAGTTGGAGGGAGTCCAGCAGAAGTGAGGTGTTGTTCCTCCAATTTGCAGGTGGTCTCTGTCTGGCTGGCAGTGCATTAGACCATGGACAAACATGCAGCAAGGGAATAGGATGGGGAATTAAAATGGGAGTGGCCACTGGGAGATCCACTCTATTGCAGCAGACAGAGCCGAGGTACTCAACAAAGCGATCTCCCATTCTGCACCCAGTCTCTACGATGTAGAGGAGACCACAGTGGGAACACCAGACACAGTAGATGATCCCTGCAGATTCACAAATTAAATGTTGCTTCACTTGGGAGGACTGTTTGATGCCCCGAATGGTGGTGAGGGAGCAAGTGTGGATACCAGTGGAGCATCTCCTGTGATCAAGGGGACAATTGGTGGGGGAGGGAGGAGTGGATAAGGGAGAAACGGAGGGAGCGGTCCCTGTGGAAGGTGGAGCAGGAAGGAAAGGGGAATATTTGTCTGGTGGTGGAATCATGTAGTAGGTGGCAAAAATGGCAGAGGAGGATGTGGTGAAGATGTCTGTCGAAAGTTTATCTCCTGAGCTGGAGACAGAGAGATCGAGGAAAGAGGCGGTGTTGCTAGAGATGGACCAAGTGAATTTGAGGTTGGGGTGGAAGTTGGCAGCAAAGTGGGTGAAGTCAATGAGCTCATCATGGGCACATGAGTCAGCACCAAAGTAGTAATCGATGTAGCGGAGGAAGAGTTGAGGGGCCTTGCCTGAGCTGGGTTGCACTATGGATTGCTCCTTGTAGCCAACAAAAAGGCAGGCATAGCTGGGGCCCATGCATGGACCCATGGCTACCCCTTTGACCTGAAGAAAGTTGGATGAGCCAAAGGAGAAATTATTGAGGGCGAGAACAAATACAGCCAGTTGAATAATGGTGGTGTTGCAGTGGGAAACTGGTTAGGTCTACTGTCCAGAAAGAAACAAAGGGGATGGAGGTGTATAGGGATTGGATATCTGTGGTAAACATGAGGTGATCAAATTCAGGGAAATGGAAGTTGTTGAAGTGATGGAGGGTGTGTGACGTGTCCTGGATATAGATGGAGTGCGAGTGGACCGGGGGAACAAAATAGAGTCAAGATAAGCGGAGACAAATTTGGTGAGGCAGGAACATGCAGACAATTGGGTTTGTGGATCTTAGGTAGGAGGTAGAAGTGGGTGGTACAGGGTTGAGAAAGAATAAGGTATGAGGCTGTGCCAGGGAGGTGACCAGAAGGGATGAGTTCAGAGATGGTGCATAATACAGTGGTTTGGTGAATTTTGGTGGGGTCCTATTGGAGGGGTAAGTAAGAGGATGTGTCTGAGAATTGTTTTCTGGCTTCAATCAGACCACAACAGCACCACCCTTGTCTGCAGATTTGATGATGAGGTTCAGATTGGTGCGGAGAGAGTGGAGGGCCAGGAGTTCCAAGGGGGTGAGATTGGAATGAGTGAGAGGGGGGGTGAGATTGGAATGAGTGAGAGGGGGGATGAGATTGGAATGAGTGAGAGGGGGGTGAGATTGGAATGAGTGGGGGGGGGTGAGATTGGAATGAGTCAGAGGAGTAGTGAAGTCAATATGGTTGATGTCACGATGGCAGTTGGAAATATAAAGGTCCAGAGCCGGCAGAAAACCAGAACGAGGTGTCCAATAGGAGGAGAAAGGTTTAAATCAGGATCAGAGATCTGTAGGGTTGGGGGGAGGGGTGGAGAATCCTGGTTGTGAAAGTAAACATGGAGACGGAGCCGATGAAAGAAGAGTTCAACATCATGGTGTGTGCAGAACTCGTTGAAGTGTGTGTGAAGGGGGACGAAGGTGAGGCCTCTACTGAGGACAGAGCATTCAGAGGGGAAGGTTGGAGGGGATGGTAAAGCCCAGGCAGTGGTTAGGGGGAGGTTCCATGTTCACAACAACACTACCCTTGTCTGTTTTTCCAATGGTGATGTTCTGATGTTGCAAATGGTGGGGAAGCCTGGCATCAGGGTTTGCAGCCTCGAAATATAAAAATGTCCCTTTAGAACAGAGATGAGGAGGAATTTCTTTACCAAAGTGGGTGTTGAATCAGTGGAATTCATTGCTGTGGACATCTGTGGAAGCCAAGTCATTGGATATATTTAAGACGGAGGTAGATAGACTCTTGATTAGAGTTATAAAGGATAGTAAATCAGTCTTGATGGAATAGCAGGATGGACTTCATGGGTCAAATGGCCTAATTCCACTCATGTCCTTTTGTCACAAGCAATCATTATCTGCCATTCCGAGAGACCATTAATGGTATCCTTCAGAATTTTCTCCAATAACTCTCCTACTACTGATGTTAATCTCACAGGTCTGTGTTTACAGGATTTTCTCTGGCCTTCTTGACAAAGGGGAGCACATGTGCCACCCTCTAGTCATCTGAAACCTTATGAGACAACTAAAGATTTTGGGTTCTCCAGCAGAATCCCAGCTATTTCATCCCTTGTCTCCCAGTGCAGCCTGGGATAAATCTCATCCAGCCCTGGAATTAGCTTTAAGCCCAAGGCAGCAAGTTCCCCCTCTTTACTTATGGAGACTTGTACCTTCCCCATCACAAAAGTCTCCAACCCATTTCCTTTGTATTAATACAGAACCTCATCCATGCCTCCACACACACACATTATTGTTCTTCATGGGCCCTAATCTTTCCTGGTTACTCTTTTGCCCTATGAACTCATAAATTACATTATAACCTCCATTTTTAAATTTTAGTGCCCACCAATGAAGGCAAGTATCCTGACCGCCGCCTTACCACCTCACCCACCTGTTCTGCTGATCAGAGATCCATGGACATGCAGTTCCTCAATACTTTCTTGGGTCCTACCATTCATCGTGTATGTCCCAAGCTTATTAATTCTCCCAACATGTACGGCCTCACATTTTACATGCTTAAATCCCATCTTCCATTTCTTGCCTATCATCCAGCTCATTGATCTCATCCTGTCACCAATGACTGTCCTCTTGGCTCCTCACACCACCCATTTTTCAGTCCCAATCACAGTCATAAGTCAGGAACTAAGTATGTGTGTGTGTGTGTGTATGAAGTTTGTAAACAATGCATTCTTTATCTTTTACCGTTAGCCATTACTTGGACATCATCATATCTTCTAATGTAGTTTCCCAGGTTACCAATGGCCATCTCACATCTTGTGCCTCTCCAGTCATGTTTGACACCTTATGTTCAGATTAAAATCACTTTTATAATTTTATCACATTGTAGAATTATATTATTATGTATGGGGAAAGTTCACAGTAAATGGCATTGATGTACAAAGGGATCTTGAGGTGCAAGTCCACAGCTGTCTGAAAATGGCTACACAGGTAGAGATTCTAGAGAGAGAGAGATAAAGAATGATTATGTTCTTTATCTCTCGATAATGTTCATCGACCAGAGCACCGAATAGAAACATCAAGAAGTTGCAGCTGCATCAAAATTTCATTGGACCACATTTAGAGAATTATGTGCAGTTGTGTTCGTTGAATTACAGGAAGGTTCTGGAGAGGGTGCAGAAGAGGTTCAACGGAATGTTGCCTGGATTAGAGAGTATCAGCCTCAAGGAGGGGTTGGTCAACATTGGATTACTCTCTGTGACAGATGGATGTAAAATTATTAGGAACAGAGTTAGGAAGAAATGGTCAAAGCCTTTTTCCTAGGGTGGAAATATGATCAGTGTTGCGGTTAGTGCAACGCTATTCAGAATCAGAATTTATTGTCATGAGCAAGCCATGAAATTTGTTGTTTGCAGCAGCGTCAGAGTGAAAACATTTATATAAACCACCTTACTAAAATAAATTTAAAAGTCTAAGTACGGCAGTGTCTTTGGTCCATTGATCATTCAGGAATCTGATGGCAGCCGGGAAGAAGCTGCTGAGTGCTTATCTTTAGGCTCCTGTTCCATTTTCCCGATGGTAGCAGAGTGAAGAGGGCACGGCCTGGGTGGTGGGGGTCTTTGAGGATAGAGGCTGCTTTCTTAAGATTCTGCCTCTCGTAGATGTCTTCAGTGGAGTAAAGATTGGAGCCCATGATGTCGCAGGTCGAGTTAACAAACCTTTGGAGTGCTTTCTTGTCCTGAACACCTCTGTACCAGACAATGATGAAACAGCCAAAATGCTCTCCAAGGTACTACAGCACCAGAGACCCTGGTTTGAATCGCAGCGGTCTGTAGGGAATTTGTCATTCTCACCTGTGCGATTTCCTCCAGGTGCTCAGGTTTCCTCCTATGTTCCAAAGACATAGGTTAATTGGTTATATGGGTGTAATTGGGTGGTGCAGGCTCATGGGTCAGAAGGGCCTGGTTATCACATTGTTTCTCCAGAACTAAAATATTTTTAAAACATTGAATATTAGAGGGGATAGTTTTCAATGAGAGGGAGGAAGTTTAACGGGGATAAGGGAGACAGAGTGGGAGGTGCCTGGGAACATGTTGGTGAGGGAGGTGACAGGTAAATGAACATGCAGGGAATGGAGTAATATGGAGCCCAGCCAGGCAGATGGAATTAGTGTTGGTTGGCACAGACTCTGTAGGCCAAGGCACCTTGACTCTGCCTATGTTCTATGTCATGATCACTCTTTGCCAAAAGTCCCTTCACCATGAAGCCCTCAGCCCAAACGTGAATTCCGGAGATGAGATGAAAGTTCGGCAACAGCGCAGCATTTGACAGAGTGGGGTCTCACGGAGCCATAGTTTAAAAAAAAAATGGGGTCAATGGCTGGAGTCATACCTCTCACAAAAGTTGTGCAGGTTGAAGGTCAATCATCCTGCCTTCAGGACTTCAAGTTCAAGTTTGAGTTTATTATCATCTGACTGTACACAAATACACAACCAAACAAAATTACATTTCTCTGGACCATGGTTCATTCACAATGCATATATCACATAAAATTAAATATTACTGTTAATAAATTAATAAAACATAATTCAAAGTTAATAAACTATACTTCAAAGGGGGCAGGGTATAATTAATTAGTTTCACTGCCTGAGAGAGAAACCTGCTACCCATTTTGAAAATTCTGAACCTCCTTCCAATGAAAGTAGGTCAAAGAGGTTGATGGATGGTGGAAGGAATCCTCAGAATTAATCTGGGGTCTCTGTATGTAATGCTTCCCGGTAAATGTTATTGAGGGGAGACCCCATGATCTTCTCCTCAGTAGGGTCTTGTGAACTGATGCTCTTCAGTGTCTCCGAAGGAGTTTCTCAGGACAGTGTCCATAGTAGTTCCTTCTATCACTTGGCTCAGAAGGGGGAGATTGGGTGATGATTTTTAAAATTTAATTTTATTAGAAAATCCTTTTTGGAGGGTCGGAGGAAACCAGAGTAATGTACCTGGAGAAAAGTCACACAGGTCACGGGGAGAACAGTGCCAGATTCCAACCCTGATCACTGGCACCATAATAGAGTTGCACTAACTAGTATACTGTCCACTGGCCACCGTGACAGAGGTGCACTAAAGAAAAGGTACAAGGACTGCCTAAAGAAATCTCTTGGTGCCTGCCACATTGACCACCGCCAGTGAGCTGATATCGCCTCAAACCGTGCATCTTGGCGCCTCACAGTTCGGCAGGCAGCAACCTCCTTTGAAGAAGACCGCAGAGCCCACCTCACTGACAAAAGGCAAAGGAGGAAAAACCCAACACCCAACCCCAACTGCAACTGTGTCTGCCTGTCCCGCATCGGACTTGTCAGCCACAAACGAGCCTGCAGCTGACGTGGACATTTACCCCCTCCATAAATCTTCGTCCGCGAAGCCAAGCCAAAGAAACTAGTATACTGACCGTGCCACTCACAATGGTTTTCAGTGTTGGTCTCATCAGAATCAGAATTTATTGGCATGAACATGTCACAAAATTTGTTTTACAGCAGCCAAGCATTTAAATGAACCATCTTGCAAAATTAATAGTGCAAGAAAAAGAAAAAGTTAAAACAAGGCAGTCCCTTTGCTTCATTGTTCATTCGGGAATCTGATGCAAGCGGGGAAGGAGCTGTCCTTTGTGCCGTTGAGTGCATCAGCCAATTGCCCTGTTCTATCTTAACCTGGTTCAATTGCAGATGCCACCAACCAAATGGGCACGGACTTGAATTGTGGGAGGGAAGGAAATCTCTTTGGTAGCAATTGCAAGTTGCCCAAGTGTGCAGGTGAGTGGTAGGATCTGATGAGAGTGATTGGGGAGGTGGGCAGAATAAAATGGGATTCGTGCAGTCACAAATCCATAGAGAGATGCTGCACGGAATGAGGCTTTTGGCCACTGAGTCTGCTCCAACCATCAACCATCATTTACTATATTAATTCCTTTTTACTCTTCTTGCATTCTTCTCAGTTCTCTCCAGATTGTCTCTCTTTCTCCCTGTGCCTATCTCTCTCTCTCTCTCTCTCTCTTTTCAACCACCTGCCTCTAACTCCATGCCTGATGCACACATTTGTCCATCACCCTTCCCTGGTTTATTTCCTTGCCCCTCCCACCTCCCCTCCTTATCTTGGCCAACTCCCTTCTCCATAATCAATCTTGATCAAGAGTTTCAATGTGGGGCATCAACAATTTGTTTCTCCCACGGGTGCTGCTCAGCCTCCTGAGTTCCTCCACCAGATTGATTTTTGTCATTGAAACACCCCCCCCCCCCCCCCACCACCCCTCCGAGTTCATTGAGAAATCTGTAAGATTCCTGTTTCTTTACACCTGATAGGCTGGTGTTCCTTTCACCTTGCCCTCAATTAGATGGACATGAACTTCTGTAATTAGTCTTGTTAAAGGTGATGCAACCTGCAAATTCCATGAGAGGAAACTCTGCATGAGCCATTCTCAAAGCTAAAAGATACCACCAAATATCTTTACTTTGCAAGCATTCCAGCTGAGATTGGAAAAAGTGGTTGAAAAAAGTTGAAGTAATCTGGCTGAACTTCCCCTCCAACATGCGAAGACTGTCATTGGAAAATGTAGCCAACACTGCTCTCTTCTGTCTGGAATCTGTTACTGCACTTAGATATCATGTTTGTAATTTAAGCAGAATAAAATGCTAATATCCTTTTGCTGGCAAAACCTTATCTTCTATTAATTAGAAATCAGTAAATTTTCTCATCTTATTCCTCCACTCATTGTTGCCAGAAGAATCTTGTGACACACGTTCCCTGCACCATTTCCTACATTGCAACAGTTTAAAAGTACTTTAAAGGATAGGAAAATCTTGGAGACACGCTGAAGGTGGGGAAAAATACAAGTTTGATGCAAATGTCCACCCTTCCCAAAGATAGTGGAAGTTTGTGATTGACTGACCACTGCTGGGTTTGCAGGAGACAGACCATGAGAGAAATGAGAGAGGAACAACGCCATCTTCCTCAGTGATGGAATCAGTCGCATCATGCTGGTACAATCCCCACCTTACCTTAGACTCAGTACTTCTGTCTATGAAGGCAAATATACCAAATCCATTCATCACCATCCTATCCACCCGTGTCTTTGTTTCAGAGAACTATGAACTTGAACCCCAAGGCCTCTCTGTTCATTAATGCTCCTAAAGCCCTTTTGTAATGTTCTGCCAGAATCTGACCTCCCAAAGTGCATTGGCAACAACATTGCTGGAGGGATGTGGTGGCAACAGAGAGAGTGCAGAAGAGAATCACCTGGAATGGAGAGACTGGATAGGCTGGACTTGTTCCCACTTGAGGATGAGTGACGATCTTATGGAGCTTTACAACATTACGATGGGCAGAGAGGACAGATAAGTTCAATAATTTTCCAAAGACACCCAAGTTTAGAACCAGAGGAAATAGGTCAAAGTTAAGAGGGGGGGAAATTTAAAAGCATTCTGAGGGTTATGTTTTTAACATATTAGGGCAGTGGTTATCAGGAGCAAACTGCAAGAGGAGGTGAAGGAGAGTGTGGTGATACACCCCTAGCCTTCTGTAGGGGGGTGACGTGTGTACCTGCAGGAAGATCATCAGAGGACAGACCACACCTGGCCGGCTGTCAATCGGCCAACCTGAATGGACCAAGCCCCACCTGGCCGGCTGCCAATCATCTGCCAGGATATAAGACAAATTTGTCACGGAGTTACAGTTAACTACAGCAGAGATTTTAAGTAGAATAAAGCCTGTTGTTCAGTCTTTGAATCTTGTGTCCGCTTATTGTCACTACAGTGCATCACAGAGAGTGATACAATTACAATGTTTAAAAGACATTTGGGCAGGTCAGATTCTTGGTTAGGAAAGGAGTGGGGGTGTGCGCGCTAGTTCAGGCAGATGCGATTAGTGCAGATAGGCTTCACAGACAGCATTGGTGAGATGGGCCAAGAGGACCTATTTCCATGCTGTGTGTGTCTATGGTCCTTGTGTTTATCATGTGCTGTGCTGAATGACATTGGAAATTTGTGATGGGGTGCTTGATGGCCAGCACATACAAAGTGGGCTGAAGGGCCTGTATCGTGGTGTATGAATCTGTGACTGTGATCTTTTGGTCCACATGACTTGCACCTTCCCTTCAATTTTGCATTCTGGCCTTAAAGGTCCAGGGCTTTGCATCCAGATATTTGTGTCATCAAGTCCATGGTCAATGGCTTTGGAGAAACGTAGATGCATGAAACGTTCCTGACTGCCTCAGTCATTTGCATTTATCACCAGCAGTAATATCGTAAAGTGGGTTCCCTCTTGCCGGACTGCATCACAAATATGCCTCCTCGTGAGACTCCTCAGAAAAACCATGCAAACTACAACCAGACTTGCACTTTCCTCGGAAAGAAAACTTTGCACCCCTAGCTTCACATTACTCATTGTGGCCCCTTTACTTCAAAATTAACTACATCTGACACAAACTAGGGAGGTGGTCATCTTAAATTGTTGAATTCACTATTGCATCCTGCAGGGTCTAACATACCAAGGTAGAAGATGATGCTTTCCAACCTACATTAGACCTTGTTGGGGCAGAGTAATGAGAACTCTGATTGAACTCTGGAGGAGGGAGGGGTAGAGAATTAGAGCGGCAGACAACTGGGAGCTAAATGTCACTCTTCCAGGCTAAACAGATGAGTTCAGCAAAGTGGTCACGTTGTTGTGGAAACCAGACCTTGAGCATCTGACGACAGGGGTTGTTTGCATTTTAGATCCAATGGTTAAAAATCTGATGTAAACGATTCAGATCTGTTGCTAGGCAGCTGTGGATTTTTTTCCTGTCAATCCAGGTTTCTAATTTGGTGGTCGAACATTTAATGTTGTCTGTCCCATTTTTATTTCCAATGAAAGAGCATCTGATGTCAGGTCCATTCACTTCAGATCAAGTGACAACTCTGTCCACACTGAAGATCTACAACTAAGACACCTGCTGCCATTTCTGTTTGATGCTCTTTCAGATCGAATCAAACTTCTGACATCAGGTCTATTGGTACTTCACACCTACTGGTGGGTGTCAAACAGTTCTGCTACCATCTTTCTATCTAACGGAGGAAGTATCTGACTTTAGAGTGCCAATGGAAAAGTTGGCTATCTGATTTCAGTTCTGTTTTTGTTCTATTTCCAACAATTGGCTATCTAACACCAGAAACCCTGGAAATTTTCTACATGTGAGTGGTGGAAAGTGTGCCGACACGCTGCGTCATGGTCTGGTATGGGGGCACCATTATCCCTAAGCAAAAGATCTGCAAAAGGTAGTGGACATAACCCAGGTCATCATTGGCAAAACCCTCCCCACCATCAAGTACATCAGCAGCAATCATCAAAAATCCACACCAATGAGCACACACTCTGTTCTCACTGCTACCAACAGGAAAGAGGTACAGGCCCTACAAGGCTCGCACCACCAGGTTCAGGTACAGCTGCTACCCCTCAGACTCTGCAATCAGGGATTCACTGAAGGACTCTTACTTGGGTTTACTTATTTACTTGTGATTTTTTTGTTATTCTCTCGGTATTGCACAGTTGGCTTCTTTACATTTGTTATTGCTTTACAGTTTTTTATTTGTAACCATGATTACACTGTGTACAGTTATTTTACACTTCCAATAAGTAGCAACTCTGCCTCACCTTCAGAAAAAGGATCTCAGGGCTGTATGTGATGAAATGTATGTACGCTGACAATAAATCTGAAATCAGTGTCAGTCGTGTCCATCTTTGAGATCCAGCTTTATTCTTTGAGACTGTGAAAATAAGTAAGTCAACAAAACACCTTCAGGCTCAGAATCTTCAAACCAAATCAGACTGATTTAAATGACGCCATTGTTCCCACCATCCTTCAGGACCATTTCCAGATGGACTTACTTTAGCTTTTGTTGCAAGATCAGTAGCAATATTTTCCTTGAACTTCAATAGGTAGAATGATTGTTAAAATTTCAGACCCTACATTTGAAGAGGGAATTCTTTTCCACTGAGCATCAAGTCAACAAATATCATAATTGGATGGACACAATTAATAAATATATAATATTTTTTATATTTTTATTATAATCAAAGTCTTCTCTTATACACATATTGTTGCTGTTCTAATGCTGCTCTACATCTTAAAAGTACTTTGGAACTGTTGTTACAGTTACAGGGTGGCCACTGTTAGCACAGCAGTATTACGGCACCAGCGGCCCCATGTTTAAATCCAGCGCTGTCTGTAAAGTGTTGGTACATTCTCTCCATGTCTGCATGGGTTTCCTTGAGGTGTCTCGGCTTCTTCCCACCCTTCAAAACATACGGGGTTGTAGGTTAATTGGGTGCAGTGGCTTGTGGGTTGAAGGGCTTGATACTGTGTTATACTAAAAAAAGAAAGGATTAGGGAAGACTGCTGGGGGACAGTTAGAAGGAGGACATAGCAAGATGGGAAAGCATACATTTATTAGGAAACAGAATTTTTTTTTTTAAATGTTTGCACTTTGAGTACGTGGGGCCCATAGCAGGACATCTTTTATGTGAATGTCATCATTCTTTCTGAAGCAGAAAAATTTAAGTATACCTTGATTTTTTTATTTATTTTGGCTCTTTCCAAACTGCTGCCTCAGACGTTGTAGATCAATGATCAAAGTACAGTGGGAAAGATGGAAGCTTTCATGACACAATTCTGCAAAACAATAACTCAAAAGCAGTCAAACCAGCAGAAAGTCGATGACTTCTACAGATTCGGATACCCTGTGCACATACAAAATGACATATTGTCTGAATATTGTCTCAAACACAGTCTGAAGACTAAAGCAAGTACATCTGAAATGTTTCTCCTCTTTAATGAGAAGCAAAATTAAAATGCATTTAATACCATCTGATCCTTTCAACTGAATATCCTCCATTGTAGCTACTGCTTGTGACACGAGTTACCCACAGTAGAAATAACAGGATAGTTAGAATGAATATGTGGCTTAAACAGTGGTGTAAGAAGGAAGGTTTCAGATTCTTGGGAAATTGGAATCGGTTCTGGGGCAGATGGGACCAGTACAAATAGGATGGTCTACATCTGGGCAGGGCCGGGACCAATGCCCTAGGGAGTTTGTTTGTTAGCGCTGTTGGGGAAGGTTTAAACTAATGTGGCAGGGAGGGGGGGGAACAAGTGCAGAGAGATGGAAGGATGTAATATGAGGGTAGAAGCAAAAGGTAGAAAGGTGAAAAGTAAAAGTGGCAGGCAGGTAAACCTGGGGCAAACATCAAAAAGGGCCACTTTTCAACATAATGGTAAAAGGGATAAGAGGGTGGAAAAAAACAAGCCTGAAGGCTTGGTGTCTCAATGCAAGGAGGAATTGAATATGCAGATAGCTATTAATGAATATGGTATAGTTGGTAAACTGCCTCAGGATCTTCGTGATGCCACCATCATCACCCTGTACAAAAACAAAGGCGAGAAATCAGACTGCTCAAACTACAGGGGAATCACGTTGCTCTCCATTGCAGGCAAAATCTTCGCTAGGATTCTACTAAATAGAATAATACCTAGTGTCGCTGAGAATATTCTCCCAGAATCACAGTGCGGCTTTCGCGCTAACAGAGGAACCACTGACATGGTCTTTGCCCTCAGACAGCTCCAAGAAAAGTGTAGAGAACAAAACAAAGGACTCTACATCACCTTTGTTGACCTCACCAAAGCCTTCGACACCGTGAGCAGGAAAGGGCTTTGGCAAATACTAGAGCGCATCGGATGTCCCCCAAAGTTCCTCAACATGATTATCCAACTGCACGAAAACCAACAAGGTCGGGTCAGATACAGCAATGAGCTCTCTGAACCCTTCTCCATTAACAATGGCGTGAAGCAAGGCTGTGTTCTCGCACCAACCCTCTTTTCAATCTTCTTCAGCATGATGCTGAACCAAGCCATGAAAGACCCCAACAATGAAGACGCTGTTTACATCTGGTACCGCACGGATGGCAGTCTCTTCAATCTGAGGCGCCTGCAAGCTCACACCAAGACACAAGAGAAACTTGTCCGTGAACTACTCTTTGCAGATGATGCCGCTTTAGTTGCCCATTCAGAGCCAGCTCTTCAGCGCTTGACGTCCTGCTTTGCGGAAACTGCCAAAATGTTTGGCCTGGAAGTCAGCCTGAAGAAAACTGAGGTCCTCCATCAGCCAGCTCCCCACCATGACTACCAGCCCCCCCACATCTCCATCGGGCACACAAAACTCAAAACGGTCAACCAGTTTACCTATCTCGGCTGCACCATTTCATCAGATGCAAGGATCGACAATGAGATAGACAACAGACTCGCCAAGGCAAATAGCGCCTTTGGAAGACTACACAAAAGAGTCTGGAAAAACAACCAACTGAAAAACCTCACAAAGATAAGCGTATACAGAGCCGTTGTCATACCCACACTCCTGTTCGGCTCCGAATCATGGGTCCTCTACCGGCACCACCTACGGCTCCTAGAACGCTTCCACCAGCGTTGTCTCCGCTCCATCCTCAACATCCATTGGAGCGCTCACACCCCTAACGTCGAGGTACTCGAGATGGCAGAGGTCGACAGCATCGAGTCCACGCTGCTGAAGATCCAGCTGCGCTGGATGGGTCACGTCTCCAGAATGGAGGACCATCGCCTTCCCAAGATCGTATTATATGGCGAGCTCTCCACTGGCCACCGTGACAGAGGTGCACCAAAGAAAAGGTACAAGGACTGCCTAAAGAAATCTCTTGGTGCCTGCCACATTGACCACCGCCAGTGGGCTGATAACGCCTCAAACCGTGCATCTTGGCGCCTCACAGTTTGGCGGGCAGCAGCCTCCTTTGAAGAAGACCGCAGAGCCCACCTCACTGACAAAAGGCAAAGGAGGAAAAACCCAACACCCAACCCCAACCAACCAATTTTCCCTTGCAACCGCTGCAATCGTGTCTGCCTGTCCCGCATCGGACTGGTCAGCCACAAACGAGCCTGCAGCTGACGTGGACTTTTTACCCCCTCCATAAATCTTCGTCCGCGAAGCCAAGCCAAAGAAAAAAAAAAAAAAAAAAAGATAGTTGGGATCACAGAGACATGGCTTCAGGGGGACCGAGTCTGGGAGCTCAACATCCAGGGATATTTGATATTCAGGAGAGATAGACAGAAAGGAAAAGGAGATGGGGTAGCGTTGTTGGTTAGAGAAGAGGTAAACACAATAGAAAGGAAGGTCATTAACTTGGAGGATGTTGAATTGATGTGGGTAGAGCTGCGAAACACTAAGTGGTAGAAGATGCTAATGGGAGTTGTGTACAGGCCACCTAACAGTAGCAGTGAGGTTAGGTATGGCATTAAACAGGAAATTGGAAATACGTGCAACAGTTATAATGGGTGGATTACATCTACATGTAGATTGGGTGAATCAAATTGGTCAGGGTGATGAGGAAGAGTATTTCTTAGATTGTTTTCTAAACCAGCATGTCAAGGAACCAATGAGGGAAGAGGCCATTTTAGACTAGGGATTGAATAATGAGGAAGGGTTAGTTAGCAATCTTGTGTGAAGCCCCTGGGGCAAGAATGACCACAATATGGTGAAATTCTTCATTAAGATGGAGAGTGACAAAGTTAATTCAAATACAAAGGTTCTGAACTTAAAGGAGGATAGCTTTGATGGTATGAGACATGAATTGGCCAAGATAGATTGGCAAATGATATTTAAAGGACTAATGGTGGAAATGCAATGGCAATCAATTAAAGATAGCTTAGATGAAAAATAACAATTATACATCCCAGTTTGGAAAAAGAAAGAATAAATCAAGGAAAGTCGTGCATCCGTGGCTAATGAGGGAAATCAGGGAGAGTATCAAATCCAAAGAAGCAGCATATAAACTAGCCAGAAAAACAGTATTCCTGAGGACTGGGAGAAATTCAGAGTTCAACAGAGGAGGACAAAAGGATTAATTAGGAAAGGTAAAAGTGATTATAAGAGAAAGATAGCAGGAAACATAAAAAATGACTGAAAAAGCTTTTATAGATATGCAAAGAAGGGCCAAATGGCCTACACCTATTTTCTACGTTTCCATAATATTGATTAAGGTGTATGCACACTGAGAGGACTAGGAGCGAGTAAAGAAATAATTTGACATTAATGTTTAGACAATTTCAGAAGAGCCTTCTGACTCACAGCTAATGAGATCAACTTTAACCACAAACTTTGTCCATGATTAATACTGCTCTCACTGCTTTTTTTCTTGCAAATTATCCTGCTATTGTTGGGAAAAGTTGGTATAGTTTCAGCATTCAGTTATTATCCTCTCTTTTTTTTAAAAAAAGAACAATTTTCCAATCTGTAGTTGTCATTTTCTTCAATATGTCTGAAATCACACTCTTCAGTGGAATTATTTACTGAGTTTTGGTTGGCACAAATATCTCAGACTATTTCCAACATTTCCTTACATTTATTTTCACTTCCAATTGGCACACGTTTTAAGAATCATGCAACAGCAAATCACCTGACTGGGAACGAACCTTAAACATTTATACAGCAAAGATAATCTTTTCCGTTACCCCATTGCTGCATTGGGATTAAAAACGTTTAAACGTTGAGTGGTAGACACTTTTTTGTAGAAATTAAACCGAGCCATGTTCTTCTGTTTAAGCTTTTAGACCACAAAATTCATTAATTCATTGCCTGTTTTTAATATGAAATTAAATCATCATTTGAATAATATTATTTGCTGTCATAGTTCCAAATAACTAGGACACAGGCTTGAGCTGTGGATATGGATATAAAGATTTAAGCTAAAGCATTTAGCTGCCATTCACTGTAAAACATTTATTCCACATTAACCAGTCATTAAGTCACACAACCAGAAATGATTGAAACTGTATTTAATGCTGAAAATAAAGGAAAAAAAAGTATCAAATACCAAATCTTTGCCATTGTAGGAACATGGGAGCTCTAAGTTTTACTTCATAGGATTTGTAGAATAGAAGACAACTTTTATGTAAAAAATTGGTTTTGTAATCTCTCGCACAAAAATAAAGCAGGACAGAAGCAAAAGGAGGAAAGTTGAATTCTTTTTGATGGTATCAGTGAGGCAACTATTGAGAAGATTCCTCCGTCAGTTCTTTCAAGGGTTAATTCCAGCATTAGAACAGTGGACCAAGGGCTTTCGTGCGGACATCCCATTCATCGTTGGCTTGCCATTCTCAGCAGGGGTTCTACGCCTCCCCCTTGGGGTGGTGGAGCATTTAGGTAAAAGCCTTGTTTTCACCTCGCATCATTTTTTTATGTAGTCGGTAGAAGTAAGGAAGAAACTAAAACTTGACTGCCTCATAGGGAAAGGGCCCCATAAATTTTGAACTGTGGGGGTGGGAGTGGATGGTCTATTCTTTTTTCTATCCATGTTGGCAAAATGAATTCTTGTGAAGCCATCAAACCCAAATAAAAGCAGGGCAGGGAGTCGCTCATCTATCTGTGCCAGTCTTAACATGATGGAAGCAGCTGTCAATGTCATTTATATTGGGTTATAACAACAACTTTTGATTTCCCTCTGCACCTAGCACCATTAGAAGAGATTTTGCTCCAGTCCTCAGTGCCTACCTCTTATTTATTGCTGGCTTCAATGGTGTTGCCAATCAGAGAGAACAGAAGCCCAGCAAGTAGAGCCAGAGGAGCCCCAGCACCAGCTGACATGAAGGACCATCCATACTGCACATCGACTTGGACGTTCTGGCAGGCACCTCTTCTCTCGAGTAGTATGTATTGTTCCAAATCAACAACAAATTCCTTCCACATCACAAATAGAAATATCAGGATGGAAAACAAAATTCCTGCAAAGTAAGAAATCCATTGAAATTCACCTCAGAAGGCATTTCCAGCTGTTAAACTCCCACTGCCAGTTGTTACGATTGGCAATTCACACATTCAGTGATTATATATGGGCATCCGCAGAAAATGTGAGGAATTTCACATCACCAGCAAAGGTGGAATGCACCAAGGATGTTAATTAAATGTTTCTACAGTTATGATACGCTATCGAGCAGAAAAGCAGGCAAAAAATATAAAGGCTGTTTAACAGGCTTTATTCCATATAAACTTTCACAGAGCTGGCTGTGAGCATTGGCTGTGCAAAGCTCAGAGCCTGACCTCGAGGGGCCGGGTATAGCTTATGTCCCGGAGGGTGATTGGCAGTTGACCAGATGGGGCTTGGTCCATTCAGGTCAGCTGATTTACATCCAGCCAGGTGTTGCCTTCTGCAGGTACACAGCTTGCCCCCTCCAGTATGCTAGTGGTGTATCACCACAACATGTTGGTGGGTGAGGGGGGGGGGGGGATGAACACACAAGAGACTGTAATCTGGAAGGAAAAAATAGCACAAGAGCAAATCAACAGGTCCAGCAGCATCTGTGGAGCTAGAGAGATGGTTGATGCTTTGGGTTAATCAAGTCTGAGAGTAGGCAATGTGAGGATAACTTAGTGGTTAGAGCACTGGTCTTGTAAACCAGGGGTCATGGTTTCGTCCCTTGCTGGGCCTCATGCTGGGGCCTCATCTCTGTGAGAGGCGCTGGAAAAAGTGACAACTGTCTTCCTTACAAGTTAAAGAACTTCATGCATGTTACATTCTAAATGTAGAATTACCTGACAATAATGGAACCTTGACCTTTAGAGGTGAGAGGGAGGGGTCAGATGGGAACTGGCAAGTGATAGGAGGAGCAATCTGATGTCTCATCAGATTCCAATATCTGCAGATTCCTGTCCTCCATAGCACCAGCATTCACCGTCTCCCAACTCCACACCTGCAGCACCCATTCCTCTCTCATCATTCCCCACCTCACAGAATATTTAACCCTATGATCTCCTCTTTCTAGGGCCCATAGAAAATAGAACACTACAGCACAAAACAGGCCCTTCAGCCCATCTAGTCTGTGCCAAACTTATATTCTGCCTAGTATCATTGACCTGTGCCCCGATCACAGGCCTCCCATGCAAATCAACAGGTCCAGCAGCATCTGTAGAGCTAGAGAGATGGTTGATGCTTTGGGTTGATCAAGTCTGAGAGTAGAGAGGGAGCCTATCCATTTTTATTTCCTTAAATTTCAAAAATCGAGCCCACATTTACCACTTCAGCTGGTGGGTCGTTTCACACTCTCACCAATCTCTGAATGAAGAAGTTCCCCTGATGTCCCCTTTAAACATTTCACCCTTCACCCATGTCCACTTGTCTCTCCCAACCTCAGTGGAGAAAGCTTGCTTGCACTTATTCTATCTAAACCCCTCGAACATTGACATTGGAAAACTGATAAATGTCGAGAGCAGCTGTTTTGAAGACGTTCATTAACTGGCATTCCCGTCACTTACCAGCCCCCACCTGAGAGCTGTCTAACACTTACTGCTGGCACAGACAATCTGCTCTTCACCCATGTCCACTTCACCCATGTCCACTTGTCTCTCCCAACCTCAGTGGAGAAAGCTTGCTTGCACTTATTCTATCTAAACCCCTCGAACATTGACATTGGAAAACTGATAAATGTCGAGAGCAGCTGTTTTGAAGACGTTCATTAACTGGCATTCCCGTCACTTACCAGCCCCCACCTGAGAGCTGTCTAACACTTACTGCTGGCACAGACAATGTGCTCTTGCTGAGGAATGAAAATGGAATAGAACATTGTTACATCATCAGCAAATGTGTCCATTTCTGACCTTATAGAACATAATGGCACAAGAACAGACCCTTCATCCCATGTTTCTGAGCTGACACCATGCCCCAAATTAAACTAAAACTCTGCTGTCTGCACATGATCACTCTGTTCCTCTGACCTGAAACATTGAAAATTATTTTTCTACCTTGGATGCTGCTCGACCCGTTGAGGACCTCCAGCAGATTGCTTCATTTTTTTTGCTCCAGATCCCAGTGTCTGCTGCCTCCTGTGTTCACGCCAGCCCCCCCAATCTTAGTTACTGAATCTAGAGATCTCAACAATTTTCTCACCTCCAGGTGTGGACATTCTCTGCAGGCCAGAGTCTTACAACTTAAAGGAAACTCCGAAGCTGTAGATGCTGGAATCTTGAGTAAACAAAGACAACCTGGAGGGATTTTGTGGCTCAGGCAGCATCCACAGAGGAACAGACACTTGACATTTTGGGTGATGACCCTTTACAACACTAGCCTATTGTCCCGAAACTGTTCTGTGAGGTTTCAGGTGGATGTAAATCCAGATGCTGTCAGATGCCTGTCTTAAACAATCATCGATGCAGCCAACAATTTGACCTGTCTTTAGTCCTGCATGTCTTAAGGGGAGAAGCCCACACCAACACAGGGAGAACGTTCAGTTGTTGTCACAGCCCCAATATCTCCAGGGATCTAAGAACTCATGAGTCATCAGGTATAGGGTGCGGGGAGGAGGGCAAGTTGAGATTTTAATCGAGAATATTCAGCTGTTGCCTTGATCAGTCTCCAAACAGTCATCGGGGTAAACTGATGGTGAAGCTAGTGGTCACTCATTTGAAGGTGTAGGGTAACCTGACCACTGATCCCACCCCCTGGATTGAGGGGAAAATCAGCATCCGCTATATTATTGATATACAGGACCCACAATTTACCCTTCGCATACACGTTCTGTGGCATGCAGCACAGTAACAGGCACGTCTAGCCTATGAGAATATGCTGCTCAAAGAATCCGAGTGACCGACTAAGCAACTAACCCCATACATCTTTGGAGAGTGGGAGAAAACTGGAGAACACACCGGAAACCCACGCAAACATGGGGAGAATGTGCAAACTCCTTAAAGACAGTGCCGGATTCAAACCATAGTGTTATGGTAATCGTTCTGCCGAAATACAGTATTGGCAAACCTAACATTGTATTCACAGCCCAAATACTCTCTCAATACCACAGCAATGATGAAGTAATTCCTTCATGAGCTCCAGAAGAACCTTTAGATAAGAAAGGAATCAAGCTCTTCTCTGGTTTACCATTTGGAAGCGGCTTGACATAGCAGAAAAGCGACCTGATTACTAATACTAATTAAAGCCAACCAATAAGCCAATGTAATGAATTGTTCTATTTTTGTTAGGAATCGAGATATAGTAAAAAGTTTTATTTTGCCTCCTATCAAGTCGACCTCTACATCATACAGCAAATAATACAAAAAATTTTTAAAATCAATAAAACAAAAGTGCAAGGTATGGTGTCACATAAAAGAGCTGGGCAAATTCCCGGAGATTTGATAACCAAAGGTCCAAAGTCAGCTTCTTCCAAGAGGTGTAAAATCCCTCATATACACCCCCACCCCCAATATAGCTTCATAAAAGTTAGTTTTTTTGTGTGCATTTGAGCGTGCAAAACTAACTGTTCCCTTTTCCCATTGTAAAGATTGATGCCATTGAATAGCATTTCCACAGATTGTTTTTTGAATGTAATCTATTTCAAGCAGGGTACAGGCAGGAAGAAGAATCTTTGTGGCAAAATATGTTATCAAGTCCCTATTTGCCCTGAAATCAGCAATGATATTCCCCTACCAATGTTTGCACTGAGAAAATAATGACTCTAATTCAGAGCAGTTATTTGTGTGGCCAGTCACTTCTTTCATAGCCTGCTGTCACTTCAATTGCCCACAATCTGCACAACTCTGCAGTCCCAATGTAGAATTACTGCATTACAATCTTATCGTTAAACCATCTAAAGATTCGGTTGCCGATGTAGCATGATGGCCTACTGCTCAGAATGGGGTTGGTCCTGCAGTGGATCTTCTTAGGTATTCTCTAAATGGGGCATGGCCATGCCAAGGATCTAGTCAGACGTGGGTTGGAAGTGCTAAAAATAGAAAAATGACGGGTAAGAAAAATAAGATCCAAAAAAATAAGCCTCCAGAAGTTCAAAAATCGCCAAGATCATCGATAGAAAGTCCACAAGGGAGTGGTGAAGAAGGTGCCACCACAATGTCGGAGCAGACTCAAATAGACTGGGTAGGTCGACACCCAATCTACAAAAGTTGCCAGAAACAATAGAGACAATGAGTGGATGATTTTCCAAGGTAGAAAATGTGCTGAGAGAGGTAGCAGAGAGAGGTCGGTGATGGCGACAGCGTTCGAGAACCTGACGACTCGAGTGGACCAGGTTGAAAATGACCTGTCGGTGGCTCAGGAATAATTGAAGGCCCTGGAAGAAAATGCAATGGCATGGAAACTGGATGAACAATTGGTGCTGGATAAAACCAATCATTATGGAGAATTTTATCAGAAGGAATAATGTCCGTATTATCAGGTGGAATGAAAGGAATGGCCTGGTGGGGTTCTTTGAGGAATGGATTCCACAAGTGTTGGGAATAGGAAGATTCAAAGAAATCCTGTTTACTGAGAGAGCCCACTGGACCCTCGGCCCAGAAGATATGATAATCAAAGACCACGACAGGTCCTGATAAGATTTTTGGGATCAGGAGGCATCACTACAAACAGCATTCAAATACGCCAGGGAAAATAATGGCCCATTCAAGTTGGAAAAGTGCTGATTTTTCAAGACCTTAGTGCAAACTTGGTTAGGGAAAGAAAGGAATTTGATGGCATCAAGTGACAACCCCGAAAATAGAACATAAATGTTGAAGATCAATGTGTAGGGACCTCGGAAATTCTGTAAATCTCCAAAGAGGTGTGTACAAGGACTATAAAGGGGACAGAATGGATCTACTAAATCTATACATACTTAACTATCTCCCTATGCTTGGAAAGATAGAAGATGATCTACAAAGATGGAAGTACTTGCCTAGAGCTTTAGTTGGGAGGGTTAATTGTGTGAAAATGAAAGTGATGCTGAGACTTCAATATCCCTTCCAGTCTCTTGTCTATTTCTTTGCCACTGAATTTCTATAAGATACACAATGGTCATACAAGACAATTTCTTTGGAATAATAAAGTGCCTTGGGACTCCATTGAAATATTGATGTAGGAATATAAATTGGGGTAATTAAGACTGCCGGATTTTTAAAAAATATTATCTAGTAGCCCAGGCGAGGCTCCTTTCATCCTTTTTTGAAGTGGAATGCTCTCCCTCATGGATCCATATCGGGTTACATATAGTGAGGGAGGGGGCCGTGAAGGATTTTATGTATAAATGGAATGTTCAATTAATTTTTTTAATAGATAACAACATCTTAATACAAATGATTAAAATGTAGCAAGAGATTAATGAATGTATTGGGGGGAAAGGTGGGGATATCACCAAAAGCACCACTGTACAGAATGAATTATTGTCCATGAATCTGGGTAATAAAATTCTAAATATAGTACTTGGTATGAGAAAGAAATTAGGAATATTGAAAACTATTATGAGGAAGGGCTACTTATGTCCTTTGAACAACTAAAACAGAAAAATGACATCAAATGGAACCCTTTACTGCCTTCTTCAATTAAGGTCCTTCTTGAGAGAAAGATGGGGTCCCACAATGGTCCTGCCTCCAAGAAGTGAAAGTGGAAGAGATGTTAGGCTGGGAAAGACAACTAAATTTATATCTAGGATGTATTTTGTTCTCCAAGGTGAAAGTACTAAACAGAGCCTACCAAGGTCGAGGGAGAGGTAGGAGTTGGACATGAGTGTTCTAATACCAGTGGAGTGTTGGTTTGATAGCATGACATCAATGATCAATGCGAGATATGGACTGATTCAATACAATTTTTTTGCATCAACAATATCTCACACCACAAAAACTGCATAAATCAAAATCTAAATTATCCAAAATGTGCTTAGATGTGGCATTGAAATTGGAACCTTTTTATATTCTACCTGGTCGTGTGTAAACTTAAGATCATTCTGGTATGATACTGCTAAAATACTAACAAGAATAACAGGAGTGTCTTTCCCATGCGACCCAGAGTTGTATCTTCTAGGAAATCTTATGGACATGAGCTACAAACTGACTAAATTTCAAATTTGCTTTGTTAAAGTAGCTCTGGCTGTGGCTAAGAAGTGTATAGCAATCTCTTGGAAATCTGACTCTCCCTTCCTTATTGCTTGGTGGGCCTCAGAGTTATGTAGTTGTACACCCATGGAGAGAATTTCTTATAATTAAAAAAATAAGTATGACACATTCATTAAGATATGGCAACCATACTTGGATTCTGTAGTGGTCCAATTATAAATTTAACCCTTCAATGTATGTAACGATGTGATATCCCCAAAAATGAATGATGAAAATGAGAGCTCCGACGGTAAATGAAGCTATATTTTTGCATTTTTTTTGGGGGGGGTGGAAGGGAAGGAGTACTTTTTCCCAGAGATTTAATATATATGATGTGTATAAAAGTTTAAAGATTGTATGAATGTATTTATGGAAAAATTAAAAATAAAATATTAAAAATATCTAAAGGATTCCGGTTCCTAGAGAATGCCACCAACACAGAAAATTCACCATGGATGTGCTGGAGGTATTCCGATAGGAAAGATCCTCATAATGCAGAATCTAGAAATCTACCAAACAAACTGAATCCTCACTTTGTAAACTCTCAGATAAATATAGCCTTGAAAATATTAAACGAACAGGACTACTTTCTACATCTTGAGCAAACATCCAGCCACAGTAAAGACATTATTTGCTGAATAATAAGTCTTAAAACCTCCTTAAATTCTTAGAACATATTTAACAGAGAAGGATCCATAATTTTTGATGTGTGAAGCCAACACATTTGTCATTAAATACACTAATAACATCAACATCTTTACAGCACACAATAAAGTATGCACTTATACCAAGTGCATTTTACCTGTAATAATGTGTTTGATTTGAATAAATAACAGATTCTATCTGCAGATTTTCACCCCTCTGGCATTTTCCAATAAAAGTTATCCTTCATCTATCAATATGTGTTATTTCTCATAACACAAAAATTACTATACAGTTTTATCTCACATTAAGGACATGTGGCAAGAAACTATTAGGCTTTTCTTTTACAATGCTATGCCACTACATATTGATTAAACAAGATGTAATTCATGTTTGAGCCAATGCCAAATGGAAATGTAATGAAGTACCTCCCATCATGAGTCACCCCCATGACCCTAATGAGATTTTCTCAGGGAGCACCACAGGATGCTGTCGTTTTCCATGTAATGTTTCTATTGGAGCCTGCTGGCTACTTTGTATCATGTGATTGGATTGTCCCAAGCCAAGGTGGTCTCAATCCCACAGTACTTGCCTGGGAGAACACTGAGTTTTACCATTAACCTTCTTCTCTGGGACAAACCTCCTCCATATGCTGATCTCCCAGCCACCCTTGTTATGGGACAACAGACTTGATCTTGAACCGTACTAATATCACTAATCTGTGGCCTTATAACCCCTCCCCCTTTCACATCTGCCAAATTTGCTCCTGCTTCGATCTTGATTTTGACCTCTCTGATTCTCCAAATGACAGTCAACTTCCTATTCACCTCCCAGATCTCCCCTCTGTCAACCACAAATTCCACTAAATCCTCCTCATATATTAGCCCTTGTATTCCAGGAATCATCCTCATAAATCTTCTCTGAACTACCTCCAACATCAGTACATCCCTTCTAAGATAAGGGACCCAAAACTGCACACAGTACTCCAAATGAGGTCTCACCAGTGCCCCATTAGAGCTTCATCAACACGTGTTTACTCTTATACACTAATCCTCTTGAAATGAATACCAACATAACATTCACTTTCTTTACTGCCGATCCAACCTGGTGGTTAACCTTTAGGTTATCCTGCACGAGGACCCCCAAGCATTTTGCACTTCCAAATTTTGAATTTTCTCCCCATCCAATCAATAATCTGCCTGTTTATTTCCTCTTCCAAAATGTACAACTGTACATTTCTCAACATTGTATCTCATCTGTCATTTCTTTGCTTACTTTCCTAAACTGTCCAAGTCTCTCTGCAACTTTCAGTTTCTTCAACACTTCCAACACTACCACCTATCTTCTGCAAACTTGGCCACAAAACCATTCAACCCATAATCTAAAGCTTCAATGTACATTGTAAAAAGAAGTGGACCCAGCACCAACCACTGTAGAACACCCTCCCTAACCAGCAACCAACCAGAACAGGATCCCTTTATTTCCACACTTTGCTTTCTGCCTATCAGCCAATGCTTCACACAATCTAATGTCTTTCCTGTAATTCCATGTCGTCTCATCTTATTCAACAGCCTCTTATGTGGCACCTTATCAAAGGTCTTTTGAAAATCCAAATACACAATATCCACCGCCTTTCCCTTGTCCATCCTACTTGAGATTACCTCAAAAAATTCCAACAGGTTGGTCAGGCAGGATCTTCCCTTCATGAAACCATGCCGGCTTGGACCTATCACGTCATGTATCTCAAGGTATTTCATAACCTCAACCTTGAGGATCAACTCCAAAAACTATCCAACTATCAGTTACTCATAGGCCCGTAATTTTCTTTTTTCTTCCTCCTTCCTTTCTTAAACAGCGAAACTACATTTGCGACCTTCTAATTCTCCAGAACCAATCTATTGATTTCAGTAAAATAATTTCCAATGCTTCAGCAATCTCTAGAGCCACCTCTTTCAGAACCCATGGGTGCACCTCAGAACCCATGGGTGCACCTCAGAACCCATGGGTGCACCTCATCTGGAAGCACTTTCTCTCTAGTAATCTTGACTTTATTCAGTTCTATTCCCTGAGCCTCTGACTATCAGGAATATTGCTCATGTCTTCCACAGTGGAGATTGATGCAAAATACTCATTTACTTCCTCTGCCATTATATGTTTTCTATTATAATTTCTCCAGCATCATTTTCTATCAGTCCTATAACTAACCTGTGTCTCTCTTTCACTCTTTATATATTTTTAAAAAATTCTTAGTATCCTTTTGTATGTTATTTGCCAATTTTCTTTCATAATTCATCTTTTCTTTCCTAATGACTTTCTTTAATTCTTTCTGTGTTTTTAAAAGTTTCCAAGCCCTCTATTTTCCCACTAATTTTTGCTTCCCTCTATGCCCTCCCCTTTGCTTTTATTTTAGACTTAACCTCTTTGTGCTATTTTTCCATTCATCTTTTTCTTGAATATATCTATCCTGCACTTTCCTTATTTCTTATAAATATCATTCAATTCTGCTCTGCCGTCCCTCCATCTAACTTACTTTTCCTGTCAACATGGGCCAATTCCTCTCTCATCCCACTGTAGTTCCCTCTCTTCCACTGAAATATTGACACACCAGATATCAGCTTCTGTTTTTCAAATTTGAAACTGAACTCAATCACGTTATGATCACTGCTTCCTAAGGGTTCCATCACCTTTAGTTCCTTAATCCCCTCAAGTTCATTACACAGCACTCAATCCAAAACCTCCGATCCCCTGGTGGGTTTATCGACAAGATTCTCCAAAAAGCCATCCCACAGACATTCTACAAGTTCTCTCACCTGAGATCCAGTACCTACCTGACTTTCCTAATCCCTTTTCATGTTAAAATCCCCCATAATTATTTTGACATTTTCCTTCTAACATGCTTTTTCTATTTCCAGCTCCCGGCTACTGTTTGGGGCCTGTATATAACTGCTAATAGGGTCCTTTTACCCTTGCCATTTCTTAACTCAACCCATAAGGATTCTACCACTTCTGATCCGTGTCCCTGCTTTCTAGTGATTTAATATTATTGCTTACCATTAGGGCCACGTCACCCCCTCTACCTACCTGCCTATCTTTCCTATACACTATTTACCCTTGGACATTCATCTCCATTAAGCCAAGTCTCGGTGATGACCACAATGTCATATCTTTTAATCTGTAGCTGTACAACAAGGGATTCTACTTTATTTCTAATACTATGTGCATTTAAGTACACTACCCTTAGACCAGTATCTGTGACTGATTTTGCTGTATTTCTATTGCACAGCAAATTATCCTGTCTCTTTTTGTCATCTTTGTTGCACAATATCTTTGACTTTTTCTATTTTCCTCTTTCTTGGCCCCAACACCCTGGTTCCCCTTCCCCTGACAACTTGGTTTAAACCCTCCCTAATAGCTATATTAAACATCCCTGCCAGGATATTGATATCCCGTCCTTTTTGTACTGGTCTGTTATGGAGAGATCGTGGCCGCCACATGGTAGCACTGCCGCGCTCCTATTCAGAGGACACATGGCATACCAATCAAGGCCAGACTCGTCCCAAGCTATCAAGGTGACCCTCGTGATTGGCCAGTTCAAATTACCAGGAACTGAGCTCCAGGCAGCCCACCTGGACTTATCCCTGACCTTCACTCAGCCTGTCCTTGAGTGATTGGCCTGCTGCAGGATTATCTCTTGACTCCTCATGGCCCGTGAGTATCACCTTCTGTATTAGGTTGGGGTGAGTCCCAAGGCCAGTTAGTTAGAGCCGTGTCCATACAGGTCAAGAGGTGGGGCACATAGTGTGACCTTGATCTGATTGCTTACTGTATGTGTATTTGTGCCATTCCTGAGTTTTGTTGGGTTTCCCTCATTACCCGCAGTGCGTATTCATCCCCTTGTGAACTGTGTGTTTAAGTTAATTTAGCATTTAGATTCCATCTCTTGAGAATAAACTTGTGCTTTGTACCTCAATCTCAATCTGGTTCTTAACCTGTGGAACCCACATGAACCTTCACTTATAACAAGGTAATACCTCTCCCAAAATAGATCCCAATGATCCTGTCCCCTGCACCCGTCTCTTAGCCACACATTTATCTGCTTAATTCTGCTATTTTTGCCTTCATTAGCACACAATGTAGGGAGCAATCCTGAGATCACTGCCCTAGATGTCCTGTTTCACAATTTTCTTCTCAACACCCTGTAATCTTCCTTCAGGTCCTCCTCTCTTTTCCTGTTTATGTCTTTAGTACCAAAATGATCCAAGACTTCTGGTTGCTTGCCCTCTCCCCTCAGAATACTCTGGACCTTGCAATATGTTTACTTCGCAATGCCAGGCCCGCGTCCCTCTCCCCATTTCCCAAATACTCAGCCACATTCCCTTCCCATTGTACAAATCCCAGCACAATACTCACTGACTCCCATCCTCTCAGATGCCAAAACAACTTCTTCCACCCCACCCAGAAAGATGCTGGGCTCTTTACTTCCCAGCCCTCTCCTTTTATACTGTCCAATCTCCTCCACCTCACCTCACAAACTCTCCAGAACATTTTTCCCTGCTTCCCCACCAGCCAGTATATCACCAGTCTCCCCACTCCCTGACAGAGAATGATGAGACCAAGTCCAGTGGAGACCTAGCCTGAGTTACAGCTGTATTTGCAGTAGGGAAACACCAGTCAGAATTCTCATTATGCCACAGTGCAGTGTGGACTTGTAAATCCCTCTACCACAGAGGTCTGTGCTGGGCAGCATACCACGAGGGATTGCAGACACCAAGGAGGCAACAGATCAGCTCAGGGCACCAGAAATGGAGAGAACACCCCTCTCCAGTCACCCCCTACCCCCACATTGAGAAAGAGAAGCATGGAAGGTGACCACGGCAGCGGACCAGCGAGGGACTCAGCAGCTGAAGGACCAACACAGCCTGCAGACTGCTGGTGTCTTGTGGACAAAGGGTCCATAAAGGCTGAGGGCGGATGGAGACTGGCTCATGGGAACCAGGTATCTGACCAAGGTTCCAGAGGGTTGTGAGGGCAAGAAGTGCTTCCAAAGGACCTCAGGTATTGAAGACTTCCTGATTGTATTTGGATCTGGAGCTCAGGTTGCCGATGGATGGAACAGGAGTTTGTGTGGCTGCGGGAGTGCTAAAAGCAAATCCACGGACACTCAATGTCTCCAAAGGGACACTCTCTTGCTTCTCATTCTTTTATTGTTAGAGGCACTGGGCAATGACTATAGTGACTCTTTATGAGCAGACAAATATTGAAGAATATCATGTATATTACATTTTTATGCATTAGTATGTGACAATAAAAGAAACCTTGAAGCCTCACTGTGTTATACTGATCAAAGAGAGGGAAAACAAAGTGACCTTCTCTTCATATCTTTCCCAGTATTTGCAAATTTCTGAAAGAGGTGATACAGGAAGAGAAATAGTGCACCCCACTGTACCTTTTTTTCCCCAAGATGGGTTAGGACTTCAAGGTTGATTCCATATTCTGACACACCATCACATTAGAATGTTGGCACTGAAGAGTTACTCCTTCACAGCTCCAGAAAACTGGGTTTGATCCTAACTTCCGCTGCTGTTGATGTGGAGTTTGCTCATTTCTCCCTGTGCCTGCATGAGTTTCCTCTGGGTACTCCTGTATCCTGATTTATGCAGGCTCGTGGGATAATTGGGTGATGGTAAATTGCCACACAAGTTAGTGTGTGACAGAATTGCTAGGAATGGGGTGAAAATATGGAAAATGAATCAGGGAATCAAATTGGTCTGGCATAATGTGATGGGTTGAATGGTCTCCTTGGTAAGTCACAAAAATTTGCAGACACAATGGTTAAAGTAATGACACAAAATGCTGAAGAAGCTCAGCAGGTCAAACAGTGTCCTTTATGTTGCAAAGGTAAAGATATAGAACCAACGTTTTTGGGTTTGAGCCCTTCATCAAGGTATGGAAGAATGTCGGCAGCCATCCAAACAAAAGGATGGGGTGGGGGGGCTGAGCAAAATGATGGGGGAGGGGGGAAATATGTGAAAGTCTCTTTGACCAGAGAGACTTGATGTAACCTGTACCTACTTGGTGAGGGGAGCTTCGTGTGAAAGAAGTGCAGATAGAAATTGTTCCAAGGTAACAAGAAGTTACAAAATGCCAAATTCACCCACCGAATTGCAGTTAGGAGTTGAAAGCCTTAAATGTTGTTCCTCAAACTTAACCTTGGATTCGAGACTCTTTGTGATTATACATAGGTTCTCCAGTCAAACGTCGCAAAATTAAAACATCTACAGTCCCTGAGCATATTATTGATTAACAACAGACTAAAGAGCTTCAAAATCATTTGAAGAACTTTTTGCATATATTGATATTCTTCTCTGTATGTCCTGAGATTCCAGCACTGTTTAATTACTCATTTTTATTTCATAAAATTACTTACCAGAAGCCAACAGGAATCCACCTCCTGCTTTGTAGAACTTGGCACTTGTAAATGACACTGCACAAACCAACAGGAGTCCTCCCACAAGTCCAGCAGCCACACCTACTATGATGAATGCTGTCCAGAAGCCACGATACACTGCGGAAAGGAAGGAAGGGGAGGAGTACAGGTACACAATCCTTTATCCAGAACCCTTAGGGGACAGTGTGTTCCAAATTTTGGATTTTTCCTGATTTTGAAAACCCCACCCGAATTGTGCTGCCGTATCCACCCCCACCCCCTTCCAATTGCACTGCTGTCTCCACCCCCACCACCCCCTCACCCACCCGACTCGCACTGCCGGTCTCCCCACCCTTGCCTGCCCGACTCGCGTTGCTGGTCTCCACCCTCCCGCCTGACTCACTCTGTCGGTCTCTCCCCCTCGCCCGCCCGACTTGCGCTCCTGGTCTCTCCCCCTTGCCCACCCGACTCGCGCTGCTGGTCTCTCAACCGCCCGACTCGCGCTGCTGGTCTCTCCCCCTCACCCGCCCGACTCGCGCTGCTGGTCTCTCACCCGCCCGACTCGCGCTGCTGGTCTCTCCCCCTCGCCCGCCCAACTCGTGCTGCCGGTCTCTCCCCCCACCTGCCGGATTTTGGAGCTTTCCAGATTCTAGATGTCCAGATAAAGGATTGTGTACCTGTACTTGATGTTTGAGTAAACCTAGTTTATGGTATTAAATGATCTTTCATGGGATCACTGCTAAGATAGTGAAGACAGACAAAGGCACTGGGGAAACACAGCTGATCATGCAGCAACCACAGGGCGAAAAGAGCAGTCGACATTTTGGGCCTGAGCCCTCTGACAGGAACATGGATAAACAGGGAAACTTCTGAATTAAAAACTTGGGGGGGCGGGGGGGTGGAAGAGGAGAGTGGAGAGCAGAAAGGAAGGGGGTGGAGCACAGACTAACAGGTAAGAGGTGGGAGGGTAGAAATGAAAGCTGAGAAGCAATTGAGGCCTTTACCCTCTACACCCTCCCCTTTGATCAGGTTTTTCTATCGTCCAATCAGACCGACACAAAGCAAAAATATTTCAATTTATCAAGCTATTAAAGACAAACTTACAAAAAATACAATAAAAGGTTTAGTACAAAATACCCATGCATTGTTATTCAAAACATACCAGCAGAGCTGTCGTGTGAAGGCACAGGTCCCATTGAAATTGGAAAAGGGAAGAGATAACCATGAATACAATACTTGGATGGAGGCTGGTTGGCTATAAAATGAAAAGAAATTGGTCACGTTAGAAAGGATTGTAACTATGAGATAAATATTACTAAATGCGAATCCACTTTCTACCAAGCTTCCTTTGCTACTCATAGTTTGCTTAGCCCTGGGAATTTGGCTAACTGTGGAAGAGTCCTCTGTTTCCTCAGTGGCCTTGATAGTCACTTTTGAATCCACAAAACTAGAGTGTGTGCAACCTTAAGTTTATTGTCACATTTCTACTGGGTACCAGGGGAAGGGTTCTTCTACGAGCAGACTAGCAAGTCGACTGTAACATACATACAGCATTAGAGACTAGAAAAAAGAGAGATTAGGGTAACAGTGCAAATGCAGGATTTCCTCAATTCCTAAGGAGGACAGTTTGAGATTATTCCACCAAGTTCTGGACAAAAACAAATGTAGCTTCACTATTTTTTTAAACAAGTGAACCAGATCACTGTCATTGGTGGTCTTAATAATTCTGCTCCGAGAAGCTAAATTTGGAGAGGTTGAGAGCAGAAAAAAGAAATAGTGAGGAATTGATAAATAAATCAGCAAATACAGAAAAAATGGAAAGAAGTAAAACATGAAAATCTACAGACTCTGTGGTTGAAGTTAAAAACACAAAATGCTGGAGGAACTCAGCAGGTGAAGCAATGTCCCTTATATAGCCGAGGTAAAAATATATAACCAATATTTTGGGCTAGAGCCCTTCATCAATGTATGGAAAAATGCTCTAGCCTGTAATGCTGGTTGTGTATTTTTACCTTGGCTATATAAAGGACACGGCTTGATCTGATGAGCTTCTCCAGCATTTTTCTCCTCGATATCTAGCACCTTTGAGGATTGGTAATGCCGGATAAGTGAATTTGCCGGTTGCTTGAGATTGCATGTTGCATGATTGGCAAACTAACCATGAAGGGGCACCAATACTTTCGTATTTTTATACCTATTTATTTTCCGTGATTTTTTTTCTGGTTTCTTGAGGCTGCCGGTTGCTCAAAATCCAGATTACGGGAATTTTACTGTACAATCTACTTTCTTGCGGAAGGGAGGGATATTTTATGGTGATGCACGTCACACTTAATCAATGCCAACTAATGGATCAATCGTTTGGAAAGACCTATTGTCATATTTTGCATAATTCAAAGAATAACAGTGTTGCCCAAGATCTGCCTTGATTTCCAGACATAGGTTTTATTGGTACCAGGAAACTGCTCCACAACTATAATAATAAAGCAAAAAGTGACGCTTAACCAATTCAAGATTTCCCAAACACTTGAGGAATTCAAGCACTGAAGCACATTTAAGAGTTTAAGTTATTAGTGAGTGCTCTCTGGTACCTCAGCGATATCCCAGAGGTCAATAAAATTATGAGGGGCAGAGATAGGAGAGATAATCAGAATATTCATCCCAGGGCAGGAAATCTGGAACTTGAGAGTACAGGTTTAAGGTGAGAGGGGAGACATTTAAAGGAGACCTGAGGGCCCTCTTTTCAATGCAGAGGGTGGTGGATATCTGAAACAAGCTGGCAGAGGTAAAGAAATCACAATGTCTAATGGTGTTTGGTCAGGTAATTGGATAGAAAAAGTGTAGTGGATAAAGGCAAATAGAGGACATCCTGGTCAGTGTAGATGACTGAAAGGAGTCTTTTTCGTGCTGTACAATTTTATAAACTCAGCAGAAGAAACATTTTGTGATAACTTTTGAAAATAGAACAAGGAGAATATTTCAGAAATTAGTCCCAAAATGGTCAGAGATTCTGGAATGGAGAGAACCTGTTGTCAGAGACACTATGGGTGCTTCAGCCTCAGTTCCAACATTCCAGCTTTAATCCTGACCCATCCCTGGGAGTCATTGGTGTGGAAGTTTTGTCATTTCATTGTGTGAGGTGGACTTCCTGGATGCTGCACTCCACTAACAGCAAGCAGGATAAATGTGGCTGCAGCACAACCGTCTTGTAATGAGGTGGCAAGAGCATGAAGGGGGAAATGGTGGCTGTGTGAGGAGAACAGATTGCAGGAATAATATCAGCCGAATATGAGGGCTCCCAATAAAAGTGAAGCATAGATAGTCCTGAAAGGAATGTGCAACATAGAGCGCAAGGGTAAAGGCACCACGGGCCACGCAAGGGGAAACAGGGAGAGGCATAGACTGTATTAGCTACCTAATCCACTACCGCTCAAGAACTGGTGCTTGAAGCAGGGCAAGTGGGCAAATAGTGGATCAGACAATGCGAGGGTGCTTAGCAGAATAAGCAAGTGCCCCTGAAATGTTCAAATAATGTAGACATTTGTTGATAAGATCTGAAACAAAGCAACAGAGTACTGGTCGAACCACCATGTGGGGTGAACAAGGAACAGAGTAGCTCAGGTGGACCTGAAAGGAATATGCCTCGCCCATATCAAGAGCACCTGCAAGGGTGAAGGCACACCGGTCTGTGAAGGGTGAACCAGGGAGAGGCACGGATAGCCACAGGTGGGGAATCAACATGGTGGTGAATCAACAAAATCTCAACAGTAATATACCTAGATTGGAAGAAGAGTAAGGAGGGACAATGCCAGTGGACCAGGCAGTGTCAGGGTGTTAGGCATAACAAACCAGTGTACCTGATATATCTAAGAAGATGGTGATTGCCAAGTGCCTAAAAGAAAGCGACAGAGTGGTGGTCAAGCAGGATGAACCAGGAACAGGAGAGCCCAGGTGCATCAAATGCCAATGGGCAGCATGAAGCAAATAGATGATTTTAGGTTCCCATTCGGTGAACGCTCACCAGTAATGAACCATCATTTGAAGCAGGGCCAGTGGGGAGAGTGTTAGTGGACCAGGCAATGTGAGGGCTGTGACAGAGTATATAGATATGTTTTTGGGGAGATAAATTGGGGCAGAGTTTGTTAGTGTAGGTCACAGGACACTTAAAACAGATCTTATTTAAAATATTGGAGCTCTGCTAATGCTAGATATGTCAGGGCCTCAGATCATTTGCAAAAGCTTTGGAGAGTGCCAAAGAGACTTCACTAATGGATTGATGTTTACAAAAAGACAACAGATGAAAGAGCTTGGTGGAGCCGCTTCTGTCTGGAAGGGAATTTGCTGTTCTAAGAGGGTCATGTGGTTTTGCAAGCAGAGAGAGTCAAACAGGCTTTTTCTCTCAGAGAAAGAGAGCCAGACAGAGAGAGAGAGAGCCAGACAGAGAGAGAGAGAGAGAGAGACAGAGACAGAGACAGACAGACAGACAGACAGAGAGACAGAGGGAGAGAGAGACAGAGAGAGAGGAAGAGAGAGAGAGAGAGAGAGAGAGAGAGAGAGAGAGAGAGAGAGAGAGAGAGAAGTTCTACAGTGTTCCTGCAGCAACAACAGCTAGAACTGAAACAGGACAAGCTAACAAGCTTGTGGAAACCCCCATTTGGAAGATGGGTTGTGAGTTCTTAGTTCAGTCTGGTTAAAGCCCTTTTAGTTCATGCAAGAGGAGAGGACTGGCTGTCTAATGTTTCACTTGGAATAAGGAAAACAAGAAGGAACACTGTGGTGACCTGAAAGAAAGAGATCATCATGTTGAGAACCCTGAGGGAGCAAGTGTCTTCGGCAAGTCACTGAAGTGGCTGGGTGTCTAGCATACAACAAATCTCTCTCTGAATACCGACAAGAACCTTCCTAAGCGGTAACCATTTAGCTTTCAAGCACCAAAGCCTGGTGAACTTCATAAATGTTAAATTCCGTGTACAGTTTAAGAATTGTCTGCAACCAGTGAAATTGGAGGAATGAGAAGTGAGATTGGACTGTGAATCAAAGAACGTTTCTGAACTTACTCACACATTACATACACGTGCGCTTAGAATTAGAAGGGGGTTAAGTTAGGTTAGTTAAGTCAATAGTGACAAGTTAAAGTATGATTCTGTTTTCATGTTTGAAGATAATTAAAAGCAACTTTTGTTTAAGTAACCATTTGTCTTGGTGAATCTATTGCTGCTGGGTTTTGGGGTCCTCTGGGCTCGTAACAAGGCACTTAGCCAAACAAGCAAACATTACTGAAAATTTTATGTCGAAGATAGTTGATGAGGATCAGAAACAAAGTGGCAGAGACTGGTCAAGCGGGTTGTGTAAGGAGAATGAGGAATAGAACTGCACTGGCGGACCTGAAAGGAAAATGGAGCGCACAGCACAAGTGGATCTGGAAGGGTAAAGGTACGGGGCACTCTGCAGCATGAGAATGGAACAGGGTAGCGCAGCATGGAAAGCGCTGGGTATCTCATCAACAAATGCTTAACAGCAAATGAACCAGCATTTGTAGGCAAGTAGGCAGATTGTTATTGGACCAGGCAATATGAGGGTGTTTTGTGTAACATACAAGTGTTTCTGAAATTTTTAAATAAAATTCAGTCGATATGAACCTAAAACAGAGCAGCAGAATATTGGTTAAATGGTCCTTGTGGAGTGAACAAGGAACAGGGTAGCCCTGGCAGTCCTGAAAAGAATACACCTCAACCATCGCAAGCAGACCTGCAAGGGCAAAGGCACTGTAGATCTTGGAGAGTGGAACAGGAACAGGAGAGCGGAAGTGCATCTGAGAGGAAGATACAGAGCAGAGCCCTAGTGGTCCTTGAATGTGAAGGCAAAGTTGACCATGTAGGGCCAACCAGGGAGAGGAATGGACAGCATTAGGGACCTAATCAACATATGCTCAATAGTAATGAACCAGCATTTGAAGAAGGGAAGGTGGGAGATTGTTTGTGGGTCAGGCAATGTCAGGGAATTAAACCAGCACATCTGATATTTTTAAGTAGAAGTCCATTGACAAGCAGACCTGAAAGAGTATAGCTGCTATGCAGACCTGTAAGGGTGAAGGCAGAGCAGAACTTGAGTGAACCAGGAACAGGAGAGCACAGGCGCATCCAACAGGAATGTGCAAAGTGGAGCAAAAGTGGACAGAAAGATAACTAGGACAGGTTGGAAGTGGTGGATGGTGGTGAGCAGAAGCTAGCAGGTGGTGGGTGAAGCCAGATAGGGAGGTGTGATGGGCAGATGGAACCATGTTTGTGAGTGGATGGGAAATATAAAGAAAGGGAGAAGAAACGTAGATGGATGTATGGAAGCAGAACGCATGGTTACCTACATCTGGAACATCTCTTTTCACACTATTTGGTGGTCAGTTGCCCAAGCAGAACGTGAGATGGTGCTCGTTGCGTTTGTCCTCTTTATAGGAATGCAACATTGAGATAACAAAGATCTTGTGGGAGTGGGAAGAAGTATTAAAATGATGTACATCCAGAAGCTGTTCCACCATTGTAACTGAGGCCACATTGCGAACACTGGATGCAGCAGTCCAGGTTGGAGAGGTGCAGATGGCCCACTGGTTGAGAACCAGTGCTCTAAACCCATCCTATTTATGTATCTGCCCACATCAATGATTGACAATAACAAGCATACATTACTTACTGAACCAGAAATTCCAAATACTATCATGAGAAATGTCTTCTGTGAACCAGCATCGCCAAATGAACCCCTCATGGTGGAAGGTGATGGCCAATTCATCTTGTCTCCCCACCACTTGCCCATTCTGCACATTAAGATAACAAATTAAAATATAAGCTACATCATCTGGAGACATCCCAAGATTCCCCATACACTGGACCTATTCCTCTCATAATAATAAATTTGAGCCGTGCTCTTGGTTCTAATGCTGAGTTGACATTGATAATAATCTGAGGATTATTCTCCCTTTGTGATTTCAGCTCTTAATTTAGATTCCTGCTGTTCATAGTCATTCAGCAAATCTTCCTTTCTCTTTTGACTAATCCCCACATGGAACATGAAAACTAGATTTTATCCTTCCCAAACCCTTTTCCTATTCAGGCCCAACAAGAGATCCTAAACCTTGGGACATTTGGGTCAACTGATTTCTATTGACCATTTCTAATTGGTTACCCAATGAGCTTGAGACAAGAGACTCATTTATTATTGTATATAATATGGTGTAAAACAACAAGTGCTGGAGAATATAATTGTCAAATAGTTAAACAAAATAAGTATGAAATTAAAATAAATTTATAAATGTACTCAAAGTCAAAACCAAATGCAAATTGATGATGCTGTGTTAAAAGGTTATGTCCTTTTATTAATTGCTTAAGAAGGAAGTTGACTGAGTTGGCTTTTTAGGGAGATCTGTGCAGACTTCTCCTTCCGAACATTAGGCATCTGTCCACAACACTGCCATCAGTTGCTGGCTTGGCCTGAAGGAATCTCCCTGGGTGGCCCTAGGTTTTTATTCATTTCATTTAATATACAGCACAGTAACAGGCTCCCCGTTCCACTATGGCTGATTTACTGTCAGTTTCAACCCCATTCCTATGCCTTCTCCCGAAAATCCTTGATTCCTTTCCTAATCAAGAAGCTATCTACTCCATCTTAAATATACTCGATGATGACCTCCAAGGCCAACCATGGCATTGTACTCCATAGATTCACATGCTATCTATAGTATCTATCCCTTTCATAATGTTGTATGTTTCTATAAAATCCTCTCTTATTCTTCTGAATTCCAGTGAGTATATCCCAGGTGATTCGATATCTCCTCATAAGATAACCTCCTCATCTCTTGAATCAACCTGGTAAACCTCCTCTGCACAATCTCCAAAACCAGGTACTGTGCACAATGCTCCAGGTTGAAGGTGGCAAAGTTTGTGTTCTATTCACTACAGCCTTGAGCATGGAGCAGTATTGATGCAAAAAATTATTTTGCCTCTCTTGCAAACATCATCCAATTTAAGAACTGGGACGCTCCATCAGTTCCACAGCAAACAATGCACCTGATATCAAAAAGAACCCCGTTACCCTGGTCCCAACTTCTCACTGCTACCTTCAAATGGAAGGTACAAAGCCTAAAAGACCAGCATCATTAGGATCAAGAGCAGTTTCTTTCAGTTACCAGGCTCTTGAAGCCCTCCCCCTCCCTTGTTATACGACTGCTCTGACACCACAAATGGACTGTTTATAATATTGTACGGCATTGTTTCCTTTGCACTATGGTAACTGTGAATATCTACTACCTACTCAACTTTTGTAGTTATTTTCACTTTGTAATTCAATTCAGATATACCATTGTAGTCTTTTTTATGAAGTACCTGTTCAGCTTCAGTAAATAAATATTTGATGCATATGTACAGTGTATATGACAATAAACGTTATCGCTCTGTGTCTTCAATATATTTACTGAAGCAGCCTCGATTGTTTCAGTGGGTGGAGAATCTCTGGGAGAAGCAATTCCTCCTCATCTGTTTTAAATCTACTCCCCTAAATCTTGAGGCTATATCTCCTCATACTACTCACCTGCCAGTGGAAATAACCTTCCTTCTTAAAACCATTGAACCATAGCACACTGCAGCACAGAAAACAGGCCATTTGGCCCTTCTAGTCTGTGCCAAAACATCATACCTCCAGTTCCACTAGCCTGCACATGTTCCAAAATCCTCCAGTCCTCTCCCATCCATGTATCTATCCAATTTATTTTTAAAACATAAGAGTGAGCCTGCATTTAGCACATCGAATGACAGCTCATTCCACACTCCCACCACTCTCTGAGTGAAAAATATCCCCTAATGTGCCGTCCTTTCCTCTTTCACCCTAAAGCCATGTCCTCCCGTACTTATCTCTCCTAATCTAAGTGAAAAGAGCCTACTCACATTTACTCTGTCTATACCCCTCATAATTTTATAAACCTCTATCAAATCTCTCCTCATTCTTCTACACTCTAAGGAATAAGGGCCTTTTCTTTTTAAGATATTTTTAATGAAGTTTGCAAGTAATACAAAAATCAAAGATACAAATTACAAAAAATAAGGAAAAAAATCCTGTTAATTCAAAATGCCTACCACTTTGTTTACAAAGGTTGTAAACAAACTAACATGTGGATATTAAACGACGATAACCTGGAAATAGGCAGCACAGCATTGAAGCAGATAACAGCCCTAAAACTTTAGATTATGATAATGGTCCATAAAAAGGCCCCATGACTTTAGGACATTAATATTTGAATCTTTAAAGGCAAATCTCATTTTTTTTCTAAACTTAAACAAGACACAACCATTTTGTATGGGTAGGTGGAGTATTATCTTCCACTTAATCAAAATTACATGCCTGGCTATCAATGAAGTAAAAGAGAAAATTCAGTTTTGAGTTGTAGTCAATAACATGTTATCATCTTGAAATGATCCGAAAAGAACAATTTTTCAGGGTAAGGTTCCGATTTAACCTTTAGAATCACTGATAATGTATGAAAAATATCTAAACTAGGGCAAGTCCAAAACATATGAATCAAAGAAGCCTCAGCAATTTTACATTCATCACAGAATAAAAATTAGATCATTTAATTTTAACTTATGTGCTCTGTGGACCACTTTAAATTGCAATAAGCAATGTCGTGAACAAAATCCTAACCTGTTTAATCTTTCCCTGAAACTCAACTCCTGATGACCCAGCAACATCCTAGTAAATCTTTTCTGCACTCTTTCAATCTTACTGATATCCTTCCAGCAATTTGGTGACCAGAACTGCACACAATACTCCAAATTTGGCCTCACTAATGTCTTATACAAACTCACCAAAACATCCCAACTCCTGTACTCAATATTTTGATTTATGAAGACTAAGATGCCAAAAGCTTTCTTCACAACCCTGACGTCACTTTCAGGGGATTGTGTTTGAATTCCCAGATGCCTTTGTTCCTCTGTACTCCTCACTGCCCTACTATTTACTATGGTTTATCCTTCCAATATCCAACACCTCACACTTATCTCCATTAAATTCCATCTGCCATTTTCTGGCCCATTTTTCCAGTTAGTCCAGATCCCTCTGCAAGCTTTGAATGTCTTCCTCACTGTCCATCTTCTATCTTATCTACTCTTTTCATATTTTTATACATCTCTATAGGATTCCCTCTTCCTCATTCTTCTGAACTTCAGTGATCTTGAGGGCTACTTCATCAAGTCAGAGCTTTAAGAAAGGAAATCGAACAATTAGTGATGGCTGTTCCTGAAGTAGTATAATGTTTCTCTAGGTTGATAGCGAAGGGAGCTTTGGAATTAGTAATCATGAATTTTATGTTTGTTTTTGGTTAGGATATTTGTGACATGACAATAAAGGAATCTTGAATGGAAAAAAAAAGTTTTCCAACAGAGTTGAAACAAATCATGAAGGGCCTCCTCTCCTCTCCTGAGACCGAGAAAATGCTCATCTCCAGGGATTACATCTGCTTGGAGGCAATGTTGAGAGTGGCTGCAAGTTTAATTTTACCGAGCCTATTGCTCAGAGAATCCTAGGGCTCTGATGGGGTGGATACTCAAAGAACATTTTTTTTAATTGGTCTGATGATCTGGTAGAAAGGCTTGAACAATGGTGCTTCTCTCTCCAACCACATTTTCTTCTTTCCTTCTTTTCCCCCTTTTACACATGGAATGCCCTGGGCAACACCATCAACAAGTCTTTTTAATACAGAGAGTGGTGGGTGTCTGGAATGAGCTGGCCGGGTTTGATGGTGGTAGCAGATACAGAGGCTTTTTGGAACTAAATGAATAGGCAGGGAATAGAGGGATCACATGCAAGCAGAATTTAGGCATCATGTTCAGTGCAGATATTGTGAGCTGAAGGACCTGTTCCTGTACTGTACCATTCTATGTTCTACGACAAGGCCCCTAGATATCTGGTTAGCATCACTAACAACATCCTCGTAATAGCCTTTCCCATTAAGATATTTTCATTGTTAATACCCATGAAACAAATGTCCATTCACGTACCACTTCTATTGAGTGATGAGACAATGAACAGCAACAATAAAGCCACCATTTCAAAACTTCAGAAAAGGTTCAATATGAAGTTAATCAGAGACTACATCAATCCACAAAAGGACAGTCTACATTATATTTTTTAACACTTGGATAAATGGGAATATTTATTTTCTGTTTTTTGTGTATTTATTCTCTCCTTAATTCAATTAAGTATCATATTTACCTTCTATAGTTTATTGTTTGCAAAGTAAGAATGTTGGTGCCTGTAGACATTGCACAATGTTATCCCCTTGAGAGCTGTAACCTGTGCAACAATGGATGTGAAAATTATGGGCAGAGTTGTGCACAACTCCCATGGGTTTATGATCCTGAAAAATCTCCATATAATCCTGTTGTTGAATAAGATGTAGTTGTCTGGATTCAATGAGGATGATGTGGAAAGCTTACTAGAGCCTCATGGCAAAGAGCTCATGGATGAGGGTCTGTTAGCATTGAGCAACACAGACCATAAGAAGGGCAACAAGCTACTGACACTATATCATCACTGCCAAAAAAACTGAGCATGAAGAGGCTATTGAGGGTTCCTCCCCTCTCGACAAAATGATTGTGATCTTCAGAGATGACCATCCCAAAATGGAATGAAGCATTCACAGAGCCTGCCTGATGGAAAATGCTAGGTTTTGCTCGAAGGAGCTTTATCAGATAAGAAAGAGCAGGAGTTGACTGGCCTTGTATTGACACCTTCTTTGAACCTCCATCAACAGCTACCCATGAGCAATCACAGAAAGAACCCTGGTCTCCAACATCACACACTCCATCAAAGTCAGATTCACCAGTTCCAACATCTAAATGACAATGTCTCATGGACACGATTGAGTTTTTTTTGAAACGGTGTCCCAGAAGTTTGATGAGGGTCGGGTGATGGATGCTATCTTTGCGAGCTTCTTATCTCTGTTAGCTTTAGCAAGCTCTTTGACAAGGTCCCACATGGTAGGCTCATGAGATCCAACCCAAGACCTTTCAAACCTTTCCCCTCAAAGACGCATTCCACCTGAACTCCATACAAAGAATGGACAATGAGTACAGCAGGGTCCTGGCCGAGTTCCCTGCAGTGCTTACCCCCCAATTCACCACGGTGATTCCCTAACATGGAGTACAGCACCACATCCTGACCCAGGGCCCATCACTACATGCAAGGGCAAGGAGCCTTCCTCCGGAGAAGTTCTGGCTGGCAAAGGAGGAATTCAGGAAGCCGGAGGAGCTTGGCATTGGACACCCCATAGGCTTCTCCCTGCACATGATACCCAAAGCAACTGTGGACTGGAGACCATGCGGCGACTACTGCTGGCTCAATGAGGCCACAACACCGGATCGGTATCCCATGCCGCACATCCAGGACTTCGCGGCTAACCTGCATGAGGCAAGGATCTTCTCAAAGGTGGACCTTGTGTGGTGATATCATCAGATCCCAGTACACCTTGATGATATCCCGAAGCTCACCATCATCACTCCGTTTGGCCTCTTCGAATGCCATTCGGGCTAAAGAACACTGCACAGACCTTCCAGCGACACATGGATACAGTTGTCCAAGACCTTGATGGCATCTTTGTGAACCTGGATGACATCCTAGTGGCAAGCAGGAATCAACAGGAGCATATGGTGCACCTCTGCAACCTCTACACCTGACTGAGAGAGTTCAGCCTGATGATCAACCGAGCCAAATGCCAGTTGGGATTGGAGGCCATCAATTTCCTGGGCCACAGAATTACCAGGGAAGGAGCCACACTGCTACCCAGTAAAGTGGAGGCCATCTGGACCCAACATGACCAAGGGACTACAGGAGTTCTTGGCGATGATCAATTTCTAATCACAGGAGCATCCCCTCAGCTACCCAGATCATGTAGCCCATGTTCAACTGGATAGCAGGCAAGGCAAAGGACGTCACCTGGGAGGGGGAGTCAGCGGAAGCCTTCGTGAAGCCCAAGGAAGCCTTGGTGGATGTCGCTCTCCTGACACATCCAAGGTCAGACACTCCAACAGCTCTGACGATGGATGCCTCATGAATGACAATCAGTAAAGTTCTGTAGAAGAAGATTGAAGTAAGTTGGCGGCCACTGGCTTTCTTCAGCAAACATCGGTGGCCTCCGGAACTGAAATACAGCACTTTGGACAGAGAGCTACTGGCGCTGTACTTGGCCATCTGCCACTTCAGGTACTACTTAGAGGGCAGGGCTTTCACGGTCTTCACAGACCACAAGCCCCTGACTTTCACCTTGGCTAAAATCTCAGATCCCTGGTCAGCCCACCAGCAAAGACACCTGTTTTACATCTCTGAGTACACCACAGATGTAAGGTACTTCTCCGGCAAGGACAAAATGGTGGCCAACACACTGTCCAGGCAAAGTATCCATGTGCTATCGAGGGGAGTGCACTTTGTGGCACTGGCAGAGGTGCAGCAGAGCGATGAGGGGATGCCCCAATACAGGACTGCCATATCGGGGCTGCAATTCCAGAACATCCCAGTCGGCACAAGTAACACCACCCTCCTGTACAATGTGGCCATTGGTCAGGTCAGACCTATCATCCCGGTGGCTTGGAGATGACAGGTTTTCAACATCCATGGATTGGCTCACCCATCCACCAGAACCACAATCCAACTGATGGCCAGCAAATACGTGTGGCGTAGATTACGTAAACAGGTCAGTGGGTGGGTGAAGGTGTGCACGCAGTGCCAAACAACCAAGACCCCAGCTAAGCAATTCGAGCCCACAGAATGAAGGTTCGACCACATCCACATGGACAGTATCAGGGTTTCCGCTATCTGTTCACGATGGTCAACTGCTTTACCAGGTGACCATAAGCAGTCCAGCTGGCAAAAATGCCCACAACCACATCCATCAGGGCCCTCATCTCGTCCTGGGTTGCATGGTTCAGGATACCATCCAACATCACATCTGACAGAGGGGCCCAGTTCACCTCCAGCCAGTGGGGTGCCAAGCTGCATCACACCACAGCTTACCACCCACAGTCCAATGGGTTGGTGAGGAGTTTCCACAGGCAACTTAAAACCATGCTCATGATCAGACTCCAAGGACCCAACTGGGTAGATGAGCTACCACGGGTGCTGTTGGGCATCTACACGGAACCCCAGGAGGACCTCAATAACTCTTCATGGCCAAACTCATCTACAGAGCTTCACTGGTGATCCCAGAAGAATTTGTACCATCCCCAGGCAGACAGCAGGACAACTCTGCAGCATTCCTCAGCAGGCTAAGGGAAAGAGTCAGCAACCTGGCCCTGATTCCACCTTCCAGGCACGGACACGTGAGGACCAACAAACCCAAAGACCTGCAGGACTGTGAGTATGTTTTCATTCGCAGGGATCCACACTGTCCACTGCTTCAAAAGCCATACGAGGGTCCATTCTGGGTCATCCACAACACTGGGGCCACATTCGAGCTGGAGGTCAGAGGCAAGTTGGAGGTCTTCACCAGAGACAGGCTGAAGTAGGCACACCTGGTCAAGACACCAGCACCACGCCGAAGAGGCAGGCCACCAAAGGCTGCAGAGACTTTGCCTCTGGGAACCAAGGACAATAATAAGAACAATACCACCAGTTCTTGGGTGAGTCATGTGGCAGCCCACCAGGCACCAAGTGCAACCAAATACCAGCAGCCTGCGCAGCGGCACTGGCCCCAACAAGCGAACTGGCAGGTGAATGGCAAGGGCAGCTTAAAGCCAGTAACCCCAAAATGGTGCTGGCCTTGCTGCGCAGCCAACACACAGGGACAGCGCACGGGGAAGAAGAGCATTGTTATGCAGCAAAGTACCCACATTTGGGAAACCCGCTTTTGTTATGCATGTTATGATGTCAGCCAAAGGGGGGGGTCACAGTGGGAAAAGTGGAAGTATAAAAGACAGGCCTGAGCCCTAATAAAACTTAAGAGCTCAACCTGACTACACTACGTGTGTGTGTCTTCTTTCGAGTAGTGCACGGCTACAACCTCTACCTATTCCTGGAACCTTCTTGTAATGATAGGGTGCTAGTGATCCTGCTGACCACTAGAGGGAGTCAGAGACTAGTTTGTTGGAGATCAATTGGATTCAAGATGGATGCCTTCACACAGTCATGTTATTTAGCTAATATAGTTGTTTTCAAAGTACATCAGTATCTTTATTACAATAAAAGAAACATCACATGGTGCCAGGAATGGAAAAAACACCAGGAGTGGAAGAAACACCAGGAGTGGAAGAAACACCAGGAGTGTACAGAATGTGTATCAGTCATTATCAGCAGAGGTATGGGGAGTGTAAAGACTCCTGACACTTTAAATTGGTCTGGAAATGTCAACCACAAGTGAAGGATGTTTAAACAATGATTCGTGCTATTGTACTTAATAGCAAACCTGAAGCACAAGATTGCACTGCCATTCACAGTGGCAGGACCTCAAGAATTAGAGGTTTCCAACACATTTGTTTTTGCCAAGTTCATCAAGGTTATCAAGATTGTTTGATAAACACTGTTCACCAAAGAAAAATGAAATGTTCAAGAGTTGTATGTTTCATTAACGCACACAGCTGCAGGGAGAGAGCTTTAATACTTTTTTTAAAAAAACAAACGAAATTAAAAGCAAGAATATACAATTTTGGATTGCTGCAAGATTCAGTGATCTGTGATCAATTTGTGTTTGGGATTATTGATAAGTGAGAGAGAGATTGCTGTGGGAGACAGAACTTACTTTAGGTGGAGCTGCAATTCTGTACTACACCAGTGAATTAGTTCTGTAGTATGTGGAAAAAGTTTGATGAGAGTGAAAACAAAGGGATAGCCAAAGCAACGGTGTGGGTCCACACACAGAAACAAAATAAAATGAGATCCAGGAAGCAACAAGAAAATGGAGAGACATTCATGTGTTACATGCACCAAAACAATGCCCAGTCTGAAATAAGTGCAAAGGCCAGAATCACTATGCAAAGGGAAACAAAACAGAAGTGAAAGCATGCATAGTGTACACACTATAGAAGAAATTGTCCTCAGTGATACACTTTTTGTTGGCATGGAGGCACAGGAAGATTATGAACCAACAGACACCGATCAGCAAAGCATGAAAAAAGTTGAGCAGGACAAGTGGACTATATCATTGCTGGATACAAGCACAAAGGTCAATTTGATCTGTGAGCATGACATCATGGAAATGAAGATCCAAGAAAATCCTGTCAAAGCCTACAATGGACAGAGCATTGAGCTCCATCTCAGGATTGCAGTAGTCCCAGATTGGACTACTTACCCAGGTTAAAAGCAGGTAAAAATTTAAGCCCAGTCAAGAGGCTATACACACCAGGGAAACGTACTGTGTTAGCTGATGCATTATCCAGGGCAATGATGCAGAATGAAGCACACAATGAGAGTCCCAGGATGTGAATCTCCATGTGAATCTGAATCTCTTCCCATATCTGTCATGAAATCCAAGCAGATCACAGCTAAAATAGAAAAGGACACAGTTCTACAGAAGGTCATCAAGAATCTGAATGAAGGATGGCCTAGAGGTGAATGTCAGCTATACTACAACATCAGAGCTGAGTTGAGTGTTGTCAATGGGCTTCAACTCAGACAGAGCAGAATTATCATTCCTCAATCACTGTGACAAGAGATGTTGAAAAGGGTGCATGAGGGGCACCTGGGAATGGAAAAATGCAAGAGGAGGGCCAGAACTGCTGTTTATTAGCCAGAGATGAGCACCAACATCGACAGGATGGTTTCCAGCTGTGAGACCTGTTTGAAACATCACGCAAAGCAGACAAAGGAACCCATGATAATGACTGACTTACCAGCAGAACCATGGAAGAAACTTGAGACTGATCTGTTCCACATGGATGAGAATAATTACCTGCTGGTCATTGACTTTCTATCGAACTCTCCAGAAATTGTGCTGCTTTCTAATATGTCTGCTGCTTGTGATCAAATATATGAAATCAATCTTTGTAAGACATGGAATTCCTCAAATTGTCTACAGTGACAATGGACCATGTTACAGCTGTAGAGAATTCCAGAACTTTCCAAAAGAGTATGATTTTCAAGTCCTCTGCATCCACAGTCAAATGGAAAAGCAGGAAAAGGAGTTCACAGAGTTAAACAGTTGCTCAAGAAAGCACTAGACAGTGGTTCAGATCATATTAAGCTTTATTAGTTATAGAGATTCGCCACTTGAGGATAATATGAAACCCGCTGAGCTTCACTTGGGACCTAGACTATACATCATACTCTGCAGACCCAAACAAGAACAGAGATGTCAAAAATGTCAAATGGAAACCAAAGTGTCTGCAATGGAGACAAAAAGCAAACTATGAGAAGTCAGTGAGAAGCTGAGGGCCACTGGCACAACATGACACAGGGAGACTCAAAGTTGCCAACACTTAGGACCAAAAGGCCACTGTTCTGGAGGATGCAAATCCAAGAACCTGTCAGAACAGAGGAAGATCAAATACTGAGGAGGAATCGAAAGAGCCTGCTGAAAACACAAGAGGCACTGAAGGAATAGACAAGTGCAGAAGATCCAGCCTACATAGCAACAGAGGAAGCACCACCAGTGCTTAGATAGTAGTGGAATAGCAGAGCCGACACAAGCACCTGTGTTAAGAAGATCCACAGGCGTTATCAAGGCAGCTGACAGAACTGCACACTTAAATAGTTTGTGCTGCTGAAGCTATGTTTAGGTTTGTGTTAAACTTTGAAATGAATACAGTATTAGTGTGTCATTAAAACATCTCAAGGAAAGGAGATGTAATGATACAGAACTAGTGATCCTCCTGGCCACTAGAGGGAGTCAGAGTCTAGATTGTTGGAGCTCAGATAGAATCAAGATGGATGCCTCCACACATTCATGAGTTCTATAGTTAATAAAGTATAGTGGTTTTAAAAGAGCACGTTTTTTTATTACAGTGAAAGAAACATCACATTTTCCCCACCCATTTGCTTATCAACAACCTTCCGCTCTCAGCCTGAAAGAGATTCTAAGATACTGCTTCCACTGCCCCAAGAGCTCCAAAGAATCATCACTTTTCTGTCCGAAACAAATGGCACAATCTTAAATATTGTTAAACAGTGGCTCTTCATTCTTGACGTTCCCACAAGAGAAGCCATTGTCTCCACACCCACCTCTGGATCTTTTATATTACACTTGGTGAGTACTTAGTTAGGGGCTGTTATTGGTTTTATTTTCTGAATTAAAAATTGTAATTGTTAATGAAAATGTTATTATATCAGGTACTTTTATTACTGGGGGTATATACATCTACGCTTACAAACATAAACACAAGTGTAGCGTGGGTCTTTACCTAGTTTTGATTTAATCTTTTGAGCCTTAGAAAGTAACCTGAACATTGCAATCAAATTTAATAAGAAATGTCTCGCCAACTTTGATATTGTTACTAAGCAAAACCTTTTCAAGGAAGGTAACCATTCGATAAATTAAAAGTCCCTCAAGCGAGAAACTTATGGATACTCCAAAATGGACTACTCTTTATATTCTTCCCCCAGATATTCAGTTGCATTGGAATCAAATGAAATGGGAGACTGGGTGCAATGCACAGCAGGTGGCCGTCTCTTTTGAGTTACCACCCAAGATGAATTTTTACCTCTTCGAGCTCTGAATAGGGTCATGCATTTGGCAGGAGTCAATGTGCAGAGGTAAACACTTCCTTGTGTGGAAAGTAGCTACTGGCAAATGAGTCATTCCTCATACATCTGCAGTATGTATCTCAAGGGAGTAGTGAATGGTGTGTGTGGTGGAGGGAGCAAATGAATTAGCTTTGAAGTCATTAACATAGCACTCTTATTGGTCCATGACGTTTTACATTGCACAATGTACACACTTACAGCTGGGGTACATTTTCAATTGTGGAACTGCTTAAGTTACCAGGCTGTGCCTCAACCCTACCCCCAGGCATTCTTTCACATGAACCTGGCTCTTTACCACCTCCATGTGCAGCTCTCAAATGAAAACATCCCCTACAAGTCACAACACTGGTCTTTCTTGTACCCCAAACCTATCAAGACTAAATGAAAATTGATTTTAACTATTTAGAACTTGAAACCTCAACTATACCTGGCAGAGGAATTACCTTGTCAAGGAATTGAATGAAAGAGGGGCAGGGTTAGCACCATGCCCATACAGGGCCAGAGACCTGGGTTTGAATCCACCGATGTCTGGAAGGACTTTGTATGCTCTGCCTGTGATCCATATGGGTTTTCACCTTGTGCTTTGGTTTCCTCCCACATACAGGGTGAGGTGGTTAATTGAGGACATGGTGTATTTTTGGTGGCACAGGTTCATGGGCCAGAAGGGCCTGTTACAATGCTGTCTAGGTAGTCCCTTACTTATGACTGTAATTGGGACTGAGGGATCAGTCGTATCTTGGAATGGATGCAAGTAGGAATTTTGCCCATGCACGTGGAGTATTGAAGGCTTCAAGCAAACTTTTTAATCAAACCTTTTTTTTTTAAATCCAATTTTTGTAATACTTGACGAACTATAGCAGGGGATGCAAGAGCCAAAATGTGTGTTCTTACATTGTAGTCGGTGACCTGGGGTCCAGGGCTGGATGCAACCATCATGATTCCTGTGCACATGCATGAGCCTTCAGTTGGTGCATGCACGCTGGGTTCCCATATTGGAGTTTGGTTGGCGCATGTGTGAGAGTTAAGTGCCCTGACATTAGCGCGAACCCCCGTGCATGCACCAATCGAACCCCAAATACATGAGGCACCATGCATGCACCAACTGAACTCCAAATATACGAACCCCATGCATGCACCAACCGAACTCCAAATACACAAACCCTCCATGCATGCACCAACCAAACTTCAATACATGAATCCACAGTGCATGCACCAACCGAACCCCAAATACGTGAACCACTGTGCATGCACCAATTTAACCCCAAATACGTGAACTACCATGCATTCTCCAACTGAATCCCAAATACCCAAAACCCCATGCATGTACCAACTGAACCTCAAATACATAAATCCCCGTGCATACACCAACTGAACCCCAAATATGCGAACCACCGTGCATGCACCAACTGAACCCCAAATACGCAAACCACTGTGAATGCACCAACCAAACTCCAATATATGAACCTACTGCACATGCGCCAACCAAACTCCAATGCTCGAACCCACTGCGCATGCACCAACCGAACTCCAAGTATGCAAATACCCCTACGCATGCACCAACCAAACTCCAATACACGAACCCACTGCGCATGCACCAACCAAAATCTAAATACATGAACCTACCACACATGCACCAACTGAACTCCAAATACGCGAAACCCCCCCCCCCCACACATGCACCAACCAAACTCCAATGCACAAACCCAGTACACGTGCCAACCAAAGACTTGCACATGCGCACAGGAATTAAGATGGCTGCGTCCATCTATGGACCCCAACTAAAAAGGTAAGAACACACATTTTGGTTCTTACATGCCCTGTATACCTGTTATGATTTGTCAAATACAACATAAACCACATAAATTTTATATTTTTTCATATATATATTTTTTAAAAATTCAGTTCTAAATGCAGATGGACAGAAGTCAAGTAGGTCATAAGGCAGAGAGTACCCATACAACTAAATTAAATTAAAATCATACATTAACCCTTTTGCTGCTGTGTCAAGTGCAACCCCACTGTGGTATGTAGAGTGAGACTCCAGTTTGTCATTTGAAATGACACAGAAAAGATCAGTTTACAGCAGTGTGTAAAATGAGGGCAAGTTGCTTCCTCTGTTCAAAAAAATTATGACTGAAAGACAAGAAATGTAGATGCTGAAAATTAGAGTGAACAAAGTGAGGCTGCAGGGGTTAAATGGGTTAGGCAACGTCTGGGTGGAGAAATAGATCATGATTTTGGTCTGGACCCTTTATTGTGTCTAACAGGGAGGGGAGATATAAAGGGAGAATGAGAGGAGTGGCTAGGTAGGTGAAAAGATACTGCAGAGAAGAGGAAGAGAGAATTATGGGAGGAGCCAATGGAGAGAGCAAAGTGGGGACAAGAGCAGGGAGGAGAGATGGAAACAGCAGAACCAAGCAGGCCTACCTACTGCTGAAAAATTCAGTATTCATGTCTGTACAGAAGGAATATGTCGTTTCTTAAATATGGCAATGGATGAGACCAAGGTCAGACATTTCCACATGTCTATGGGGAGGTGAATACTGGGAGAGAGGGGCTCCAACTCGGACCCTCAGACAGACTTCATGAAGCCATCAATGGATCTGCTGTGGGCCTCACCAGTATAGAAGAGGCCACATCGAGAGCCTTGGTGAGGTGTCTGCAGAATTTCGCCTTTCCTGAAAGGACAGTTTATGGCCCTGGATAGAGCTAAGTGAGAAAAATGTTGGGACAAGTTTTGAACCCTAACAGGGTGGAAGGATGATTGGAGGAATTATTGAGTCCATTCAGGAAAATTATTTCCATCAGCAGATGCCTTGATAAATACAAGTGTTGATTTTAATGCAACCCTTGAAATGTCTCACTGGAGAATCTTCTGTAAAGTGGGGATTTTCAAATGGAATATTAGAAACTATGAAAGAACCATAATCCATAATTCTTATTTAAAAAAAAAGATGATTTTACAGGGAAACTCAAGGGAAAGGAACTAATTGGAAAACTCGTTCAGAGGGAGGGCTCAGGTGTGATTATCCAGCGGGAACCCTGAGGCTGGTCACATCTTCATGCTGGTCAAGTCGGCAGCTTTAAATAACAATTGTGCATTTACCTGAGGTAATGCTCAACATTTCCACTTCTCTAAATTACAGCAGCAATTTAAGTGGGAGCTGTTATTAGGGAGCTCATTGGCTTTCAAGGGTGTTTTCTCTGATTTCAGATATAAGTGTATTAAAAAGGAAGGGGATTACTACAACCCATAGCGGGTGGGGGAAAGGGTGAACTTCCAGAGGTAGCACAGGATGGGAAGTGTGTGGAAGCTCATTTTAAATATCGACTCAATGTCAGTGTCTGGAACGATACAGACTCCAAGTATTTCACTATGAGGAAACATTTTGTGCTGTTATATACAGTATTTCAAAGCTGATCCCTTGAAGCGAAGGTGTTCCAAAGTTAATGAGCCTAGATTAATTGTCACCTTATGTTTCAAACTGAACAGATGCAATATCTGCCTTCAGTCACCTTATGATTGGGGAACCCAGGCTAACAAAATGATTGGAAGGAAAACACTAATGAAAAGTGTCCCTTAATCATCTAGGCATTCAAATATAAATCAGAGTACAGCGGTAAAAGGGTTTTATACCCAAAGAAGATAACAGCTGCATAAAGGGAAATCAATACATTTCCATAAGACTAAAATTAGGCCATTGGTCCACCCAACCATTCCATCCTGTCTGATTTACTATCCTTTTCAACCTAGTTCTTCTGCTTTCTCCCCTTAACCCTTCCTCATCAAGAACCTATCTCCCTCTGTCTTAAATATTCCCAATGATTTAACCTCTGCAGCTGTCCATGGCCACCAATTCCATAGGTTCACCATCTTCTGGGTAAAGAAATTGCTCCTCATCTCTGTTCAAATGGTACATTTTTGTATTCTGAGGCTGTGACCTCTGGTCCTAGACTCACCATCCTCTCGATGCCCACTCTGTCCAGTTCTTTCATTATTTCATTGGTTTCAATGAGATTGCACCTCATTCTTCTAAACTCATTCTTCAAGTAATATAGGATTGATGCAGGAGAGTGACACTAAGGCACAAGACCAATCATTATTTAATTAAAGAGAAAAGCAGGCATGAGAGCTCAACAGGCTTACTCCTGTTTTCATTTCTTCGACTATACTCAACTGCAATTCTTCATTCATGTTAAAGGTTGGATCTTAGGAACAAGTAACTGCATCAAAAGTTGAAGGCGATGCTGACTTGGGTGACATAGTTCACAATAAGAAACCCTGGAGCAGAATACAGAGAAATAATGTGTAGACTGCATTGTTAAATGGCAAATTTCTGGCAGGCAGAGTGCGAACAGGATAGCAATAAACTTGGCAAGCCCCAATTGAGAAAACAGAGAGAAACTAGAAGGGCTCAATGGGTCAGGCAGCATCCATGGAGGGAAATGAGTGATCAATGTTTTGGGTCGGGACCCTTTATCGAGATTTTCATCCAGTTTCGATTAAGGTCCTGACCCAAAATGTTGAATGCCCATTTCCCTCCTTAGATGCTGTCTGACCCACTGAGTCCATCCAGCTTTTCTTTGGTTCACTCAAGATTCCTGCATTTGCAGTTTGGTGTTAGATAAAATTCAACCCCATCATTCAACACAGGCTAGATCCCTAACTTTCAATAACTATGCTTCAATTTATTGTTAAATACTTGACTGATTATCCTCTCTGGATAAGTAAAACTGGACAACAATGTTTTTTTTTCCAAAAAGTTTGCTTCCTGAAAAAATTGAGGATTATGCTAAACCAATTCAAGCTGAACACGATTTGCTGTTTCACATAGGAAGTTGGAGAAACATTAAATTAACTTTTATTGAATTAATCATGTTTAATTGCATAATGATGCTGATGCATTGCGGGAGGTTGACTGTACATTTCACAACAAACGTGAGGAGCCCAGGGTTTGTCTTGGTAACCAATTTTACATCTGAAGTAGAGCTCATAGGCTTTCGTAATAAGTGCAGACATGCTGCATCTTTGGCCCTTAAAAGTATACTTGCCACAAATGTAACAGCTGTTGCAAAATTGACGAGACATTTCTATTGTATTGAATCTTCTGGAAGACAGTAAACACTATTGTTAAGCATACTCACTCTCCTATTGCCTGAATTACATGTGCATCAACGTGCATTCAATCTATATCTATGTAATGCATGTGAGCAGTTTTTATAGCCTGTCTGCATCTATCCTGACTAAGCATGCCCAGACCTAAGACAACATTTACCTAGCACCTGCGCTGAGTAGTTTGACCAAAACAGCTTGTTTTTTGAGCAATATACTAGAAGACAAAATCTGACAGGAAATCACAAGAATAGGTTAGATCTAAAAAAACAGTATCTGAAAGGAAAATTTTAAACTTTTTTTTCTGTAATCAGCAACCCAAAAGTTTTCAGGAAGCAAGATCTTCTTAGTTTATTGTAATCATTCACAATGAAATTGAAAAAACACATTAATTTTTAAGACAGTCTCATAAGGTCATGAAAGACCTTTGTACAATTTGTTCATTTGGTACTCAACCAGTCGGTTCTCCACGTCACAACTCATTAGTAAAATAAAAGATTAAATCTGGAGCAAAACAAATTAAATTCAATTTGCAATGCAGAAAAGTGCTGGAGAAACTCAGTAGGTCACACAGCGTCAATAGGAAGCAAAGAGATATACGCAAAGTTTTGTACCTGAGCCTTTCGTCAAGGTATGAGCAAAAAGCAGACAGGCTCCTGAATTCAATCTGTCACTCATCAGTCTTCAGGGCAATATATTTAAACTAGAAAGTCTGCAGATGCTGGGGTCAAATGCAATACAAAAATGTGCTGGTTGTCAAAAGTTCAGCTCAGACTTTTTACACAAATTGGAAGATGGGATTGCATGTTTTCGGATCACAAATTTGTTTCCTTCAATGCACATTTTCCTGTTGCCAATGCCAACAGTGAATGTAGCTCAATCACACAATGCCTCCAACTCACCAGTGTGGATGACATGGACTTGGACTCCTCACTCTCAGAGCCCTGTTCATACACAGCACAGTTCTCAGTTGCTAGAAGCCAATAATCAGTCCCAAAGGCCACCAAAAAGAGAAGCAGTCCAAGAGCTCCAATAACCCCAGCGACAAAGGCCACAATTCTAACTTTCATGGTCTAGTTAAAGTTTGCAAGGTGTGTGTGTGTGTGTGTGTGTGTGTGTGTGTGTGTGTGTGTGTCTGTCTGTGTGAGAGAGAGAGAGAGAGAGAGTGAGAGAGGGGAATAGAGAGGCACACACACACACAGACAGAGAGAAAAATCACATGGCTATTTTAAGTTGGAGATCAACCTTGTTTTGTAACTGGTGCAAGTTTTACATTGCTATGCCTCAAACGTATTAAAATAGATGACCTTGACAGCTGAACAGATGAGAATGAAAAATAATTCAACTGCTGTTGCTAAAAAAGGGTAAGAGCTTAGAGCTGAAGTGCTTCTTCATTCAGTTTCCTTTCCAAAAATAGCAGAGAAACTCAAGGCCCCAGCGGTGATGAAAATTGGTCTAACTCCGAAAAAGTGGAATATTGTTTTTATACTAGTGGCTCAGGCCAGTGATCTGGAGCCCACGTGTGATGGTTGTAGGGAAACAAGTGGTTGCAGTACTACAAATGCCACAGATCCTATAAAACCATAGAACATTATAGCCCTTCTCATCTCTGAAGGGCACAGATGAGCCAAACCATTTTTTTTTTGCCTAGTCCCACTGACCTGCACCCAGTCCACAGCCCTCTATACCTCTCCCATCCATATACCGGTCTAAATTCTTCTGAAATGTTAAAATTAAGTCCGTATTCACAGCCTCAGCTGGCAACTTGTTCCACACTCCCACTGTCCTCTGTGTGAAGTTCTCTCTCATGTTCCCTCTAAACTTTTCCCTTTTCACGCTTAACCCATGTCCTCTGGATGGAATCTCACCTACCCTCAGTGGAAAAAAGTCTATCTATATTTACTCTGTCTATCCCCCTCATAATTTTAAATGCCTCTATCAAATCTCCCCTCATTTCTCCAGGGTATAAAGTCTGAACCTGTTTATCCTTTCCTCATAACTAAGTTCTTGAAGTCTGGGCAATATCCCAGTAAATAGTCTCTGCACTCTTTCAATCTTATTCATATCTTTCCTTTAGTTAAGTAACCAAAACTGCACACAATACTCCAAATTTGGCATCACCAATCTCTTATACTTTACCATAGCATCCCAACTCCTGTACTCAAAAATTTGATTTATGAAGGTCAATATGCCAAAATCTCTCTTTACAACCCTATCCATCCGTGATGCCACTTTAAGTGGCATCTGTATTCCCAGATTCCTCAAATGCAACACCTCACACTTGTCTGCATTAAATGCAATCTCCCATTTTTCAGCCTATTTTTCCGACTGGTCCTGATCCCTCTACAGACTTCTTCACTGTCCACAAAATCCCCAATCTTAGTGTCATCTGCCAACTTGCAGATCCAATTTACCACATTATCATCCAGATCAATGATGTAGATGACAAATCCCAGCAACCGATCCCTGAGGCACACCACTAGTCACAGACTTCTAGTCTGAGAAACAATCATCCTCCACTACCCTCTGGCTTCTCCCGTCCAGCCATTATCGAACCCAGTTCACTACTGCACCATGAATACCTAGTGCCTGAACCTTCCTGACTAACCTCCTATGTGGGACCTTGTCAAAGGCCTTACTAAAGTCCATGTAGACAACATCCACAGCCTTTCCTTCATCAACTTCCTGGTAACCTCGAAAAACTCTACAAGATTGGTTAAACATGACCTACCACACACAAAGCCATTTTCTGGCTATCTGTTCCTCCCTCAGGGTATAATACTTGTGACTTACATGGAAAGGAACTGGGAAGGCAACTTCAGCCCAGATTAAAAAGTGAAGTGATTATAAATAAGTATCTAACAGTCTGATTTCAAAATTCCTCTCCCTAAGATTTTAGTGCATCCTTCAACTGGATTATTTCAAATGATGAATACTGCTGTTAAAATAGCATGGAAATAAATTCATAATTAGCATGTTATTTGCATTGATCCTTCCTAGGATATAGACTGCAAATTAGGATGTGCTTCTTGTACAAGTTATGCAAGTCAACAATTCAACAGGGCAATGATGTCTTCATGTGGTATTTAAGCCGGCATGTTGGGAAGGGCATTGGTGAGGAGATTAATCTGTTAGGGGTATGCAGGCTGATGTTTGGGAAGGACATTGAGCGAACTCATGGGTTCTTGTGATATGCAGGCTGACATATCGAGAAGGACTTTAGTCAATGAGGCTGATGTTCCTTTATGGTACGCAGGCTAGCATATTAGTGAGGTCATTGGATGATATAAAAGTCTTGGACCTCGAGTGGAAACGTGTGAGGAATGAATAAGACAAATTAAAATACCAATAACTGCTTACCCTACCACACTGTCCCACATGCATACCCACTCACAGACAGAAACCTCAGCAGACACTCCAGATCCATGTATCTTGGAGTGCAGCTCAGTGTTAAGTACTATATGGTTACTACACACTAACAAGACAGGGGGTGGCTCAAGGTTGCCAAACAATACTACGGTTCTGCTCTAAGTGTAGTGCACACCTTATCAATGACTCATCCAGCAATGTCCATAGTTAAACAACCTGGCGGAGAGCAGCATTTGTAGATGGGGCCAAGGACCAGAAAGAGAGAGAGAAAGAGAGAACTGTCGCACATGTTGTTCTGAGCTGAGTGTCTGGCCCTGATGACACTACATCATTCAAATGAGCCAACGATAAAGTGTACACTAATGGGTGGCCGGAGTCCAACCTTGATTGGCAGGTGATGTGACTTCCGACTAAGTTCCGGACAGGGAGGTCACATGATCTTCTACAATCCACAACATTCCAGACAGGGAGGTCACGCGGTCCACCGCAGTCCACTTTCACCCAGGAAAAAAGTGCTGGCTGTTCACCCTACAATGTCTCTCTTAATCTTCTATATCTCAATTAAATCGCCTCTTGCCTTTGTCACTCCAAAGAGAAAAGCCACAGTTCTGTCAGCCTTGCTTCATATGACATGTTGTACAATCCATGCAACATCTTGGTCAATCTCCTCTGCACCCTCTCTAAAGCATGGATATCCTTCCTGTAATGAAGTGGCCAGAATGGGATACAGTACTGTTAAAGACAGCAAGAGAGGAAGTTGCAGAGCACCCTACGATCATGTTTCAATCCTCTCTGCTGGCGGAATGGTGCCAGTGGACTGGATGACTGCTAACATTGCACTGATGTTCAAAAAGTTAGGGAGGGATAAATGAAATACCATAATTATGGTTTGATTAGACTTCAGGGATGATTCAATTATTGCAATCAATTCTGAAGGACCAAAACTTCCATTTACCAAGACATTGATTGAGGACATTCAAGGTAGTAAATTTCGGGGAAGGTTTTGATGGATTAATCTATTAGCATTTTTTATATCGGATGAGGAGGACACGTCCAGTTAATATTTCCTGTGTGGATTTCCACAAAGACTTTGTGCAAGGTCACATGTGGCAAAGTGGCTAAAAATATATCTTATGGGATACAAGCAAGACCGGTAAACTGGATCTTCCAATGCACTCAGTGGGAGCCAGCAAGTTGATGGTTGTGAGAAGATCTGTGGTCCAACAATGCTCAATTCTTGGTCCCTTGTTGCTTGAGCATATGTTAGTAATTTGTCCAAATACAGGGGGCATGTTGGAAAAAATGTGCAGCTTATACCAACCAATGTTAGCCATAAAAAGGAAGATACAAATGATCTGGTCATTTGGACAGCAAATAGAAATCCATGCAGAGAAGTGTGAGGTAATGGATCTAGAAAGGTTCAAAAGGTGTGATACATGATAACTAGAAGGATATCAAGTGCTATGGATGGACCAAGTGAATTCTCACAACCATGAACTTGCAGAACAGTTAATATGGTTACAAAAATAATAAGCTAAAATTGAGAAGTTGATGGGATTGAATGGGTCAGGGTACAAATGGTCAGGCAACATATGCTGGGAATCTTTATCAAGACCATTTGAGATGAGAACGTCAGCCTCTATAAAACATTAATTGTCCATTTCTCTCCAGGAATGCTGCCTGCCCCACTGAGTCCCTCCAGCTACTTGTTGCTTGATCAAGGTTCAACATCTGCAATTCTTGTGTTTCTCAGAATGCTTTTGCTGCTTTAGCCAAGGCTTAGAATCTGACAGTTTGTGCTGGAACTGTTAACAACACCAGTTAGACCACAGCGTGAGTTCTGCATGCATTTCTGGACATCATATTACAGGAAGGATGTGATTGCACCAGAGAGAAGATTTACGAGGGTCCAATATAATTTTCTCCATCAATTATATTATGCTCCACAAAAACTAAGTGGACTTAACTCTAATTATTCCAGTAAGTGTTTTTGATGCACAAAAGAAATAGGGACTTATTTTTAACATGTGGTATGGCCTTGTGAAAAAGTGGAAATATTTTGGAATGATTTGAGTGTTTTATTAGGACAAATTATGAAGATAAAGTTACAAAATGATCCAAGAATATTTTTACTCATGGAAAAACTGAAAATGTAGTATCATTAAGTAGATGGCATAGTGAAATCCAAAATTGTATACCTTTAGAGAAATAACATAGTTTAAGGAATAGAGTTGAATTTTTTTATAATATTTGGAAACCATATATGGATTTTATGAATACATTTCCATCCACCTCAACCACCCCTATCAATTAGGAAATAATAGATCCATCAGGGAGGTATGTAATGATAAAATGTCAGATATATTCAGAATTTTGGAACTTACTCAATGTATACGCACCTAATGAAGAAGATCAAAAATTTATGCAAGATATCTTTTTGAACATCGCAGGTACGCAAGGGAATATACTAATAGGAGAGGATTTAAACCTTAATTTGGACTCAAACATGGATAAAACTGGAAAAAAGACTAACAGAAAGAACAAAGTAACCAAATTTTTAATTAAAAGATGCAGGAAATGCAACTTTTGGATATATGGAGGAAACAACACTCATAGGAAAAGGAATATTCATATTATTCGGGTAGACGTAAAACATACTCAAGGATAGACCTATTCCTGTTATCAGCCCACATTCAAGGAAGAGTTAAGAAAATGGAATATAAAGCTAGATTGTTATTGGATCATTCACCCCTGTTATTGGCAATAGAGATGGAGGACATCCCACTGAGAATGTAAAGATGGAGATTAAACTCCATGTTACTTAAAATACAAGATTTTAGAGAATTCATTGAGTGACAAATTAAAATGTACTTTGAAATAAATACGGAATCAGTGAAAGATAAATTTATACTATGGGATGCAATGAAAGCATTCATCAGAGGACAGATAATAAGTTGTGTAACTAAGATGAAGAAGGACTACAATTGGGAAATAGAACAGTTGGAAAGAGAAATAACAAATACAGAACAAGAATTAGCAATAAAGGAAGATACAACTAAAAGAAGAGAATTGACAAAAAAATAAAATATGAAACACTACAAACATAAGGTGGAGAAGAACATAATGAAGACAAAACAGAAGTATTATGAGCCAGGAGAAAATCGCACAAAATACTAGCGTGGCAGCTTAAGACAGAACAAACTAAAAGAACGGTATTGGTATCAAGGAAAAAGGACAAACAAATTACATGTAACCCAATGGAGATCAACGAAAACTTCAGGGAATTCTACAAATAACTATATCAAACTGAAAATGAAGCGAAAGAAGACAAAATAGATGAATTTCTAACTAAAACTGAACTACCAAAATTGCAAACAGAGGAGCATAATAAATTAATAAAACCATTTGAAATAGAGGAAATATAGGAGATATTTTTTAAAAAACTACCAAACAATAAAACACCAGGAGAGGATGGACTCCCCATAGAATTTTATAAAACATTTAAAGACTTATTAATTCCTCCTCTCCTGGAAGTAATGAATCAGTTTGAAAAAACACAAAACATACCAGATTCATGCAAAACAGCAATAATTACAGTAATACCAAAGACAGGGAAAGATCCACTAGCACCAGCATCATACAGACCAATATCTTTACTTAACACAGATTATAAGATAATACCTAAACTATTAGCAAACAGATTGGCCAAAAAAATAGTAAAACTAGATCAAACTGGATTTATTAAAAAAAGACGAACAACGGACAATATCTGTAAATTCATTAACTTAATCCATGCAGTACAAGGAAATAAAATTCCAACAGTGGCGGTTGCTTTAGACGCAGAGAAAGCATTTGACAGAGTAGAATGGAATTATTTATTCAAAGTACTACAAAAATTCAACCTACCAGAGAAATATATTAATTGGATTAAAGCATTATATAAGAGACCATTGGCGAAAGTGACAGTAAATGGATATATATCAAACCAATTTAAATTAAGCAGATCAACAAGGCAGGGATATCCACTATCTCCCTCACTGTTCGCATTAGCTATAGAACCACTAGCAGAACTGATAAGAACAGAAAATAAAATAAGAGGGATAAAAATAAAAGAGAAGGAATATAAAATCAGTCTATTTGCAGATGACGTTATAATATACTTAACAGAACCAGAAATATCAATAAAAGAATTACATAAGAAATTGAAGGATTATGGAGAAGCATCGGGGTACAAGATCAACACAAATAAAAGTGAAGCAATGCCAATGAATAATGCAGATTTCACAAAGTTTAAGAAAGAATCACCATTTAGATGGCAAACACAAGCAATTCGATATCTAGGTATACAACTAAATAATAATCTTGACCATTTATACAAACTAAATTATCAACCATTAATGAAAAAAATACAAGATGACTTAGAGCACTGGAAAGACTTACCACCAACACTGATAGGAAGGATAAACTGTATTAAAATGAACATCTTCCCAAGGATACAATACCTATTTCAATCATTACCAATTCACCTAACAGAGAAATTCTTCAAGGAGCTAAAGAAAATAATAAGGAAATTCTTATGGAAAGGGGGGAAACTGAGGATAGACCTAGATAAATTAACAGAATGGTACAAACAAGGAGGCTTACAACTACCAACCTTTAAGAATTATTATAGAGCAGCACAAATAAGATACCTATCAGATTTTTATCAAACAAGGGAAAAACCAGATTGGACCAGATTAGAGCTAGATAAAATAGGGGAGAAGATACCTGAACATATACTATATAAGTGGGATGAAAAATTGGTGCAACATAGGAATTCACCAGTATTCCACCATCTGCTTAACATTTGGAAGAAGATTCACGTAGAAAGGAATAAAATAAACTATCAACTACCAAAATTAATATTGACACAAAATCAACTAATCCCTTTCACAATAGATAACCTTTCCTTCAGAGAATGGGAGAGAAAAGGGATCAAAAGTATAGAAAATTGTTTTTCAGGAAATAATTATTATTATACAAATGAAGGACAAATATAATATAACTCATCATACAAGGTTTGCATACCACCAACTGAAAACCTACTTGAAGGACAAATTGGGAAACAGTCTGAGGTTACCAGAAGGAAGCAATTTTGAATATGTGATTACAGATACAATGATAATTTAAAATTTATAACAAACATGTACATCAAACTGCAAGAAAAGGAGAACGAGGAAACAAACTGTAAACCTAAACAAACATGGGAACAAGATCTAAACATAAAGATAAAGAATGAAGCATGGGAAAAGCTATGCTCCGGAACTATGACAAATACAATAAACATGAGGTTACGCATGATACAATATAATTGGTTACACAGGCTATACATCACACCACAAAAGTTAAATAAATGGGACCCAACAGTATCAGACAAATGTTTTCACTGTAAAAAGGAAACAGGAACAATACATGCAATTTGGGCATGTGAGAAATTGAAAAAATTTTGGGAAGATCTAAACCAGATATTAAATAAAATCACAAAAAGCAATATACCAAAAAACCCAGAGATCTTTCTTCTAAGTAATATAAGAAATAAAGAATTTGGACTCGATTTGGATGGAGCACAAAAAAGATTTATTATGATAGCCCTAGCTGTAGCAAAAAAATGTATTAAGTCAACCTGGAAATTCGAAGATAACCTGAGAAAAAATAACATATAATTTAAGAAATAACATCACAATATTCAAACAAATATGGGAACTGTACATGAAACACAATAGAGAAATCCTACCATGGACCTCCACCACCTAAAATGACAGAAGTAGAAGACAACGAAATGAACTGACTCAGTATAAAAAAGTAAAAGACAAAAATTTCTTGTTTATTTTTATTAAGTGACGACATTGTTTAACAGGTTTAATGTATCTTATAGATTGAACTTTGAATAAATGGGAAGGGGGTGAGGGAGGGAGGGGGAAAAAGGGGAGAAAATGACACTGTATATATTCAAGAGAAAAATGTCTGTATATATTTTGGTCAGTATGGTTTATAGTGTGAAAAATAAAAGAAATTTTTAAAAAACCACCCTGTCACATTTGTGGCCCGAAATGTGAAGTTAATAAAACATTAAACACAAGTTTATCAGGTAAACTTCTCTGTGGCTTTTTATTCTCCGGTTTCCTTTGTTCTCCTGCTTGTGTTCTTATCTCTCTCTCATACCACGTGACTTCCGGTACATCTCATACATATTCATTATCATGACATCCCTCCTTTAATCAGAAATAAACTTTACCTTCAATTACCAATATCCCTCGGAAACATATAAACATCATAACTAATGGTAATACTATAACTCAACTACATAAAATTTACTTCCTACTGCACTCATACATGCACTTTATGATATAAGATTAAATTCTGTCCCAAAGTTATTATTAAAACTATGGCACAAAGTCTTCATATCGTTTGGGCGCTTTCCGGTTTCGTTTCGGCCTGCCTGCGATATTGTCGTCGCTTCTCGGTTGTTCACTCTCAGCGTCGGACATACTGCTCGCCACGGCTTCAGGTATTTCTGGCGCTCTAGTCACTTCATCAGGAGTGCTGGTAACTGCCTCTGGAACATCATCAGGTCTTTCAGTTTCAGCATCTCGTATTGGCCTTTCAACCTCTTCGCTCGATGTATCTCTGGACTGGTACCTTTTTACACCTGAGACATTTCTCTTATACAGGACTCCAGTCGGAGACTTGACTGTCACCATACTGCCACTTCTGGATACGACAGTATAGGGTTGATGGTAATAAGGTGTGTCTAGCTTACCACCAGTTTCATGCCTCACTAGAACATTATCTCCTGGCATAATGTCTGAGTACTTGGCTCCACGTTTTGAATCTGTGTACAGCTTTGCTGCACCTTTCTTTTCAGCATCGTGGTCCCTCATCTCCTGGTCATCTCGGATTTCCTTTATTTCTGGTATTTTTGTGCGGATTTTTCTCCCAAAAAATGCTTCTGCAGGACTTTTTCCAGTGGTTGCATGAGGCTTTGCTCGATAAACAGCCACATAAGATAGCAATGCTTCTCGCCAATTTTGTCCTTCTGCGTGTGCAATCCTCAATCGTTTTTCAATGGACTGATTTTGTCTCTCTACTTCTCCATTGGCTTGCGGCCATTTCGGAGTTACTTTATGATGGTGGATACCTGTGGTCCTCATGTATTCCGCAAATGTCTCTGAAATGAATTGTGGACCATTGTCAGAGTATAATGTAACAGGTAATCCGTATCTTGCGAATATCTCTGCTAATGCTTGTATTGTTTTTTCAGTGGTTGTGGACTTCAACACCACGTACTCATAGTATCTGCTGTAGTAATCTATCACTACCATAATTTATTCACCCATCGGTAAAGGTCCAAGAAAATCAACAGCTACGTCGATCCATGGTCCTGTCGGAAGTTGCATACTCCGGATTGGTTCTGGCGGATTACTCCTACTTGTGATTTGACATCCGTGACAAGTTTTAACAAATTTCTCTGCGTCTTTATCACAACTTGGCCACCATACCTTGGTTCTGAGGTTTTGCTTGGTACCAACAATGCCTAGGTGTCCTTCATGCGCTAAGGATACGATCTTCGGTCTCAATCTTTGCGGAATCACCAATCTGCAACCTCTTAATACACACTGTCCGATGCAACAAAGTTCATCTCGAATGGGAATGTAAGCCTTGTGAGTACACTTGTCCCATTGTCCACTCTGTATGCATTCTCTTACTTCCCTGAGTTCTGGATCACGTTCGGATTCTCTCTCAACTTCCTTCGTAGTCACAGCTTTCGGTGTTGCCTGAATAGCTACGAAGCGTACAAAGCTCTCTGTTTCTGTTCCCAATTCTGACTTGGATTGTGGACCACCATCCTTCACCAATCTGGACAGCGGATCTGCAATGTTTGCTTTCCCTGCAATGTGGATTACTTTATATTTGTAGGGTTGTAGTCTGAGTACCCATCTCTCTATTCTGGCACATGGTTTGGATCAAGGTGCATAGATCACCTCTAATGGCTTATGATCTGTGATGAGTTCAAATTCAATGCCGTATAAATATGCATGGAACCTCTCACAGGCCCATACAAGTCCGAGTGCTTCTTTCTCTGTCTGAGAGTATCTTCTTTCCACATCTGATAGCGATCTGCTGGCATAGGCAATGATTCGTGGTCCTCCATCATGCATCTGGACCAACACGGCTCCTAAACCAACCTGGCTGGCATCCGCTATGACTTTGGTTGATGCCGCCGGATCGTAATATCCAAGAGTTTTTGCATCTGTCAGGCTTTGCTTCAGCGCTGTGAACGCTTTCTTCTGCTCAGATCCAAACTGAAATGGTACACCTTTCCTGGTTAGTTTCCTTAGTGGTTCTGCCACTGTAGCGAAATTAGGAATGAACTTTGCACAAAAATTAACCAATCCCAGGAAACTCCTCACCTCTGTTGTGTTCTGAGGTGCACGTGCTTCTTTAATAGCTTTCACCTTGGCCTCTGCAGGGTTTAGTCCTTCCCGTGTAAGTCTGTGTCCCATGAAGTCCATTTCTGACACACCGAACTGGCACTTGTTTCCATTCACGGTAAGGCCTGCCTCCTGTAGTCTAGATAGTACACGCCTCAACCGTTTGTCATGCTCTTCCTTCGTTGGTGCATGGACTATGATGTCGTCAGAAATGTTGGCAACTCCAGGAATGCCTTGAATCACTCGATGGATTTCATACTGGTAGATCTCCGAAGCTGCATTAATTCCAAATGATAGTCTCTTGTAACGATACAATCCACAGTGAGTCACAAATGTTGTCACATCTCGGGAACCTGGATCCAGCTCTAATTGATAATAGCCCCATTTCAGATCAATTTTTGAGAATACCTTGCTGGTAGTTAGTTCTTGAAGTATTTCCTCCACTGTTGGTATAGGGTGTCGTTCTCTAATTATAGCTTCATTGGCCATTCTTTTTTTTTTCCATTCTCATGTCAACACATAGTCTTATGTCACCCTTTGGTTTGGGCACAATTACTACGGGACTGACCCATTGTGTCGAATGTTCCACCGGTTCAATAATGTCTTGTTCGATCAATTCTTTAATTTTGGCTTCGACTTTCCCACGAAGTCCAAACGGAGTTCAGCGCATTGGTTGTGCCTTGGGTTTGACCGTTTCATCTACCGCTAGCTTCAATTGTCGACCTTTCAACTTTCCTACTCCTTGGAAGACTGCGGGGAATTCTTGCTTCATATCCTCGTATGACTGAATTGAATTGACACAAGCTCCAATATGAAGTATTGCCAGGTCCTGCACTGCGCTTCTACTCAGCAATGGTTCTCCCCTCTCTTCTATGACCATAAACTCTGCTTCGGTGTACTTATCTCCAGCTTCAACAGTTGCAGTAAAACATCCAATGGTCTGCAATGGCTTGGTTGCTGTGTATGGATACAGTTTCTTGGAACACTTCTTTGAGGTACAGATGATCTTTTTCCTTTTCAACTTCTCCCATAAATGTCGATCAATCACATTACTGTCACTGCCTGAGTCTACAATGACCTGCACTGTCACTCCACCAATGATCACTGGGACCTTCTCATGATGTACTTCATTCAACGTAAATTGGTAACAACTCTGTTCCTCCTGGGTATCATCATCGTCACCGTCTATCTGGCGAATGGTATCTTTCTTTCCAGGATACTTTCCTTTCCCCCAGGCTTTGCCTTTGGAAGTTGTACTCTTCCTCTTCTGGTCTGCATTGGACTTGCTTTTGCACTTCTTTGCAAAATGGTCCTTACCTCCACACTTTCTGCAAACTTTGCCTTTGGCCGGGCAATATGGGTCTTTTCCAAAGTGACCTCGGTTTCCACATCGATAACACTCCACGTCCTGTGTCGACGTATATCTTGGCTGGTTATGGCGATGTGAGAGCCTCTTAATTTGTTGGCTTGAGTTGTCTTTCAGGGTCATGGTATGAAATTGCCCTTCAACAGCCTCTAATGCAGCAGCAATGGTTAAAGCATCGGTGAGTTCCAAATCACTCCCTCTTTCCAGTAGACGTCTTCTGAGTTTATCTGATCTGCAGTGCTGTATGACTTGATCCAATAATTGGTTGTCCAAATCAGCTGGCATGTAATTGCATCCAACAGCTAGCTGGCGTAGTCTCGTCACGTACTGAGCAATTGTCTGGGCATCTTCTTGTCTCGTTCTCCGAAACAAATGGCTTTGAAATGTAGCATTCGGTGTCACTACATAGTGTGCATTTAATGCATCTACCGCTTTCCGGTACTCATCCTTTCTTCCAGTATTCAAAAGTGTCTTAAATGTTTCCCGAACTGAGGGTCCTGCAGTGAAAAGAAGTAACGTCCTTCTCTGCGCTTTTTGTTTAACCGTACCGGTATCTAGAAATAGGCCACGACTCTCAGCGTAGGATTCAAATTCTTCCAGCCATGCCTTCCACTTCACACTTACAGTGCTTGCATCACCCGTTGGGTCAAAATGAGCAATTCCACTATGTCTTAGAAAGTCACCATCTGCCCCAGCCATGAGGAAATATTCCAGCTCCAAAAGTACTGAGTCACAGAGAAAATTCTTATCACCTTGAAGTTGTTTGTAATCCTCTGTAATCTTGTTTAGTCTTTAATTTTCTTCAAGCTTCTTTCATCCTCGTCGCCAATGTCACATTTGTGGCCCGAAATGTGAAGTTAATAAAACATTAAACACAAGTTTATCAGGTAAACTTCTCTGTGGCTTTTTATTCTCCGGTTTCCTTTGTTCTCCTGCTTCCTGTACATCTCATACATATTCATAATCATGACACATCCCTCTCAATTAAAGACCATAATAATAATCAATGACTATGTATATGCTGACTATATATATATATATGTAGTAATAGGTGTTCTTTCCTTCCTTCCTTTTATTTTCTTTCTTTTGAGGGTGGGTGGGGGAGGGGTTGGAAAAGTCCTTTTTATTGTATCACTATGCAAACTAAATGATTAATGTTATATTATTGATTTTTTTTTGTATTAATATATAATAAATAAAATTTTCCAAAAAAAAGTAGATTTACAAGGATGTTTCCAATTCATTCCAGCACTGATCTAATATTGGATAAATGTGCCCAACTTGTTTTGAGCAAAGAAAGCTGAAGGAAGATTTTGTTTTAAGAAGTTAAAACTTATGAGGAGCTTAGATAGAGTAATTAGAGAGGACATTTCCCCTAGCAGAGGGGTAAAGATCAAAGGGGTAATGATAAATTAAATGATAGAAGGATGAGATGGGAGGGCAGAAATATTCAACCTGACTTGCTGAACTTCTAGGAGAAATATTGTATTTAAACACTCTCACCTGTATTCATTCACCTGTCACCTGCCAACCTGTGCTTCTTACTCTCCTCCCTAGCACCCTTTTATTCAGTCATCTGTCCAGTTCTTGCTATACCTGATGAAAGGTTTCAGCCTGAAACACCACCCGTGTATTGCCTTCCATGGATGCACTGATTTCCTCCTGTTCAGTACAGTCACCTTCAAGGTTACGCTAGAGGGTGGGATTAGTTATGAGAAAGGAGTAACAAATGTTTTTGGTCCTATGTAGAAGTAATGTAGAGATACACTGAAATTATTACTTGCAAGAAGGAAAAAGGTGCACATGCATCTTTGAATAGTTTATGGTTGGGGTTAGGTTAATAAGGGGAGGTTCAAAGCGTGATAACCGTTGGATTAAAAACTGCTCTTGAACCTGGAGGTGCCAGACTTCATGCATCTACCTGAAGGGACCAATGAGAAGAGGTTGTGGCTAGAGAGATGGGATCCTTTATAATGTTGACTGCCTTCTCGAGACAGCACCTCACGTGGGTGCCTTCAATGGACGGAAAGTCAAAGTCTTTAATTCTGCATTTCTGGGCACTCGAGTTCCAACCAGACTGTGGTGGAACCAGTCAGTATACTTTGCACAGTGTACCTGTAGAAGCTTGATAGACATGCCAAATCTCCTCAGACATCTTAGAATGAAGAGGAATTGCTGTGCCTTCTTCACATTTGCCTCGATGTGTTGGCTCCAGGCCAGAGACCCCTCTTCTTGACTGACACAGTCGCAATGGGGCCAAATAGCATCCAACATATTCCATGACCAGAAGATGAATTAGCTTTGACCAAAGGACAAAGTTATGCTCTGAACAAGTCATGTCAGATTAACAGGACAAAGTTATGCTCTGAACAAGTCATGTCAGATTAACAGATCATACTGTAATCACCCTAAATCTTGCAGTAGAGGCCTGCAGCCAACAGCTTGAGAGAGTGGCCGTGAACCCTGCCCTCAGCCAGGTGCAGCTGCAGCTGAACCACGGCCAATCAACTTGCAGCAGAGGCATGGAATAGGCCTCTCAGGTGTTGGTGTTCCTCTAAAGCACAGTGAGGTGGGTTCTGGACGATGAGGGGTGGTGAAGATTTATCTCCTGCCTGGACTGCCATTTGTAACTTGCTTGTAATTTGAGTTCTATGAGGTTTTCATGGGAACATTTGGAGGATTCCTGTTTGAGGATCACTGTCACCTGCAAATCAAGTGCTCTGCACACCTCCAACCAACAACACTGATCCCCCACTCATCAGCCTGAACAGGTCCTTGCGCACATCACTGCTGTGTTAATATTTCCAGATAAATATTGATGTTCTCCTTTGAAATATCATGGTTATTTTAATGCCAAGTCTCACCCTTGATATTTCAACTAACAAAAGAAGAAATCTGTCAACAATCAATAGCAGCCTGTCGTTGTTTTAAGAAAAAGAAATTGCATCTGTTTTACAGTTAATTGGATCCACTGACCTTGACTCTCAGTGCCAAGGAAAATCAACAAGGCCACAACTAAGTAAAGACCTCCATCATACAAGTGGGACTGAAACAGGAGGCAGCTAATGAAAAGGTTTAATCAGGCAGAGCATTCTTGAGAGTAAAAACCTTCATTCAAATGAGAAAATGAGAGTCATTCAGCTAAAAATTCAGAGAATATCTAAGCTGAAGCATATATTTAATCTGAGACAGTCTCCTTGTTCATCACAAGCTTGCAAATATGCCTGCTTTTGATGTTGGATGCAACTGCCAGTGAGTAAGCGGGATAGAAACACGTGTACTCAGAGGGCCATCTGCAATTAGGATCAGAAGGAATTGCTAATCGGTACACCCCCTTGTGCTGGAAAGATTTATTCTTCTGAGAGGGCATACTGTGCCCCTCTGAAATAATAAATTTGTTACATTAAGTGTTCTCCTCATTTGTGACTTCAAAGATTCTGATGCAAACTCAGTCTTGAAGACTATTTTCTGTATTTTATTTCAGCTTCTGTGACACTAAGATTCAACTGGTGTGTCCCTTGTTTCAGTAGAGCAATAGCAAAGTTGGCTATGGCATGTTGTTGCTGACGGTCTTATCTCATGATATCTAACCCCGCTTTTGACCTCCCCCCCCCCAACCACTGAGAACATGTGGGGCAGCAGAATCGGATGTCAATAAATGAGCAGTCTAAAATTCAGCATCACTGCCCCTTTAGTTGCAGAGGAATCTACAGCATGGAAGCAGGCCCTTTGTCCCATTTTGTCCACTTCGTTCTAGTTTATTGTCACATATAAACTGTAAAGTTCCTTTTGCGAGCAGAGGTTCAAAACAGGAGAGGGATCGAGGGGGAGAGGGAGAGAGAAAGTGGGTGCGAGGGAGGAGGGAGAGAGAGGGAAGAGGGAAAAGAAGAGGGTTCAGATAGTACAGAGCAAAGGAAACATTGTTTTTACTTATGTGAGGTTTGTTCAAGAGTCTGATTACAGCAATAAAGAAATTCTTGTATCTGGTAGTACATGCTGGCTAACTTGCAGAAATGAGCTGCTCCCATTTGCCTTCAGTTACCCATAACCCTCTAAATATTTCTGATTCACGTACCTGCTACATATCTTTTAAACATTATAATTGAACTCACATCTACTCGTTCATCTGGAAACACCCTCTGTGTGAAGCAAGTGCCTCGATAGTTCTCTTTTAAATCTTTCCTCTTTACCTTAATCATTTGCCCTCTAGTTTTAGACTTCCCCTACCCTGGGGAAAAAAGAACTGTGACCATTCATCTCATGGATTGCTTAAGGTGGTATGTGAGTGGGAAGGGAAGGCTGAGAATCACTGCTCTAGACCCAATTGTTACTGAAATATTTTGCATGAGAATATTTGTCATTGGCCCATTTCCTTTGGAGTTATGAAACCGTGCACAGTATGTACAATTATGTACAATTAAAACAGTGGTTTTCAAACTTTTTCTTTCTACTCACATCCCACCTTAAGCAATCTCTTACTAATCACAGAGCATCTATAGAATACTTAAAGTGGGATGTGAGTGGAAAGAAAAGTTTGAAAACCACTGGTCCAACCAACCCTATCCCTGTAACTGTTTCTTGAACAGTTCCATAAAACCTACTTGAACTACCTCCTCTGGAAGCCTGTTCCATGCACAAAATCTAAGTGTAAAAAAAGCTACCCATCAAGTTCCTATTCGAACCCCCCCCCTTCACCTTAAATGCACATTCTCTCATTCCTGAGACCTCTCAAACAATTCTGTGTGATCATCTGATCTATTCCTCTCATGATTTGTTACACCTCTAAGAGATGAGCCTTCATCCCCTTGTGCTCCAAAGAATTAAGTCCCAGTTTGCTCAACCTCTCCCTAGAGCTCAGACACACACGCCCCACCCCCCATCAACCCCAAGTCATGGCAAAATCATTGTAAATTTTCTCTGCGGCCTCTACATCTTTCCAGTCGCACAGTGATGAAAGCTAAACACAATACTCCAAAATGTGGCCTCACCAATAACGGTCTGAGAGACCTGAACTACCTTGAACTCAAGCCCTCCAATCTTGGCACCATCTTTGTGAACATTTTTTTACACCATTACACAAATCCAGCAACATGGCGATAGAAGGAGAACTTACCGTATATTTCAGCATATAAGCACCAAAAAAATGTGGTCGTCTTACAGGCCAAATACAAAAACGTGTCTTAAAATTCTACTCGAAATACCACCTGATTGGTTCCATAACCCAGTCAGACCCCACCATACAACAATTTTTTTTAAGCTACGGTCTATTAGTACCTCTTGTGCAATGTGATTTTCCAACTCTGGCCAACAAATGATTCCTCTTCTCATCGAACATTGTTTCTTGGGGATTTTTCTTAAAACATTATTCGTTCTCCACTCTCTTACCACCTTCTCAGTTATGTCAGATGTCCTTGCAGCACCACAGTCAGTTGATTCCTTGGCCACTTCAATGACTTTTAACTTAAAAGTTGCTTCATACTTTCTTTGTTTTGCTGGTGGCTCCATGACACCCACCTTCCGGCCATGCCCAACAGCTCAGTTAATGCCACACCTGCTCATTCAGCATGTTTTCTTTGGGAGGGGGAGTTGTCTTAGATACCCAATAAATGATAAAACCATTATTTGGTGGATCTACATCCACCATGTACAGCTAAGTACCACTTTACGGCATTATATTTCATTTTCCACATCTCTGATTATTCTCTTAATCTTTCTAAATCCTTCTGCAGCCTCTCTATTTCCTCAACAATCTTTATGTGTCATCTGCATACGGCCACAAATTCATCCAATAATCCAAATCATTAATATAGAACATAAAATGAAGCAGACCCAACACCGAACCCTATGGAATACCACTAGCAACTCAGAATATGATCCCTGTGTTCTGACTCTTTCTTCCTGCCGATCAGCCAATACTGTACCCACGCTAGTGTTTCCTGTTATACCATGGGCTCTTCTGTTGTTAAGTAGCCTCATGCGGCACCTTGTCAAAGGCTTTCATAAAAATACACAAGATCCTTTATCTAGTCTGCTTGTCACTTTTTCAAAGAATTCCAATAGATTTGTGAAGCAAGATTTTCCCTTAAGGAAACAATGCTCGATTTGGCTTAACTTGTCATGCGCCTCGAAGATCTTTAAAATAATATTGAAATACTTGAACAAATATGGGAGCCATACATGAAACATAATAGAGAAAACGTACCGGGGACATCTACCACCTAAAATAATGAAAGGAGAAGGAAATGAAAAGAATTGACTCAGTGGAATTTCTTGTTTATTTTTATTGAATGACAACATTGTTTGACTGGTTTAATGTATCTTAGATTTTGTACTTTAAATGAATGGGGGGGGAGGTAGGGAGGGTGGGATGGGAGGAGGGAGGGGGGAGAAAATGACACTGTATATATTTGAAAAGGAAAATGTATGTATCTTGGTCAATGTGGTTTATGGTGTGAAAAATAAAAAAATTTTAAAAAAAGAATAGACTCCAACATCTGGCCAATCAATCACTAACGTCAGGCTAACCGGTTGATAATTTACTTTCTGCTGGCTCTCTCCCTTCTTGAATAGTTGGGTGACGTTTGTTATTATCCAGCAACATGGCGATAGAAAGAGAACTTACCGTATATTTCAGCATATCAGCACGAAAAAAATGTGGTCGTCTTACAGGCCCAATACAGAGGCTGGAGATACGTTGTCTTACCTGAAGGTTGTCTTACACATGTTACTTTCCATTTGCATCACAAAAAGTGGTCAAGAAGTTCTGCTGAACGGTATTTGGTCTTTTAGAATACAAGAGATTCTAATATTCGACTTGAATTTTTCTGTGTCATTTCTGTCCATTCAACACTTTAGGTTTACCTATATTTAAAATTAAATTAAATTTCGACATACAACACGGTAACAAGCTATTTCAGCCCATGAGTCCGTGCCTCCCAATTTACATCCAATTAATCTACTCCCCGGTAAGTTTCAAATGATGGGAGGAAACCCGGGGAAACCCCACACAGACATGGGGGAGAAGGTACAAACTCCTCACAGACAGCAAAGGATTCAAATCCCGGTCCCGATCTCTGGCGCTGTAAAGGCCTGGTGCTAACCAGTGTGCTAACTGTTCCACCCTATGGTTGGCATATAATCTATTTTGTTCTCACTTATAAAACTTGGCAATGAATTGCAAAATTCTCATTTTCTTAATTTTGTATGGCAGACATGCTGGAGATTTGGCATACTGAGTCAATACAGGTTCAGACCAATTCTATCAGTCCCATTCTCCCACTTACTTCCCTTCAACCTATTGTCTCTCAAAGCCTATTCAGATTCTTCAATTCCCACCTACACACTGAGGATAACTTACCAAGGCCAATTCAACTACCAACCCACCCCCCATGTCTTTGTGATGTGGGAGGAAGCCCACACGTTCACAGGAAGAATGAGCAATTTCTACGCAGACAGCACCAGAGGTCAGGATTGAAAATGAGTCACCAGAACTGATCAACAGCACTAACATCTGCTTAACTGTTCCACTTACTTCTCATTTATTTTACCTCGCTGCAAACTAATCCCACTTGGCTGCAGATTTGTTGCTCACTGGGCTGATGTTAACAGAGAGAAAAAAAGGTTTTGGTGGGAATGGTGTCAAAAGTCACATGTAAGAAATGAAAACTTTGTAAAATAAATAATGACAGGGTTTGAGCAAACCCTGATTTTTATTTCTTTGCTCTGAATAAATATCTAAATTTAATGCAGTTAGTTAATGACAATGTTTTAAGAACCAAATGTATATGATTTCTATTTGATTCTTTATGAAACTAGGATGGTTGAATTATTTAAAAGAGGTAGGAGTGATGAGTCATGGTCTTTTCACACTCTGCAGCCCAACTTGTCCATTCCGAACAAGTTGTCTACCTGAGCTCATCCCATTTGCCTGTGATTGGCCCACATGCCTCTAAACCATTCCCAAGCGTGTATCTGTCTAATTGGGCTTTAAACGTTGCAATTGTACCTGCCTCTACCACTTCATCTGGCAGCTCGTCCCATACATCCTCCGCCCACCGTGTGGAAAAAAGCCCTCCTTAGGGCCCTTTCCACTCATTATACACTCACAGTGTATAATGAGTAGAGCACCGGGCTAAGCTCACACCTTTTAGTTTTAGGCACCCCTACCCTGGGAAAATGATAATGTCTATTATATAAAGATCTATAAAGATCTGGTCCTCCCTCGGCCTCCTACGCTTGAGGGAGAAAAGTCCTACCTATCCACTCTACATCTACAAGTCCACCAGTAATACCTTTCAAGCTTTATGACTGTTCATGTACCTGGGCAGCTAGAACTGTGCACAATATTCCAAATGTAGTACCATGAAAGTCTATTGTATTTGTCACATGATAACCCTACTCTTGACCACTGAAGGCAAGTGTGCCAAATGCTTCATGGCTGATTTTCAATCTCTTGTTGCTGTAGTCAAAGGTTCCCAGCTGCTTCAAAAGGGCATCAATCACTCCATTGCCCAAGAAGAGCGGAGGGAACTGCCTGAGAATCAGAATCAATTGTAACGAACAAGTCGTGAAATTCCGTGTTTTTCAGCAGCGTCATAATGCAAGCGTACATATTATAACCGTCTTTACAGACATACTACATACATACACCAGCGTACATATTATAACCGTCTTTACAGACATACTACATACATACACCAGCGTACATATTATAACCGTCTTTACAGACATACTACATACATACACCAGCGTACATATTATAACCGTCTTTACAGACATACTACATACATACACCAGCGTACATATTATAACCGTCTTTACAGACATACTACATACATACACCAGCGTACATATTATAACCGTCTTTACAGACAAACTACATACATACACCAGCGTACATATTATAACCGTCTTTACAGACATACTACATACATACACCAGCGTACATATTATAACCGTCTTTACAGACATACTACATACATACACCAGCGTACATATTATAACCGTCTTTACAGACATACTACATACATACACCAGCGTACATATTATAACCGTCTTTACAGACATACTACATACATACACCAGCGTACATATTATAACCGTCTTTACAGACATACTACATACATACACCAGCGTACATATTATAACCGTCTTTACAGACATACTACATACATACACCAGCGTACATATTATAACCGTCTTTACAGACATACTACATACATACTCCAGCGTACATATTATAACCGTCTTTACAGACATACTACATACATACACCAGCATACATATTATAACCGTCTTTACAGACATACTACATACATACACCAGCGTACATATTATAACCGTCTTTACAGACATACTACATACATACACCAGCGTACATATTATAACCGTCTTTACAGACATACTACATACATACACCAGCGTACATATTATAACCGTCTTTACAGACATACTACATACATACACCAGCGTACATATTATAACCGTCTTTACAGACATACTACATACATACACCAGCGTACATATTATAACCGTCTTTACAGACATACTACATACATACACCAGCGTACATATTATAACCGTCTTTACAGACATACTACATACATACACCAGCGTACATATTATAACCGTCTTTACAGACATACTACATACATACACCAGCGTACATATTATAACCGTCTTTACAGACATACTACATACATACACCAGCGTACATATTATAACCGTCTTTACAGGCATACTACAAACATACACCAGCGTACATATTATAACCGTCTTTACAGACATACTACATACATACACCAGCGTACATATTATAACCGTCTTTACAGACATACTACATACATACACCAGCGTACATATTATAACCGTCTTTACAGACATACTACATACATACTCCAGCGTACATATTATAACCGTCTTTACAGACATACTACATACATACTCCAGCGTACATATTATAACCGTCTTTACAGACATACTACATACATACTCCAGCGTACATATTATAACCGTCTTTACAGACATACTACATACATACTCCAGCGTACATATTATAACCGTCTTTACAGACATACTACATACATACACCAGCGTACATATTATAACCGTCTTTACAGACATACTACATACATACTCCAGCGTACATATTATAACCGTCTTTACAGACATACTACATACCCACCATGACTACCAGCCCCCCCACATCTCCATCGGGCACACAAAACTCAAAACGGTCAACCAATTTACCTATCTCGGCTGCACCATTTCATCAGATGCAAGGATCGACAATGAGATAGACAACAGACTCGCCAAGGCAAATAGCGCCTTTGGAAGACTACACAAAAGAGTCTGGAAAAACAACCAACTGAAAAACCTCACAAAGATAAGCGTATACAGAGCCGTTGTCATACCCACACTCCTGTTCGGCTCCGAATCATGGGTCCTCTACCGGCACCACCTACGGCTCCTAGAACGCTTCCACCAGCGTTGTCTCCGCTCCATCCTCAACATCCATTGGAGCGCTCACACCCCTAACGTCGAGGTACTCGAGATGGCAGAGGTCGACAGCATCGAGTCCACGCTGCTGAAGATCCAGCTGCGCTGGATGGGTCACGTCTCCAGAATGGAGGACCATCGCCTTCCCAAGATCGTATTATATGGCGAGCTCTCCACTGGCCACCGTGACAGAGGTGCATCAAAGAAAAGGTACAAGGACTGCCTAAAGAAATCTCTTGGTGCCTGCCACATTGACCACCGCCAGTGGGCTGATAACGCCTCAAACCGTGCATCTTGGCGCCTCACAGTTTGGCGGGCAGCAGCCTCCTTTGAAGAAGACCGCAGAGCCCACCTCACTGACAAAAGGCAAAGGAGGAAAAACCCAACACCCAACCCCAACCAACCAATTTTCCCTTGCAACCGCTGCAATCGTGTCTGCCTGTCCCACATCGGACTGGTCAGCCACAAACGAGCCTGCAGCTGACGTGGACTTTTTTACCCCCTCCATAAATCTTCGTCCGCGAAGCCAAGCCAAAGAAAGAAGACATACATACACCAGCGTACATATTATAACCGTCTTTACAGACATACTACATACATACTCCAGCGTACATATTATAACCGTCTTTACAGACATACTACATACATACTCCAGCGTACATATTATAACCGTCTTTACAGACATACTACATACATACTCCAGCGTACATATTATAACCGTCTTTACAGACATACTACATACATACACCAGCGTACATATTATAACCGTCTTTACAGACATACTACATACATACTCCAGCGTACATATTATAACCGTCTTTACAGACATACTACATACATACTCCAGCGTACATATTATAACCGTCTTTACAGACATACTACATACATACTCCAGCGTACATATTATAACCGTCTTTACAGACATACTACATACATACTACAGCGTACATATTATAACCGTCTTTACAGACATACTACATACATACACAAGCGTACATATTATAACCGTCTTTACAGACATACTACATACATACACCAGCGTACATATTATAACCGTCTTTACAGACATACTACATACATACACCAGCGTACATATTATAACCGTCTTTACAGACATACTACATACATACACCAGCGTACATATTATAACCGTCTTTACAGACATACTACATACATACACCAGCGTACATATTATAACCGTCTTTACAGACATACTACATACATACACCAGCGTACATATTATAACCGTCTTTACAGACATACTACATACATACACCAGCGTACATATTATAACCGTCTTTACAGACATACTACATACATACACCAGCGTACATATTATAATCGTCTTTACAGACATACTACATACATACACCAGCGTACATATTATAACCGTCTTTACAGACATACTACAATACATACACCAGCGTACATATTATAACCGTCTTTACAGACATACTACATACATACACCAGCGTACATATTATAACCGTCTTTACAGACATACTACATACATACACCAGCGTACATATTATAACCGTCTTTACAGACATACTACATACATACACCAGCGTACATATTATAACCGTCTTTACAGATATACTACATACATACACCAGCGTACATATTATAACCGTCTTTACAGACATACTACATACATACACCAGCGTACATATTATAACCGTCTTTACAGACATACTACATACATACACCAGCGTACATATTATAACCGTCTTTACAGACATACTACATACATACACCAGCGTACATATTATAACCGTCTTTACAGACATACTACATACATACACCAGCGTACATATTATAACCGTCTTTACAGACATACTACATACATACACCAGCGTACATATTATAACCGTCTTTACAGACATACTACATACATACACCAGCGTACATATTATAACCGTCTTTACAGACATACTACATACATACACCAGCGTACATATTATAACCGTCTTTACAGACATACTACATACATACACCAGCGTACATATTATAACCGTCTTTACAGACATACTACATACATACACCAGCGTACATATTATAACCGTCTTTACAGACATACTACATACATACACCAGCGTACATATTATAACCGTCTTTACAGACATACTACATACATACACCAGCGTACATATTATAACCGTCTTTACAGACATACTACATACATACACCAGCGTACATATTATAACCGTCTTTACAGACATACTACATACATACACCAGCAAACATATTATAACCGTCTTTACAGACATACTACATACATACACCAGCGAACATATTATAACCGTCTTTACAGACATACTACATACATACACCAGCGTACATATTATAACCGTCTTTACAGACATACTACATACATACACCAGCGTACATATTATAACCGTCTTTACAGACATACTACATACATACACCAGCGTACATATTATAACCGTCTTTACAGACATACTACATACATACACCAGCGTACATATTATAACCGTCTTTACAGACATACTACATACATACACCAGCGTACATATTATAACCGTCTTTACAGACATACTACATACATACACCAGCGTACATATTATAACCGTCTTTACAGACATACTACATACATACACCAGCGTACATATTATAACCGTCTTTACAGACATACTACATACATACACCAGCGTACATATTATAACCGTCTTTACAGACATACTACATACATACACCAGCGTACATATTATAACCGTCTTTACAGACATACTACATACATACACCAGCGTACATATTATAACCGTCTTTACAGACATACTACATACATACACCAGCGAACATATTATAACCGTCTTTACAGACATACTACATACATTCACCAGCGTACATATTATAACCGTCTTTACAGACATACTACATACATTCACCAGCTTGCATATTATAACCGTCTTTACAGACATACTACATACATACACCAGCGTGCATATTATAACTGTCTTTACAGATATACTACATACATACACCAGCGTGCATATTATAACCGTCTTTACAGACATACTACATACATACACCAGCGTACATATTATAACCGTCTTTACAGACATACTACATACATACACCAGCGTACATATTATAACCGTCTTTACAGACATACTACATACATACACCAGCGTACATATTATAACCGTCTTTACAGACATACTACATACATACACCAGCGTACATATTATAACCGTCTTTACAGACATACTACATACATACACCAGCGTACATATTATAACCGTCTTTACAGACATACTACATACATACACCAGCGTACATATTATAACCGTCTTTACAGACATACTACATACATACACCAGCGTACATATTATAACCGTCTTTACAGACATACTACATACATACACCAGCGTACATATTATAACCGTCTTTACAGACATACTACATACATACACCAGCGTACATATTATAACCGTCTTTACAGACATACTACATACATACACCAGCATACATATTATAACCGTCTTTACAGACATACTACATACATACACCAGCGTACATATTATAACCGTCTTTACAGACATACTACATACATACTCCAGCGTACATATTATAACCGTCTTTACAGACATACTACATACATACTCCAGCGTACATATTATAACCGTCTTTACAGACATACTACATACATACTCCAGCGTACATATTATAACCGTCTTTACAGACATACTACATACATACTCCAGCGTACATATTATAACCGTCTTTACAGACATACTACATACATACACCAGCGTACATATTATAACCGTCTTTACAGACATACTACATACATACTCCAGCGTACATATTATAACCGTCTTTACAGACATACTACATACCCACCATGACTACCAGCCCCCCCACATCTCCATCGGGCACACAAAACTCAAAACGGTCAACCAGTTTACCTATCTCGGCTGCACCATTTCATCAGATGCAAGGATCGACAATGAGATAGACAACAGACTCGCCAAGGCAAATAGCGCCTTTGGAAGACTACACAAAAGAGTCTGGAAAAACAACCAACTGAAAAACCTCACAAAGATAAGCGTATACAGAGCCGTTGTCATACCCACACTCCTGTTCGGCTCCGAATCATGGGTCCTCTACCGGCACCACCTACGGCTCCTAGAACGCTTCCACCAGCGTTGTCTCCGCTCCATCCTCAACATCCATTGGAGCGCTCACACCCCTAACGTCGAGGTACTCGAGATGGCAGAGGTCGACAGCATCGAGTCCACGCTGCTGAAGATCCAGCTGCGCTGGATGGGTCACGTCTCCAGAATGGAGGACCATTGCCTTCCCAAGATCGTATTATATGGCGAGCTCTCCACTGGCCACCGTGACAGAGGTGCACCAAAGAAAAGGTACAAGGACTGCCTAAAGAAATCTCTTGGTGCCTGCCACATTGACCACCGCCAGTGGGCTGATAACGCCTCAAACCGTGCATCTTGGCGCCTCACAGTTTGGCGGGCAGCAGCCTCCTTTGAAGAAGACCGCAGAGCCCACCTCACTGACAAAAGGCAAAGGAGGAAAAACCCAACACCCAACCCCAACCAACCAATTTTCCCTTGCAACCGCTGCAATCGTGTCTGCCTGTCCCGCATCGGACTGGTCAGCCACAAACGAGCCTGCAGCTGACGTGGACTTTTTTACCCCCTCCATAAATCTTCATCCGCGAAGCCAAGCCAAAGAAAGAAGACATACATACACCAGCGTACATATTATAACCGTCTTTACAGACATACTACATACATACTCCAGCGTACATATTATAACCGTCTTTACAGACATACTACATACATACTCCAGCGTACATATTATAACCATCTTTACAGACATACTACATACATACTCCAGCGTACATATTATAACCGTCTTTACAGACATACTACATACATACACCAGCGTACATATTATAACCGTCTTTACAGACATACTACATACATACTCCAGCGTACATATTATAACCGTCTTTACAGACATACTACATACATACTCCAGCGTACATATTATAACCGTCTTTACAGACATACTACATACATACTCAAGCGTACATATTATAACCATCTTTACAGACATACTACATACATACTCCAGCGTACATATTATAACCGTCTTTACAGACATACTACATACATACACCAGCGTACATATTATAACCGTCTTTACAGACATACTACATACATACAGCAGCGTACATATTATAACCGTCTTTACAGACATACTACATACATACACCAGCGTACATATTATAACCGTCTTTACAGACATACTACATACATACACCAGCGTACATATTATAACCGTCTTTACAGACATACTACATACATACACCAGCGTACATATTATAACCGTCTTTACAGACATACTACATACATACACCAGCGTACATATTATAACCGTCTTTACAGACATACTACATACATACACCAGCGTACATATTATTACCGTCTTTACAGACATACTACATACATACACCAGCGTACATATTATAATCGTCTTTACAGACATACTACATACATACACCAGCGTACATATTATAACCGTCTTTACAGACATACTACAATACATACACCAGCGTACATATTATAACCGTCTTTACAGACATACTACATACATACACCAGCGTACATATTATAACCGTCTTTACAGACATACTACATACATACACCAGCGTACATATTATAACCGTCTTTACAGACATACTACATACATACACCAGCGTACATATTATAACCGTCTTTACAGACATACTACATACATACACCAGCGTACATATTATAACCGTCTTTACAGACATACTACATACATACACCAGCGTACATATTATAACCGTCTTTACAGACATACTACATACATACACCAGCGTACATATTATAACCGTCTTTACAGACATACTATATACATACACCAGCGTACATATTATAACCGTCTTTACAGACATACTACATACATACACCAGCGTACATATTATAACCGTCTTTACAGACATACTACATACATACACCAGCATATATATTATAACCGTCTTTACAGACATACTACATACATACACCAGCGTACATATTATAACCGTCTTTACAGACATACTACATACATACACCAGCGTACATATTATAACCGTCTTTACAGACATACTACATACATACACCAGCGTACATATTATAACCGTCTTTACAGACATACTACATACATACACCAGCGTACATATTATAACCGTCTTTACAGACATACTACATACATACACCAGCGTACATATTATAACCGTCTTTACAGACATACTACATACATACACCAGCGTACATATTATAACCGTCTTTACAGACATACTACATACATACACCAGCGTACATATTATAACCGTCTTTACAGACATACTACATACATACACCAGCGTACATATTATAACCGTCTTTACAGACATACTACATACATACACCAGCGTACATATTATAACCGTCTTTACAGACATACTACATACATACACCAGCGAACATATTATAACCGTCTTTACAGACATACTACATACATACACCAGCGAACATATTATAACCGTCTTTACAGACATACTACATACATACACCAGCGTACATATTATAACCGTCTTTACAGACATACTACATACATACACCAGCGTACATATTATAACCGTCTTTACAGACATACTACATACATACACCAGCGTACATATTATAACCGTCTTTACAGACATACTACATACATACACCAGCGTACATATTATAACCTTCTTTACAGACATACTACATACATACACCAGCGTACATATTATAACCGTCTTTACAGACATACTACATACATACACCAGCGTACATATTATAACCGTCTTTACAGACATACTACATACATACACCAGCGTACATATTATAACCGTCTTTACAGACATACTACATACATACACCAGCGTACATATTATAACCGTCTTTACAGACATACTACATACATACACCAGCGTACATATTATAACCGTCTTTACAGACATACTACATACATACACCAGCGAACATATTATAACCGTCTTTACAGACATACTACATACATTCACCAGCGTACATATTATAACCGTCTTTACGGACATACTACATACATTCACCAGCTTGCATATTATAACCGTCTTTACAGACATACTACATACATACACCAGCGTGCATATTATAACCGTCTTTACAGATATACTACATACATACACCAGCGTACATATTATAACCGTCTTTACAGACATACTACATACATACACCAGCGTACATGTTATAACCATCTTTACAGACATACTACATACATACACCAGCGTACATATTATAACCGTCTTTACAGACATACTACATACATACACCAGCGTACATATTATAACCGTCTTTACAGACATACTACATACATACACCAGCGTACATATTATAACCGTCTTTACAGACATACTACATACATACACCAGCGTACATATTATAACCGTCTTTACAGACATACTACATACATACACCAGCGTACATATTATAACTGTCTTTACAGACATACTACATACATACACCAGCGTACATATTATAACCGTCTTTACAGACATACTACATACATACACCAGCGAACATATTATAACCGTCTTTACAGATATACTACATACATACACCAGCGTACAAATTATAACCGTCTTTACAGATATACTACATACATACACGAGCGTACAAATTATAACCGTCTTTACAGATATACTACATACATACACCAGCGAACATATTATAACCGTCTTTACCGATATACTACATACATACACCAGTGAACATATTATAACCATCTTTACAGACATACTACATACATACACCAGCGTACATATTATAACCGTCTTTACAGACATACTACATACATTCACCAGCGTACATATTATAACCGTCTTTACAGACATACTACATACATACACCAGCGTACATATTATAACCGTCTTTACAGATATACTACATACATACACCAGCGTACATATTATAACCGTCTTTACAGATATACTACATACATACACCAGCGTACATATTATAACCCTCTTTACAGATATACTACATACATACACCAGCGAACATATTATAACCGTCTTTACAGACATACTACATACATACACCAGCGTACATATTGTAACCGTCTTTACAGATATACTACATACATACACCAGCGTACATATTATAACCGTCTTTACAGACATACTACATACATACACCAGCGTACATATTATAACCGTCTTTACAGACATACTACATACGTACACCAGCGTACATATTATAACCGTCTTTACGGATATACTACATACATACACCAGCGTACATATTAAAACCGTCTTTACAGACATACTACATACATACACCAGCGTACATATTATAACCGTCTTTACAGATATACTACATACATACACCAGCGTACATATTATAACCGTCTTTACAGACATACTACATACATACACCAGCGTACATATTATAAACGTCTTTACAGACATACTACATACATACACCAGCGTACATATTATAACCATCTTTACAGATATACTACATACATACACCAGCGTACATATTATAACCGTGTTTACAGACATACTACATACATACACCAGCGTACATATTATAACCGTCTTTACAGATATACTACATACATACACAAGCGTACATATTATAACCGTCTTTACATACATACTACATACATACACCAGCGTACATATTATAACCGTCTTTACATACATACTACATACATACACCAGCGTACATATTATAACCGTCTTTACAGACATACTACATACATACACCAGTGTACATATTATAACCGTCTTTACAGATATACTACATACATACACAAGCAAACATATTATAACCGTCTTTACAGATATACTACATACATACACAAGCAAACATATTATAACCATCTTTACAGACATACTACGTACATACACAAGCGAACATATTATAACCGTCTTTACAGATATACTACATACATACACCAGCGTACATATTATAACCGTCTTTACAGATATACTACATTCATACACAAGCGAACATATTATAACCGTCTTTACAGACATACTACATACATACACAAGCAAACATATTATAACCATCTTAACAGACATACTACGTACATACACAAGCGAACATATTATAACCGTCTTTACAGATATACTACATTCATACACAAGCGAACATATTATAACCATCTTTACAGATATACTACATACATACACAAGCGAACATATTATAACCATCTTTACAGATATACTACATACATACACAAGCAAACATATTACAACCGTCTTTACATATATACTACATACATACACAAGGAAACATATTATAACCTTCTTTCTTTCTTTTTTTTCTTTGGCTTGGCTTCACGGACGAAGATTTATGGAGGGGGTAAAAATTCCACGTCAGCTGCAGGCTCGTTTGTGGCTGACAAGTCCGATGCGGGACAGGCAGACATGGTTGCAGCGGTTGCAGGGGAAAATTGGTTGGTTAGAGTTGGGTGTTGGGTTTTTCCTCCTTTGCCTTTTGTCAGTGAGGTGGGCTCTGCGGTCTTCTTCAAAGGAGGTTGCTGCCCGCCAAACTGTGAGGCGCCAAGATGCACGGTTTGAGGCGTTAACAGCCCACTGGCGGTGGTCAATGTGGCAGGCACCAAGAGATTTCTTTAGGCAGTCCTTGTACCTTTTCTTTGGTGCACCTCTGTCACGGTGGCCAGTGGAGAGCTCGCCATATAACACGATCTTGGGAAGGCGATGGTCCTCCATTCTGGAGACCTGACCCATCCAGCGTAGCTGGATCTTCAGCAGCGTGGACTCGATGCTCTACAGACATACTATGTACATACACAAGTGAACATATTATAACCATCTTTACAGATATACTACATACATACACAAGCGAACATATTATAACCGTCTTTACAGATATACTACATACATACACAAGCGAACATATTATAACCGTCTTTACAGATATACTACATTCATACACAAGCGAATATATTATAACCGTCTTTACAGACATACTACATACATACACAAGCGAACAAATTATAACCGTCTTTGCAGACATACTACATACATACACAAGCAAACATATTATAACTGTCTTTACAGACATACTACATACATACACAAGTGAACATATTATAATCATCTTTACAGACATACTACATACATACACAAGTGAACATATTATAACCGTCTTTACAGATATACTACATACATACACAAGCGAACATATTATAACCTTCTTAGCAGACATACTACATACATACACAAGTGAACATATTATAACTGTCTTTACATACTACATACATACAAGTGAACATATTATAACCATATTTACAGACATACTACATACATACACAAGCATACATATTATAACTGTCTTTACAGACATATTACAAACATACACAAGAGTACATATTATAACCGCCTTTACAGACATACTACGTATATACACAAGTGTACATATTATAACCGTCTTTACAGACATACTACATATATACACAAACGTACATATTATAACCATCTTTACAGACATGCTACACACATACACAAGCGTACATATTATAACAATCTTTACAGACATATTACAAACATACACAAGAGTACATATTATAACCATCTTTACAGACATACTACGTACATACACAAGCGTACATATTATAACTGTCTTTACAGACATACTACGTACATACACAAGCGTACATATTACAACCGTCTTTACAGACATACATATTATAATCATCTTTACAGACATGCTACACACATACACAAGCGTACATATTATAACAATCTTTACAGACATATTACAAACATACACAAGAGTACATATTATAATCATCTTTACAGACATACTACATACATACACAAGAATACATATTATAACCGTATTTACAGACATATTACAAACATACACAATAATACATATTATAATCCTCTTTACATACAAATTGCATACATACACAAGCATATATATAACCATATTTACATACATATTACATACATACACAAGCGTACATATTATAACCATCTTTACATACCTATTATATACATAGACAAGTGTACATATTATAACCATCTTTACATACCTATTACATACATACATAAGCGTACATATTATAACCGTCTTTACATACAAATTACGTACATACACAAGCATACATATTATAACCATCTTTTGAAACATTACTGTAAAAAAAATAAGTGCCGTGTCTTTGGTTCATTGATTATTCAGGAATCTGATGGCAGTGGGGAAGAAGCTGTCCTTGTGCCACCGGGTGCTTGTCTTTAGGGACCTGTAGCTCCTTCCCGATGGTAGCTGAGTGAAGAGGGTATGGCCTGGGTGGTGGTGGTGGGTCTTTCAGGTTAGAGGCTGCTTTTTAAGACACCACCTCATGTCGATGTCCTCAATGGAGTGAAGTCTGGTGCCTGTGATGACGCAGGCCAAGTTAACAACCCTCTAGAACTTATTCTTGTCCTGGGTATTGGCACCTCCATACCAGGCAGTGACACAACCAGCCAGAATGCTCTCCATGGTACACCTGTAGAAGTTTATGGGAGTCATTCGTGACATGCTGAATGTCCTCAGACACCTAAAGTATAACCGCTGGTGAGCCTTCTTTGTGATTGCATCAACAAGGAGACTCCAGGACAGATCCTCAGAGATGTTGACACTCAGGAATTTGAAGTTCTTGACCCTCTCTACTACTGAGTCCTCTATGAGTACTGGGTTGTGTTCCCCTGACTTCTTCCTGAAGTCTGCAATCATCTCCTTGGTTTTGCTGATGTTGAGTGCAAGCTTGTTGTTATTACACCATTCAACATGCTAATCTATCTCCCTCCTGCATGTTTCCTCATTGCCGTCTGAGATACTGCCGACATCTGTGGTGTCATCTGCAAACTTGTAGATGGCATTGGAATTGTGCTTGGCTGCACAGTCATGGGTGTATAATGAGTAGATCAGTGGGATAAGTACACATCCTTGGGGTACCCCTGTGTTGATGATCAGTGAGGAGGAGACGTTGTTTCCAATTCATACTGACTGTCATCTTCCAATGAGAAAGTCAAGGATCCAGTTGCAGAGGTGGGTACAGAGTCCTAGAGTTTGTAGCTTCTTCACCAGCACTGAGGGAATAATGGTATTGAAGGCCGAGCTGTAGTCGATAAAGTGCAGCCATATTTATGAATTGCTGTTTTCGAGGTGATCCAGAGCTGAGTGGAGAGCCAGCGATATTGCATCTGTGATGGAGCAATTATGACGATAGGTGAAGTGCCATGGCCCAGATCTTTACTTAGGTACGTGTTAATTCTGGGCATGACCAGCCTCTCATCACAGTAACAGTTCATGCTACTGGGCAATAGTTGTTGAGGCAGCTCACGCTACTTTTCATGGGTACTGGGATGAAACAAGTGAGAACCTGACTGTCACAATGAAAGGTTGAAAATGTCCACGAACACTCTGACTAGTTGGTTGGCACAGATTTTTAGTACCCTGCAGGTACGCCATCAGGGCCTGACACCTTGCATTGCTGTTCTGACGTCAGCCTCAGAGACAGATATCACAGAGTCCTCAGCCTTTTCAAAGATTCTAGTAGGCACTGTCTGGTTCTTCTCAAAGTGAACATAGAAGGTGATCAGTTCATTGGATAGTGAAGCATCGCAGCCATCTATAGTGCTTGCCCTCGCTTTGTAGGCTATAATGGCCTGCACTCCCTGCCATAGCTGGTGTGTATCTGTCTTCAGGTTCCTCCATAATTCCCACTTTGCCTCAGAGATGGTCTTCCGCAGGTCATACCAGGACTTCTTGTAATGATCCTGATCTCCAGGCTTAAACACCCTTGTTCTCACCTTCAGCAGGTTGCAAATTCTCTGATCCATTCAGGACAAGGAGGATGGTAGGGAGTGGAAGCCTCAGGTCCAAGCATCTCAGCTTGACCTGTAGCCCCCCCAGCCCCCCATCCCCACATCCACGTCCAGCTGGTTGGATCTTCTTTACCTGGCCCGTGGGTCTGCGGCTGGTAGTTCCCACCCTGTTAAAATTATCTGTGCGCTGTCTCTTCAAATCCTCTGTGATGTCTAAATGCGCTGAGAGTCTGCTGTCTGTGACTCCCATGAAATTTAAATGGCCTATTTCCTGGCTGTTTAAAACTCCTGCTGTGATGTTGTTGTACTGGTGGAGCTGTTTAAAGGTCCCTTCTGACAGAGACTGCTAATTCTGCCAATACCAAGGTCTGTCAGTGATCTTAGGACATCGATGTTGTTGGGCAAGTTTGATTTTATGTTTCTCATTTGATTTTTAAAAGTTTTGAACAGGAATATTTGATTATTCATGTCAAAGCTGCTCGCACAGAGTCGCTGCTGTAAGGTGCCACTTTGGATATTAATGGCTATCATCCAGCAGCACTCACATCAGTGAAGAAATGCTTTGAGAGGTCGGTCATGGCCAGAATTAACTCCTACCTATGTAAAAATCTTAACCCACTGCAATTCGCCTACCATCACAATCGCTCCACAACCAGATGCAACATCACTGACTCTCCACTTAGTTCTGGATCACTTGGTCTACGGAAACTTGTACATCAGACTAATTCATGGATGACATCTCAGCTTTCAACACCATCCTCCCCTCAGGGTTGGTCAATACACTCCAAAACCCAAGCCTCTACACCCCATTTCCCCGCACCCCCACCCCCACCCCCCCCCCCACCACAGCTGGATGCATGACTTCCTCATCAGAAGACCACAGTCTTCCTCACTGATGATCAACACAGGCGCACCTCAAGGATGCGTGCTTAGCCCTTTGGTCTACTCGCTAGACCCATGACTGTGTGGCCAGGCACATTTCAAATTCCATCTACAAATTTGCCTTCCAACCATGCCCATAGTGAGAACAACATTTGCGTAGCACCTGCACTGAGTGAATGCCCAGGCATGATTGGACTGACCACACCAGCTAGCTCTGTGGGCAATATACTGGTAGACTTAAAATATGACAGGAAATCACAAATATCTGAAAAAAGGTATGTGATAGGAAATTTTTTAGCTGATTTTTGTGATCAGAAGTCCAAAATCCATAAAGTACACCAAAAATGATCAGGAAGAAAAATCTTCCTTGTCCAGTGTTATTTATCACAGGCTCCATCATGTGGTATGAATAAGTATTGCAGAGATCTCTCGAAACAGGCTTGTGATTTAGGGTAGCCAGGCATCTGGTTTTAGGCCGGACAGTCTGGATTTTGAGAACTCTGTCCTCTGTCCGGCGCCACCCCCCAAATGGAAGACAAATTAAGAGGCAGAAACCACAGAAAGGGCAAGAGAGGGGGCACTTAACTATCAAATGCAGCGACAGTGGCATCCCGGGGCCCGTAGGCGGTGGGCGGCTATATTTTTTCTTGCATGCATGCATGAGCGTTTATCAGCACTCGCGCAATGTATTTCAGTACTGAGACCAGCTAGCACATGCGCAGTGGGTTATTTCACTGGGGCCAGTTGGTGCATGCATGGTGGGCCTACAAATGGGGGATTTGGGAATGTTTCGTGCAGGCGTATGATTCTGGTATGATCTTCAACAGTGCTGCTTCAGTCAATATCCAGTGGAGTGTGGAGAGGTGGCATGTAGTGGGGTAGTGATCTCAGGATTGCTTCCGGTGCCATGTGCTAGAGAGGTCACGAATAGGAGGATAAGGCAGCTTAACACATGGCTGAGGATGTGATGTAGGAGGGAGGGCTTCAGGTTTCTAGATCACTGGGCTCTGTTCCAGGGAAGGTGGGATCTATATTGATGGGACAGATGGCATCTGTCCTGGAAGGGGATTAATATCCTTGCCAGTTTGTTAGTCTTGTCCCAATGGGTTTAAACTAGATTTACATGATAGAAAGATTCTCAGCTGTAATTATTTTAATGCAAGGAGCATTGTTAGAAAGGCTAACAAGCTTAGAGCATGGATTGACAACCCTTTGGAGTTTATTCTTGTCCCGAGAATTGGCACCTCCATACCAGGCAGTGATGCAACCAACCAGAATGCTCTCCATGGTACACCTATAGAAGTTTACAGGAGTCTTTGGTGACATGCCGAATCTCCTCAGACACCTCACAAAGTATAGCCACTGGTGATCCTTCTTTGTGGTTGCATCAATGTCGAGGCTCCAGGACAGATCCTTGGAGATGTTAACATGCAGGAATTTGAAGTTCTTGACCCTCTCCACTAATGAGCCCTCGATGAGGATTGGATCTTGTTCCCCTGACTTCCTCCTGAAGTCCACAATAATCTCCTTGATTTTGCTAACGTTGAGCTCAAGATTGTTATCATTACACCATTCAACAAGCTGACCCATCTTCCTCCTGTACCCTTCCTCATTGCCATTTGTGATTCTGCTAGCAACAGTGGGTTGAATTCTTGACCTCCTATCGGGGAGACCTCAGGCAGTCTGGATCGGTAACAGCTCTTCCAAGGACATCACACTGAGCACAGGGCCGACCCCCCCCCCAACCCCAGGGCTGTATGCTTAGTCCACTACTGACCCCAATTGTGCAGCTACACACAGCTCGAACCATATCATCAAGATCACTGACGACACTACCATGGTGAGGTGCAGTCGCTAACAGACTGGTGCAGAGCCAACAACCTGTATCTGAATGTTTAAAAAAAAACAAAAGAGAGGGTTGTTGACTTCAGGAGGGCCCAGAGGAGGGAAAGAGCCATGCTCTGAATGGTTGGCAGAGACTAGAAGGGCCAAATAGCCTGTTTTCTGTGCTGTAGTGTTCTATGGTTCCTTATTGTGAGTGACTCCAGAGGATATAGATATCAAAAACCAGACATGTTTACTTGAGGTGTTGCTGTTGATCGCAAAGAAGATGATTAAGGTATTATGGAGAAATGTAACACCATCAACTGTCCAACAACGGAGGGAAAGATTAAAAAGTGTATATTTGATGGAAAGTATAACGGCTAAACTCCAACTAAGGGGTGATGTTTTCATCATCAAGTGATCACCAGTTATACTACAGTCACCAAGACTCTCTGTAATCTCAGTGGTGGGGAAGAGTTTGACCGGTGCACTCCAGGTGTAATTGAAGTAATGTATAAAGATAAGATTGTGATTGTAGACAAGTGCATATATAGTGATGACGCAGTGAGAAATTCAATAAGATTTATTCTGACCCTCTCCTCTATAAGCTCAAAATGTCACAATGGGCATATGAAGAAGTATATGGTTGAATATATAGGTGACTGCATTTTGGTTACAATAAGGTTAATTTGGTGCTCAAATCTGTGAGGCTTCTATGAACAGAACTTGACTAAGATAGACTGATGCGCCATATACATCTGTTACACAATTTTTGTATTTCGATCATATGCTCGCATGATGCGACTACATATGGAAATAAAAGTTAAATTTTTTTATATTACTTTTTGAAGCAATAGCATGTATTAAAAAGCAAAATAAAAGTCTCCTTGATGAGGTCAAGCGACATCAATGGGAGAGAAGGAATGGTTCGTGAACTAGAGACTCACAAGAAACAGATTCAAACATCCAGCTGATTCCAACATCTGCAGTCTCTCGCGTGTATCACCTGTAAAAAATCATACTGCATGACTGAATGGCAATGAAAATGTGGCAAAGCGGCTGTTTAAATTTGTATCGATAGAAACTTTCACTAATTAAAGATGGTGCAAGATCATCTTGTCGGGTATTGTAAAAAAAAAACCAAAATAGTGAGACGAATGAGCAACTAAATAGAAATTCAACCCTCTCCAATAATTAATGTTTTGTGAACTCTGATATTTACTTCCTGCATTCAAGGGAAAATAAACAAGTGACATTGGTACAAGATTAATTGAACAGTAAAAGCAGGGAATGTAAAATATGAAAAATGTCAATTTCATGTAAAATAACAGAAAGGGTGGAGGAACTCAGCAGCATCCATAGGAGGTAAAGTGTTTCAGGACCGAGTTCTTCAAAGATTCAGTAAAATTATCTTTCAACGTATTTTATAACGGTTCAACTAAAAAAATGGCTGCATGTTATCCACTATGAATATCGACTTTGCCTAATTGATCATGGGGGGGGGTGGGGGGAATTGAAGTTCACAGTAGGATCTGCGTATATCGTCTTCTGAGTAATATTCAGAGAGAGCTCCAATCATTGGAAAGTCTTCAGATGAAACAGAAGCATTTTTATTCCACTAAATGATTACATTGCTGGGTTGTTTACATATGGACCATGGTGACCCAGCCAGCTGCCAAGGTTTCCTGCACCCACCCAGGCCCTCCCTCGTACCTGTTCCACATGCAGAGAATCAGACAAGCTGACCCTGATCCATGGGCCAGAACAGCCTATAAAAGACAAATGGGACCCAACTATCTGTCCTAAGCTCAGCTCTCAGACTGTCTGACAGCTCACTGGGTCTGGGAAATTTTCATTCAGGCTCAAAATCTCTGTTCTCAAGTGATTCTTTAAAAAAAACCTACTGAAATAAAACAATTCAATTAAAACTCATGAGTTCTTACAGCATCAATGAATGAATCCAGCGCTGTCTATAAGGAGCTGTACAGTGTCTGCATGGATTTCCTCTGGGTGCTCCACTCTTCCTCACCCTTCAAAATGTGTGGGATTTGCAGGTTAATTGGTGTAATTATTCAGCTCCGGCTCAATGAGCCGGAAGGGCCTGCTACCATTGTGTTTGCCTAAATTTAAATTAAAGTTAAAAATAAATAAATGTAATAAAATAATTCATCCCTACCTACACTTCCCCATTTTTTTTCCACAGTGGCCCATCTGCAGAGATCTGTTCACAAACAAAATTAAAACTGAGTCAGAATCCCACAAAATCAAACCCCCACCTAAATGCAGCCAATCAGAATCCACTGGACGACAGATGATCCAAACACCAGCTGCAAACTTGATTCCCTGACCAGACAGACCAGCTCTGGGCAGGCTATAAACTCCATCACCAATCCCATCCAGATAAATGGAGTCATTGTTCAGCCCTCCCTGATTTAAAACCAATTGCAAAGTGCAGCTGGACCCTCTCTTCAGTGGAAGGTTAGTCAGTGAGATGTCAGCACCTGATCTCTAGACATCCATCATACTGGATCAATTCAGCCCATTCCCACATAAGATGAATCTGGATGAATGGTATATCAGAACAGAATATGTAGGGATACAAGGTATTACTTTTCAGACTTGTCAAATAGATGGAGGTAAAGGAATGTCTGCCAAGCTTTGGCTGTGTGTCTGAGTTGCTCTGGGCCTCCATAATCTTTACTGCAATAACATTTCAGGTCAGAGGGGAGCGCACTAGAAAGTGGAGTACACCATTCCCAATGAAGGCCTCAGACCCAAAATATTGCCTGTGTGGCCTGTTGAGTTTCTCCAGCACCTTCGCGCACAGCACTAAGCCCCAGCATCCGCAGATTTTCTTGCTTAGCCAGAGTGTTCACAGCTGCTCATTGCAGTGTAAGATTTTGTAGTGGGGTGGAAGATCTTATAACTGGAAATAACTCTATCTAGTATTATAAATTTGCTTCCTTTGAGTGTGGCCTATCATTTCTTTAAATTTATTGTTGGATATTTTAAAGTATATATTTTTTGTCTTCCCACCTCACATTCCCTCCCTCTCATTTAACTTTCCGTGCATAAACTGACCTTGAATTTAACCATCCTTACTTTTATTTCTGGTTCAATCTCCACGTCATGCTTGAAGGTTCTTCCATCTGATTGGCTAGGGAGAGGAGATGTACACCTATAACATTGGTGTGGGAGGTGGTCTTGAATCATCTTGAAGCTGATTGGCTGTTGATTATTTTGTCTTTATAAAGGAATGTTGTAGGTTAAAGTTAAAGAAACAGAGGGGGAAAAAGTATTTTAACAACATCTCTTTTAATGCACCAAAGAGAATTACACCACATAACTAAACTTAGCAGCTTTGTATTCAGAACAAAATTGAGTTGAGTGAATGGTTTAGTTCTTATTCCAGTCGGGAATGAAATGGCAATGCTTCTGGATACTGGATAAGGTAAAAATATGTAAATGGAAGGGGGATTAATTTAAAGAAACATACCTTGCTCAGTATGAGTGGGATGAATCCCAGATTGCTGAAGGATGCAAAGATTGAAATTCTTCAAGTAAAGGGCATAAGTTTTAATCATCCTTGGGCATGTGATGGCACAGACATCAGGAGATTGGAAAATGTTATAATATGTTCAAAAATCAAACTCAAATAATTATTACATTAACCCAGTGGTTTTCAAACTTTTTCTTTCCACTCCCATCTAAGTATTCCCCATGCCATAGGTGCTCTGTAATTAGTAATGGATTGCTTATGGTGGGATGTGGGTGGAAAGAAAAAGTTTGAAGCCCACTGTTATGATCGTACCTAATTGACTTGTTATGTGCACGGTTTCAGAACTCCAAAGAAAATGGGCCAATGACAATTTTTCTCAAGCAAAATATTTCCATAATAATTGGGTCTAGAGCAGAAGCTTTTTTTGTCTCCCCAATCACGTACCAAATTAAGCAATCCCTTACTAATCACAGAACACCTATGGCATAGGGATTACTTAAAGAGGTATGTAAAACAGCCAGGAAATCCAGGAGCTGCTGGCAAAGAAGCGAGCTGCCCACCAGGCTCACCTTACAAAGCCGTCCTGTCCAGAGAAGAAACAAGCCTTCCGTCGCGCATGCAGCCATCTTCAGCGCAAACTCCGGGAGATCCAAAATGAGTGGTGGACTAGCCTCGCCAAACGAACACAGCTCAGCGCGGACATTGGCGACTTCAGGGGTTTCTACGAGGCTCTAAAGGCTGTGTACGGCCCCTCACCCCAAGTCCAAAGCCCGCTGCGCAGCTCAGACGGCAAAGTCCTCCTCAGCGACAAGATCTCCATCCTCAACCGATGGTCAGAACACTTCCAATCTCTTTTCAGTGCCAACCGCTCAGTCCAAGATTCCGCCCTGCTCCAGCTCCCTCAACAGCCCCTAAGGCAAGAGCTGGATGAGGTTCCCACCCTGGATGAGACATATAAGGTAATCGAACAACTGAAAAGTGGCAAAGCAGCAGGTATGGATGGAATCCCCCCAGAAGTCTGGAAGGCTGGCGGCAAAACTCTGCATGCCAAACTGCATGAGTTTTTCAAGCTTTGTTGGGACCAAGGTAAACTGCCTCAGGATCTTCGTGATGCCACCATCATCACCCTGTACAAAAACAAAGGCGAGAAATCAGACTGCTCAAACTACAGGGGAATCACGTTGCTCTCCATTGCAGGCAAAATCTTCGCTAGGATTCTACTAAATAGAATAATACCTAGTGTCGCCGAGAATATTCTCCCAGAATCACAGTGCGGCTTTCGCGCAAACAGAGGAACCACTGACATGGTCTTTGCCCTCAGACAGCTCCAAGAAAAGTGCAGAGAACAAAACAAAGGACTCTACATCACCTTTGTTGACCTCACCAAAGCCTTCGACACCGTGAGCAGGAAAGGGCTTTGGCAAATACTAGAGCGCATCGGATGTCCCCCAAAGTTCCTCAACATGATTATCCAACTGCACGAAAACCAACAAGGTCGGGTCAGATACAGCAATGAGCTCTCTGAACCCTTCTCCATTAACAATGGCGTGAAGCAAGGCTGTGTTCTCGCACCAACCCTCTTTTCAATCTTCTTCAGCATGATGCTGAACCAAGCCATGAAAGACCCCAACAATGAAGATGCTGTTTACATCCGGTACCGCACGGATGGCAGTCTCTTCAATCTGAGGCGCCTGCAAGCTCACACCAAGACACAAGAGAAACTTGTCCGTGAACTACTCTTTGCAGATGATGCCGCTTTAGTTGCCCATTCAGAGCCAGCTCTTCAGCGCTTGACGTCCTGCTTTGCGGAAACTGCCAAAATGTTTGGCCTGGAAGTCAGCCTGAAGAAAACTGAGGTCCTCCATCAGCCAGCTCCCCACCATGACTACCAGCCCCCCCACATCTCCATCGGGCACACAAAACTCAAAACGGTCAACCAGTTTACCTATCTCGGCTGCACCATTTCATCAGATGCAAGGATCGACAATGAGATAGACAACAGACTCGCCAAGGCAAATAGCGCCTTTGGAAGACTACACAAAAGAGTCTGGAAAAACAACCAACTGAAAAACCTCACAAAGATAAGCGTATACAGAGCCGTTGTCATACCCACACTCCTGTTCGGCTCCGAATCATGGGTCCTCTACCGGCACCACCTACGGCTCCTAGAACGCTTCCACCAGCGTTGTCTCCGCTCCATCCTCAACATCCATTGGAGCGCTTACACCCCTAACGTCGAAGTACTCGAGATGGCAGAGGTCGACAGCATCGAGTCCACGCTGCTGAAGATCCAGCTGCGCTGGATGGGTCACGTCTCCAGAATGGAGGACCATTGCCTTCCCAAGATCGTATTATATGGCGAGCTCTCCACTGGCCACCGTGACAGAGGTGCACCAAAGAAAAGGTACAAGGACTGCCTAAAGAAATCTCTTGGTGCCTGCCACATTGACCACCGCCAGTGGGCTGATAACGCCTCAAACCGTGCATCTTGGCGCCTCACAGTTTGGCGGGCAGCAACCTCCTTTGAAGAAGACCGCAGAGCCCACCTCACTGACAAAAGGCAAAGGAGGAAAAACCCAACACCCAACCCCAACCAACCAATTTTCCCTTGCAACCGCTGCAATCGTGTCTGCCTGTCCCGCATCGGACTTGTCAGCCACAAACGAGCCTGCAGCTGATGTGGACTTTTTACCCCCTCCATAAATCTTCGTCCGCGAAGCCAAGCCAAAGAAAGAAAGAAAATGTAAGTGAAAAAATGTTTGAAAACCACTGTACTCACCCAATGGTGGAGTTGATGTTAAAAATGTTAAATGGTGATGGCATTAGTAAATCTTTTGAAAAATATGGATTTGTAAAGATACAGTGGGAAAAAAAACTTTGCTTTGTGTGCTATCCAGGGATGTCAACCCATACTTAAAAACAATCAGTAAAACCAAATAAAAATGCAGACAAAAGGTTCCTTTAAAACAGAGCAAGGGCATTACCATTTCACTAATGAGAGGTTTGTTCATGAGTCAGAGAAGAGTGAAAAGAAATTGTCCTTTTAGGAATTTTGTTCAAGGTTGCAGACTTATTACGGTTAGAGTCAATAAAACAATTTGCACAGAGAACAAACAAATCAGAATCAGAATTTATTGTCATGAACAAGTCACGAAATTTGGTCTTTTGTGGCAGCATCACCAAGCAAACATTTATATTATGAACCATCTTGCATCAATAATATATTAAAAAATTTAAAAGAATAAGGCAGTGTCTTTGGTTCATGGATCATTCAGGAATCTGATGGCAGCAGGGAAGAAGCTGTCCTTGTGCCACTGGGTGCTTGTCTTTAGGGTCCTGTAGCTCCTTCCCGATGGTAGCAGAATGAAGAGAGCATGGCCTGGGTGGTGGGGGTCTTTGAGGATAGAGGTTGCTTTTTTAAGACACTGCCTCATGTAGATGTCCTTGATGGAGTGAAGTCTGGTGCCTGTGATGTCGCAGACTGAGTTAACCACCGTTTGGAGTTTATTCTTGTCCTGAGAGTTGGCCCCTCCATACCAGGCAATGATACAACCAGACAGAAAGCTCTCCATGGTTAACCTGTAAAGGTTTATGAGGGTCTTCAAACACCTCACAAAGTATGGCCACTGATGGGCCTTCTTCATGATTGCATCAACATGGAGGATCCAGGACAGATCCTTGGAGATGCTGACACCAAGGAATTTGACTTTCTTGACACTCTCCAATACTGAGCCCTCGACGAGGACTGTGTCGTGTTCCTCTGACTCCCTCCTGAAATCCACAATCATCTCCTTGGTTTTGCTAACATTGAGCACAAGGTTGTTAAAGTGACACCACTCAACTAGATCTATCTCTCTCCTATACACTTTCTCATTGCCGTTTGTGATTTTGCCGACAACTGTGCTGTCATTGGCAAACTTGTAGGTAGCCATAGTCGTGGGTATATAATGAGTACAACGCATCCTTGGGGTGCATCTGTGTTGATAATCAGTGAGGAGGAGACATTGATTCCAATTTGTACTGACTGTGGTCTTCCAATGAGAAAATCAAGGATCCAGTTGCACAGAGGGGTACAGAGCCTTTGAGTTCTTCACCAACACAGAAGGAATAATGGTGTTGAAGACTGAGTCATAGTTGATGAAGAGCTGCCGTGTGTATGAGTTGCTGTTTTCGAGGTGATCCAGAGTTGAGTGGAGAGCCAGTGATATTGGTCTGCTGTGGAGTGATTGTGACGTGGGCAAATTGCAGTGGGTCCAGATCTTTGCTTCGGTACGTGTTAATTCTGCCATGACCAGCCTCTCAAAGCATTTCATCACAGTAGAAATTAGTGGTATCACGACCTAACCTGAAACGTTGACTGACCATCTCACGGGATGTTGAATTCCTCCAACAATCCATTGTTTGCTCAAGATTCTATCACCTGCAACCTTTATGTTTCTACATGTGAAACCAACCTGGAAAATGACTGACTGGCATGATCAGGACCTGAAGTCCTAAAGAAATATACAGAACATAAGGCTTTTGTACTCAAAAAGACCAGGACACTGAGTAAATTCATATTGATTAAATTTACAGCTATGTTCTTTATGTATTTAAGTAAATAATTATTCAGTTGTATAACTTTGTATCTGCTAGTACCTAATAGATATTGCAATTTTGCACACGTAAAATCGATCATTTAAAAGGAATTTTTGAAAGGAAGGCAGTGCAGTGTTTGTGAGCTCAGTGTGCCAACTGGTTATTGTTATACCAATCACTGTTGAGAATTGGAAGTAGACTGCATTCAATCCAAGGATGTTTATTTTTACCTCTCTCATTTCTCTGAGTAAGAAGCCACTCTGCAGAACTCGTGGAACCGGCAGATACATTGAAGGAGAAAGCAGATGTGGTGGGACAGAGAGGTGGAGGGATTACTGGACACTCGTATTGAGCCATGAACAGCAGAGCAGATGCATTGGAGAGTAATGACCTGTTACTCGATTGTGGCTTGCGTAGTCTCATTCCTCAGCAGGTTGTGGCAATTTTCCGACCATTATTTTCACACCTCACATTTCACAAATCAACTACCATGAGCATGACCAGTTGGCATCAAGCTATTAATCATCCAAAGTCAACAGAAGTATTTTATTTTCCACCTCCATTTCCAGGTTGTGGGACAGGCCCTGATCCAGCTGAAACCAGAGCAGCCTGAGGAAACCCATACAGTCAGCATCTGAGGTCAGGATTGAACCCGGATCTCTGGAATTGTGAGGCAGTGGCTCTATTACCTTCACTACCAATATTTGTATAACAGTAGACTTGCCAGCTCGGCATATGGTCCATATTGCAGGTCGCTTTTTGTAAGTGGCCTGCTTTCTGTTCAGATTGTCTTCAAAGGGAGCACTCTGGTTCCCAATAGAATACAGCACATACAAGAGTACAGCACAGAATCCGACTCTTTGGCTAAAGAAATGTCTGTGCTAACCAATAAATGACCTCCTGTGCCTGCTCATAATTCCATCTGCCTCCATTCCCTTTAGGTTCATGCACCTATCTAAATGCCTCTATCACTAAATGTCACAATCACACCAGTTTCCACTGTTCACCCCACCCCCCCCCCCCCCCCACCACCACCCCGGGACTCATCAAGGAACAAGCGAAAGATCTCACCTCCTCATCTACTGCAATCAGTAATATCTCCCAGAATTCCTCTGCTTTATGAAGCAATCAATTATCATCAAGCAAGCAGATGGAATGGTGAATCATTGCGGAGAAAGTCAGTGAAATTTTGTACTGCTGTTCCATCTGTTATAAAAGCTTTGAGAGGATATGCATGATGCTAATGTAGAGTACTTCAGTCAGTGAGAATTGCATCTTCTAAAACATGGATAAATAAATGAAGCAGATTAAGGTATAGGATTTCAATGGTCATGAAATCAATTTTGGATTGAATTGGCCGAGAGGCAGTTTGAGTATAATAAATTTAATTGGCTCCTACTGGGTTGTGTTTATCTGCTAACATTTCAGCAGGGATTTCCTATCTGGGCTGATGACTGCAAGTGGACGTGACAAGATAGCTTGTGTTGTCTAGCTACACACACAAAACTGTTCGCTGAGAGTCTACAATGCTGATATGGCATGGACATAGTTTGCTGTTGATGTTCTCATTTGCTGCCAATTGCAAGCAGTGTTCCACAGGGCATTGGTGTTGAGGCCACTTCCTTTTATGTTGTATATCAAAGATTTAGATTATGGAATGTATGACTTTTTGGCTCAGGTAGCAGATTATTTAAAGGTAGGTGGAGGAGCAAGAGGTGTTGAGGAAACAGAGAGGCTGCAGAAGGACTTAGATCAATGGTTCTCAACCTTTTTCTTTCCACTCACATATCACTTTAAGTATTCCCTATGCCATAGGTTTTCTTTGATTAGTAAGAGATTGCTTAAGGTGGTATGTGGGAGGAAAGAAAAAGTTTGAAAACTACTGTTTTAATTGTACCTAATGGACTCGTAATGTGCACGGTTTCAGAACTCCAAAAGAAGTGGGCCAATGACAATTTTTCTCAAGCAAAATATTTCAGTAACAATTGGGTCTAGAGCAGTGATTCTCAACCTTCCCTTCCTGCTCACATAGCACCTTAAGCAATCCCTCACTAATCACAGAGCACTGATGCCATAGGTATGTGAGCAGGAAGAAAAAAGATTGAGAACAACTGACAGACAGATTAGGAGAATGGGCGGAGAAGTGACAAATGAATACAATGTTGGTAAGTGTGTGGTCATGAACGTTGGTAAAAGAAATAAACAGGCAGGCTATTTTCTAAATGGGGAGAAAATTGAAAATCCCCAGACGCAAAGGGACCGGGAAGTCCTCGTGCAGGATAGCCTGAAGATAAACTTGCAAGTTGAGTCAGCGGTGATGAAGACAAATGTAATGTTGGCATTCATTTCAAGAGGAATAGAATATGAGAACTAGGATATGATATTGAGGCTGTTGTTTCTGGTTGTCACCCCTTCTCACATTATCAAAACTGCACCATCCAAAATGCCTACTTCACCTCCAAAAGCAGATCTTTTGGCTCAAAAGCATGCTCGCTACCTCACCAGAAAATTCATGCTCATACTTACACTGACTCCCCGCTATGCCTTCGGTGTTGCACGTGATTTGAGCACACTTTGGCAGCAGAGACGATTCCTCACTTCAGCGGGTACCCCCTGTCAATAACGCTGCTCTTGTCATTAATCTTTTTTATGCTATTCAGATTCCTGAACAGATTCCAACTGTCAAGCGAGCAGCCGATCAGCACAATGCTGCTGACACACTTCAGAAAAAACCTCCGCTGATGATGCCGCTAAAATTGTGGCTTGGAGTGGCAAACCTTTGGGTATTCAAACCACAACATTCAACCTGCTAAGCCCCCCAGCACTGTGCCTCCAATCGTGGTGTCTGCAGACTTTTGTGTTTTACTCCTTCCCTTGCAGAAATCTGCCTTCTAGCAGGTTTAACCTTCCATATAGGGAAATACCTGCATTGGAATGCCTGCTTGGATACATTCAACCCACTTACAAATAAGATAATTAAAGAAAATTGTTCACAAACATCAGATGGGCCTTGGAGTCTATATTCGAAGAGTGCAGCTCTGCCAGACATGGGCATGGTGCGTACCCTCCAGAGGGATGCCTTTGACGCCAAACAGAACTGGAGAGCGATATCATCTGGTTGCCGATATCATCCCAGTATTGACTTATGGCTTACCCCTGCCTGCCCACTCTGCATCCCCAATAGTTTGGTTTCTCTTTTTGTTCATTATCCACACACCTGTACCCATCTTGGCAAGGATGGACTGGTAAATTGTTTATTACAGACATGGTGGCACAAAACTCTTGACCACTTGCCACACACCAGGCAGCAAAATGCATAATTTGTCAAAAGCATAATGGGGGAAAGGGACAAAAGCCCTACAGGTAGTACTCCCTTGCCAAATTGACCAGTTGAACATTTGCAATTAGACTTTATAACGTGTACACTGTTACAAATAATTTTTAGTGATCATTTATGTTTTTACTCGGTGGATAAAATGGGACCAACAACCAACAATACAGCATTTACAGTTAAAATTTAGATTTTAAATTTAGACATACAGCACAGAACAGGCTGTTTGGCCCATGTGCCCATGCTGCCCAACTTCACCTAATTAACCTCCAAGCCCCGGTACATTTCGAATAGTGGGAGGAATAACTCTTCACTCTTTATTTTGGGGGGGGGAGGGCTGGACTAATTTTAAGTTAGATTACTAATATTGTGTTACAATTAACGGGGGGGGGTTATTTTGTGTAGTTTTCTGATGTAATATTGTAATCATACCATTTTAATTTTTTTTTCTTTAAATGTAATTCTCTATCGTATTCATGTTATAAAATTTTAAATAAAGTCTTCAAAAAAAAAAGAATAGTGGGAGGAAACTGAAGCCCACAAAGGAAACCCATGGAAACACAGAGAGAACATACCAATTCCTTACAGACCACGCAGGGTTCGAATTCAGGTCCCGATCACTGGCACTGTAATGGCATTGCGCTAACTGCCATGTCAACCATGTTATGTTATTATTGTAATAATGTAATTCCACGATATGGTCTCCTGGAGGTATTAAGTTCTGGCAAATGCCCCCTTTTTGTGGCAAAAATAAATAAAGTTTTGTGTGAAGCACTGGCTATAAAACAGCAGTTCCACTGCCCCTGTCGATCATAGGCTGCCAGCTGTAGTCGAGAGAGCAAACGAGACATCAAAGACTAAATTCTCTAAATTGACAGATCTGCCCATTCAGTTGGACTTGCATGAACTGGCAGATGAAATGGGCAATTGACTAAATCTTTGCAAGTTTTACATTTTTTGGTTCGACAAGCCCACCTGAAAGAAGGCAACACTGTATCATCAACAATCAACTCTCTCGAACTGTATCCTGAAGAATACATTCTCATAAAGAACTGGGAGCAAAGGGCAGTTGGCGTGGTGGTTAGCGCAACATCTTTACAGCACCAGCAATCGGGACCAGACCTGGGTTCGAATCCCATACTGTCTGTAAGGAGTCTGTACGTTCTTCCTGTGTCTGTGTGGATTTTATCCAGGGGCTCTGGTTTCCTCCCACCCTTCAAAAACATGCTGGGATGTAGGTCAATGAAGTGTTAATTGGGTGGCACGGGCTTGAAGGGCTGAATTATGTCTTCATTTAAAAAATATATTTAAAAAAGAAACTTGAGACAAGGTGGAAGGATCCTTACCAGGTTCTCTCAACCACAACTGCAGCAGTAAAATTGGAAGGACAGCTGCAGTGGATTCATTGAACAATTGCAAGAAGGTGACAAGGAACTTCTTGTAGAATTTTATAATAACTTTTGCCTTTTCGATTGCGCTTGCAAGAGGGGCCCAGGTAGCTTCACTCTTTGAATATAGACTCCAGGGTCCATCTGATGTTTGTGAATTGTTTTCTTTAATTGTCTTATTTGTAAGTGGTTGAATGTATCCAAGCGGGAATCCCAATGCAGGCATTTCCAGATATGCAAGAAGGCAGATTTCTGCAAGGGTAGGAGTAAAATGTATGTTGAGTATCTTTATTAAAGGTTCTGTACTGTACATATGTTGACATTCTTTTTTTTAATTTTTTTATTTTTCACACTATGAACCATACTAACCAAAATACACACAAACATTTCCCTCTTGAATATACACAGTGTCATTTTCTCCCCTTTATTCCCTCTCCCTTCCCTCCCTCCTTCACCCCCCTCCCCACCCACTCAACATTCAACCTATATGATACATTAAACCCATTAAACAATGTCATCACACAATGAAAATAAACAAGAAATTTGTGTCTTCTACTTTTACACACTGGGTCAGTTCATTCGTTGTCTTCTCCTTCTGTCATTTTAGGTGGTGGAGGTCTGTGGTAGGACTTCTCTGTTGTGTTCAATATACGATTCCCAAATTTGTTCGAATACTGTGATGTTATTTCTTAAATTATATGTTATTTTTTTCAATGGAATCCATTTATTCATTTCTATGTACCATTGCTGCATTCTCAGGCTATCTTCTAATTTCCAGGTTAACATAATACATTTTTTTGCTACAGCTAAGGCTATCATAATAAATCTTTTTTGTGGTCCATCCAAATCGAGTCCAAGTATTTTACTTCTTATATTACTTAAAAGAAAGATCTCTGGATTTTTTGGTATGTTGCTTTTTGTGATTTTATTTAATACCTGGTTTAGATCTTCCCAAAACTTTTCCACTTTCTCACATGCTCAAATTGCATGTACTGTTGTTCCCGTTTCCTTCTTGCAACGAAAACATCTGTCTGATACTGTTGGGTCCCATTTATTTAATTTTTGGGGCGTGGTGTATAGCCTGTGTAACCAATTATATTGTATCATGCGTAACCTCATGTTTATTGTATTTCTCATAGTTCCAGAGCATAGCTTTTCCCATGTTTCATTCTTTATCTTTATGTTTAGATCTTGATCCCATTTTTGTTTGGGTTTACAGCTTGTTTCCTCATTCTCTTTCTCTTGCAGTTTGATGTTCATGTTTGTTATAAATCTTTTAATTATCATTGTGTCTGTAATCACATATTCAAAATTGCTTCCTTCTGGTAACCTCAGTCTGCTTCCCAATTTGTCCTTCAAGTAAGTTTTCAGTTGGTGGTATGCAAAAATTGTACCATGAGTTATACCATATTTGTCCTTCATTTGTTCAAAAGATAATAATTTCTTTCCCAAAAAACAATTTTCTATTCTTTTGATCCCATTTCTCTCTCATTCTCTAAAGGAAAGGTTATCTATTGTGAAAGGGATTAGTTGATTTTGCATCAATATTAATTCTCTCTCATTCTCTAAAGGAAAGGTTATCTATTGTGAAAGGGATTAGTTGATTTTGCATCAATATTAATTTTGGTAGTTGATCATTTGTTCTATTCCTTTCTACGTGAATCTTCTTCCAAATGTTGAACAGATGGTGCAGTACTGGTGAATTCCTATGTTGCACCAGCTTTTCATCCCACTTATATAGTATATGTTCAGGTACCTTCTCCCCTATTTGATCTAGATCTAATCTGGTCCAATCTGGTTTTTCCCTTGTTTGATAAAAATCTGATAGGTATCTTAATTGTGCTGCTCTATAATAATTCTTAAAGTTTGGTAGCTGTAAGCCCCCTTGTTTGTACCATTCTGTTAATTTATCTAGCGCTATCCTTGATTTTCCCCTTTCCATAAGAATTTCCTTATTATTTTCTTTAGCTCCTTGAAGAATTTCTCTGTCATGTGAATTGGTAACGAATGAAATAGGTATTTTATCTTTGGGAAGATTTTCATTTTAAAGCAATTTACCCTTCCTATCAGTATTAGTGGTAAGTCTTTCCAATTTTCTAAGTCGTCTTGTAATTTCTTCATTAATGGCTGATAATTTAGTTTGTATAGATGGCCTAGATTATTATCTAGTTGTATACCTAAGTGTCAAATTGCTTGTGTTTGCCATCTAAATGGTGATTCTTTCTTAAACTTTGTGAAATCTGCATTATTCATTGGCATTGCTTCACTTTTATTTGTGTTTATCTTGTACCCCGATACTTCTCCATATTCCTTCAATTTCTTATGTAATTCTTTTATTGATATTTCTGGTTCTGTTAAGTACATTATAATGTCATCTGCAAATAGACTGATTTTATATTCCTTCTCTTTTATTTTTATCCCTCTTATTTTATTTTCTGTTCTTATCAGTTCTGCCAGTGGTTCTATAGCTAACACGAACAGTGAGGGAGATAGTGGACATCCCTGCCTTGTTGATCTGCTTAATTTAAATTGGTTTGATATATATCCATTTACTGTCACTTTCGCCAATGGTCTCTTATATAATGCTTTAATCCAATTAATATATTTCTCTGGTAGGTTGAATTTTTGTAGTACTTTGAATGAATAATTCCATTCTACTCTGTCAAAGGCTTTCTCTGCGTCTAAGGCAACTGCCATGTTGGCGTCTTGTTTCCTTGTACTGCATGGATTAAGTTAATGAACTTACAGATATTGTCCGTTGTTCGTCTTTTCTTAATAAATCCAGTTTGATCTAGTTTTGCTATTTTTGGTACACAGTCGGCCAATCTGTTTGCTAATAGTTTAGCTATTATCTTATAATCTGTGTTAAGTGGAGATATTGGTCTATACGATGCTGGTGTTAGTGGATCTTTCCCTGTCTTTGGTATTACTGTAATTATTGCTGTTTTGCATGAATCTGACATGTTCTGTGTTTCTTCAATCTGGTTCATTACTTCCAGGAGAGGAAGAATTAATAAGTCTTTAAATGTTTTATAGAATTCTATTGGGAGTCTATCATCTCCTGGCGTTTCATTGTTCGGTAGTTTTTTTAATATATCCTGTATTTCCTCTATTTCAAATGATTTTATTAATTTATTTTGCTCCTCTTCTTGCAATTTCAGTAGTTCAATTTTAGCTAGAAACTCATCTATTTTGTCTTCTTTCCCTTCGTTCTCAGTCTGATATTGTTGCTCGTAGAATTCCTTGAAGTTTTCATTGATCTCCATTGAGTTACATGTAATTTGTTTGTCCTTTTTCCTTGATGCCAATACCATTCTTTTAGTTTGTTCTGTCTTAAGCTGCCAAGCTAGTATTTTGTGCGTTTTTTTCTCCTTGCTCATAATACTTCTGTTTTGTCTTCATTATGTTCTTCTCCACCTTGTATGTTTGTAGTGTTTCATATTTTATTTTTTGTCTGCCAATTCTCTTCTTTTAGTTGTATCTTCCCTTATTGCTAATTCTTTTTCTGTACTTGCTATTTCCCTTTCCAGCTGTTCTATTTCCCGATTGTAGTCCTTCTTCATCTTAGTTACATAATTTATTATCTGCCCTCTGATTAACGCTTTCATTGCATCCCAAAGTATAAATTTATCTTTCACTGATTCCGTATTTATTTCAAAGTACATTTTAATTTGTCGCTCAATGAATTCTCTAAAATCCTGTCTTTTAAGTAGCCTGGAGTTTAATCTCCATCTATATGTTCTTGGTGGGATGTCCTCCAGTTCTATTGCTAATAACAGGGGTGAGTGATCCGATAACAATCTAGCTTTATATTCCGTTTTACTAACTCTCCCTCGGATGTGGGCTGACAACAGGAACAGATCTATCCTTGAGTATGTTTTATGTCTACCCGAATAATATGAGTATTCCTTCTCCTTTGGGTGTTGTCTCCTCCATATATCCAGAAGTTGCATTTCCTGCATCGATTTAACCATAAATTTGGTTACTTTGTTCTTTCTGCTAGTCTTTTTTCCAGTTTTATCCATCTTTGAGTCCAAATTAAGGTTAAAGTCCTCTCCTATCAGTGTATTCCCCTGCATATCTGCAATCTTCAAAAAGATATCTTGCATAAATTTTTGATCCTCTTCATTAGGTGGATATACAGTGAGCAAATTCCAAAATTCTGAATATATCTGACATTTTATCATTACATACCTCCCTGCTGGATCTATTATTTCCTCTTCTATTTTGATTGGTACATTTTTATTGATTAATATAGCTACTCCTCAGGCTTTTGAATTATATGATGCTGCCGTTACGTGCCCTACCCAATCTCTCCTTAATTTCTTGTGTTACACTTCCATTAGATGTGTTTACTGCATGAATGCTACATCAATTTTTTCTTTCTTCAGTAAATTTAACAGCCTCTTCCTTTTGATTTGGTTATGTATTCCGTTAATATTTATAGTCATATAGTTCAACATGGCCATTTCATACTTTGTTTACCTCTCATTTCCACTTCCTCATCACCACCTTTCCTTCTTATCCATTTCTGCTTTCTTTTTTTGAACAAACTGTAAGACAACACTTCTAAAACATAAAATATTTCCACTATTCCCACATCTAAAATTCCCTTAACCCTAAATGTTCCCCCCCCCCTCTCTGAGTTGCCCCTTCTCCCTTGCCGGGCAACCACAACTCCCCTCTCCATTTGGATTGTGAACCCGCTCGCAAGCGTCAACTGATTTCGCAGTCATATGTTGACATTCTTCATTAAAAGTTCATTTGTTGCAAATCTGCAGACACCACGATTGGAGGCACAGTGCTGGGGGTGGGGGGGGGGGGCCCTCAGCAAGTCGATCGTTGTGCTTTGTGTGGTGGGGATGGAGGTGCATGGCCAGCTTTTGGGGCTTGGGCCCTTCATCAAGATGTGACTCATGCCTTGGTGGGGTTGGGGGGTGGGGGCTTGGGCACAGGGCATTGGTTGTGTGTCTTTGTCTTTGCTGTGTGGAGTGCACTGTTTGGCCTGCTGAGTCTCTCCAGCATTGTGTTTTTATCATGAGAGGAGGTCTGCTGGCAATGTAAGCAGCAAGGAGAATATATAGATGGAAAAAGCCAACGTGACTTTCCCGTGAGATGATTAGCACTGTGTCAGTTGACCTCTAGCCAGGATCAAAAGTAAAACCCTTCAATACGATTTGAACTTCAAAAGAAACTTTAAAGTTCAGCCACTGTCAGGCATTTGCTCAGTGGCTGCAGAGACATTCTTTTTATATGAACAAAGCTAATGCCCCTGTGGGCGTAAAGCTTATTCTTGGTTATCTAAGGGCTGGAAAGGATCATGCTTCATGCTGATTATGGTATTCAGGAAGGGGAAACCAGGAGGACACAAACCAGTCCTCATTGAGGGGACAGCAGTGGAAAAGGATAAAGACTTCAAATTCCTGGGTGTCAACATCTCTGAAAATCTATCCTGGGGCCACCATGCCAATGCAATCATGAAGAAGGGGGGGGAGGGGGGGTGTGGCCTGATGGCGAAGGAGGAAGAAGTGTAATTCCATATTCCCCCAGTTGGACTAAAAAAATACCTGAATTGAAATACTTGGAAAAGTTTTAAAAGTTTGTTTTGAAGTTATCTGAATGTTTAAAGACTGTAATACCAGCTAATACAAAGAAATCAAAAATACAGATTCAGAAGAAACTTCATTTTAAAAGTTAAGAAAAAGTGAGGCCTACTTATCAAATGGAATCCTCAGAGTCAACTGGACAGCCACGCAAGCAACAAAGGTCTCCAGCCTGGCTGAGTATTACCCCGGTGCCACCACAAGATGGCGGCAGGATACCAATTTTTTTTCTTCATATGTTGGGAGTGCTGCAAAATCACTGGAGTACACGACGGACCCGACGCACAGCGCTGCTGCGGGTCCCAGTGGCGCAGAGATTCAGGACAGCATGTCAGAAGACATACATGCATGGACCTCTGTGTTGCCGGGCATGCACGGTGCGTCGCGGGTCTGGGAATTACTGGATAAGGTCTGGGCTGTTAGTGAGGGTCAACGGCGTTCTGAACAAACTGGGTCTGGACCTGTAGGGGTCCAGATCAGAAGCAAGGTTAAATCGAAGGCTGAATTAAAAGAATTGGAAGAAGAATCATTGATTGTTGTTGAAGAGAAACAAGGTAGGCCTCAAGGAGAGGGCACTAACTTTGAAGCTATTTTTACTGTTTTGGAATCAATGGCACATCAAATGGGCAATATGTCAATGCAAATATCTACTCAGATGGAACATGGATGTATGAATATAACTGAAAAAATGAACAGTATTTCTGATGAAGTTTCTTCTCTTAAAAGGGACATTTTTGCTGTTAAAGGCGATGTCAATAAATGTTTGAATTTGATGGACACAGTTCAAGATAATTTTAAGAAAATGGAAGGTGCCTTTCAAGTTTGTAAGGACCAAGTGGAATGTAATAAACAGAAAATAGAGAAAGTGGAAGATTCTTCTGTTGAATGGGAGATTCAGAAGAAAGATTTATTGAAGAAGATAGACTCTCTGGAAAATCAAAGTCATCAAAATAATGTTAAAATAGTAGGAATTCCTTAAGGAATCGAAGATTCAGATTCAATAATTTTTTTTTAAATGGATTCCTGAGGCATTGGGATTGGAGTTTTTTCCAGAAGGTTTGGAGTTGGATGGGGCTCATAGGGCTTTAAGGAGTAAACCATATCCAGGTCAACCAGCACGAGCTGTGTTGATTCAATGTCTAAAATATCAAGATAGAGGAACTGTTTTGAGAGTAGCAGTTCAGAATGCATGTAGATATCAATCCCCATTGATGGTACAGGGAAATAAGGTTTTTTTCTATCCAGATCTGAGTCAAGAAATTATTAGGATATCTTCTAATTTCCAGGTTGACATAATACATTTTTTTGCTACAGCTAAGGCTATCATAATAAATCTTTTTTGTGGTCCATCCAAATCGAGTCCAAGTTCTTTACTTCTTATATACTTAGAAGAAATATCTCTGGATTTTTTGGTATGTTGCTTTTTGTGATTTTATTTAATACCTGGTTTAGATCTTCCCAAAACTTTTCCACTTTCTCACATGCCCAAATTGCATTTACTTTTGTTCCCGTTTCCTTCTTACAGCGAAAACATCTGTCTGATTCTGTTGGGTCCCATTTATTTAACTTTTGGGGTGTGGAGTATAGACTGAGTAACCAATTATATTGTATCATGCGTAACCTCATGTTTATTGTATTTCTCATAGTTCCGGAGCATAGCTTTCCTCATGTTTCATTCTTTATCTGTGTTAAGTAGATAGCCTGAGAATACAGCAATGGTACATAGAAATGAATAAATGTATTCCATTGGAAAAAAAATAACATATAATTTAAGAAATAACATCACAGTATTCGAACAAATTTGGGAACCATACATGGAACACAACAGAGAAGTCTTACCGCGGACCTTCACCACCTAAAATGACAGAAGGAAAAGAAGGCAAAATGAACTGACCCAGTATGTAAAAGTAGAAGACACAAATTTCTTGTTTATTTTCATTGTGTGATGATATTGTTTAATGGATTTAATGTATCATATATGTTGAACGTTGAGTGAGTGGGGAGGGGGGTGAAAGAGGGATGGAAGGGAGGGAGGAAAAGGGGAGAAAATGACACTGAGGGAAATGTTTGTGTGTATTTTGGTCAGTATGGTTCATAGTGTGAAAAAATTTTAAAAATTTTTAAAAAGAAATTATTAGGAGATGTAAAGAGTTTAATTCTGCTAAAGAGGTGCTTTGGAGAAAAGGTTATAAATTTTCTTTTAGATATCCTGCAGTATTGAAAAATTTTTATGGTAATTTTCAATCACAATTTTTTGAGAATGATTTAGGATGCTTTAATCTTTGCTAATTCTCTGCCTGATACAGCTGTTGAAAGGCACTCTTCACCTAAGAAGAGGATATCTGAGAAGAAGAATGGAAACAGGAATGGGAATCTGTCAGAGCTTGATTGATATTGATGATCCAGAACAAGTTTTGGGATTAAAATCAATGGGGCTGTGAGCTGATTTAGACTTATCATTTTACGAGTCTGATTGGGGGAAGAGAGGTTGCTGAAGCTTTCTGAAGTCGTCTGCCACCTGTGGGGGGGATTTATTTCTTTCCAAACCCAGCTAAGTGGGGAGTTACTACTTTGTAGTGCTGTTTTGTTTAGTGATCATTTATCAAGGAAAGCTTTAAGATTAAATCTTTTTTTTAATTATTAGAAGAGATAGAAAGAAAGGGGTGCTTTTAAGGGGAGTTTTAAGGGTTTTTTTAGTTAGTAGAAGGGATAGAAAGTTAAGGGTGTTTTTTTGTATTTGTTGTTTGAGTTTTACTTTGATAATAATGTCTAATATAAACTTTGCAACGTTTAATGTTCAGGGTTTAAATAATTCGATTAAGAGAAAACTTGTTTTAGCTTATATAAAAATGATAAAAGTTGACTTTGCTTTTTTTGCAGGAGACTCATTTAATTGAAAAAGAACATTTAAGATTGAAGGACTGGGTTGGACATGTATCTTCATCTTCCTTTAATTCAAAAGCAAGAGGATTGGCAATTTTGATTCATAAGAAAATACCATTTGAACTTGTTTCTTTGTCGGAATCAGTTGGTCGTATTTTAATGATTAATTGTAAATTGTTTTGCTGAGCCATGGTCTTTATTGAATGTTTATGCACCTAATGTTGATGATGAACAGTTTGTGTCTGAAGCTTTCTTAACTTTAGGTCAAGCTAAGAAGAATATTTTGATTGGGGGAGATTTCAATTGTGTGTTAGATGCATTATTAGATACATTTCCGAAAGTTGTGAAAAAAATCGAAAGCAGCAGTTCAATTGGTTTCTTTGATGAAAGATCTGAATTTGATAGAGGTCTGGAGAAGATTAAATCCTACTGAGAAAGATTTTTCATTTTATTCTTCACGTCATGATTCATTTTCTAGGATTGACTTTTTCTTAGCATCAGCACATTTGCAAGGACGTTTCACTCAAGCTGAATATAAGAGTAGGATCATTTCTGACCATTCTTTGCTAATTATTTCTTGTGTGGGGCCGGAGGTTAATCAATTAGTTTTTCGCTGGAGGTTTAATATAATGTTATTGAAAAAAAACAGAATTTGTAAAATTTATTAAGGATCAAATTGCTATTTATTTAGATTTGAATAAGAATACAGTCAGGAGTAATTTTACATGGATGTGAGGGGGTTGGAGGGTTATAGGCAGCGAGTAGGTAGGTGGAACTAGTTGGAGTTTCATGTAAATCGGTGCGGACTAGAAGGGCCAATATGGCCTGTTTCCGTACTGTAATTGTTATATGGTTATATGGTTATTGGTAAAGGGTTTGTACGTTCTTCCCGTGTCTGCATGGGTTTCTTCCAGTTTCCTCCCATATTCCAAAGACAAGGTTAATTGGTCACATGGACCAGAAGGGCCTGTTACCATGATGAATCTCTAAATCAAAAGTCTTAAGCAACAAAATGCAAGCTAACACTCCAGTGCACTCTCAGAGGTGTTGTCTTTTAGATGAGAGAAGGACAGGCTGATTGATTCAGTTGCTGATGCCCTGAGTTTTTTGATGCAACATCACAAAAAAGAGATGGTTTAAGCAGGGAAGTGTGTGCAAATTAGCTGCTGCAGTTCCAGTAGTGAATGCCCTGTAAAATTTCACCATCAAGTGTAAAGATCAATGAGATGACCAAGGTGGAGAAAGGAGCTAAATAAATGCAAGAACCAATCTTTGTGCTTTTGAAACTAATACCCCAAGTGTCATTTTATAAGACCCAAGGTTGACACACCAGAGATGTTTTCCCATATTTCACTTCCATCGGTTCAAATGTAGGGGAATTTATATTTCATATAAATTATTATTTTGTACAAATACACATCCAATTTCCAGGTCACTGCAATGCATTTCCTTGCCACTGCTAAAGCAATTTTAACAAATTTAACTTAATCACTTAGTAAATTTAGTTTAGGTCTTGTTCCTTCAATGTTCCCCAATGACCTTGTGGAAAAGGTAGTTGTGACAGGGTAGTTCTGTCATTTAAGAAGTGGTTAGAGGAAAAACCCAACACCCAACCCCAACCAACCAATTTTCCCCTGCAACCGCTGCAATCGTGTCTGCCTGTCCCGCATCGGACTTGTCAGCCACAAACGAGCCTGCAGCTGACGTGGACTTTTTACCCCCTCCATAAATCTTCGTCCGCGAAGCCAAGCCAAAGAAAGAAGAAAAAAGATGAGTACATGGATGTGAGGGGGTTGGAGGGTTATGGGCAGGGAGTAAGTAGGTGGAACTAGTTGGAGTTTCATGTAAATTGGTTCGGACTAGAAGGGCCAATATGGCCTGTTCCATACTGTAATTGTTATATGGTTATTGTATGGGATGCTTTAAAGGCATTTCTATGTGGTCAAATAATTAGTTATGAATCAAAGGAAAAGAAGAAATTTCTGGTAGAGTCTCAGTTGTTTAAAAAACAAATAGCAGAGTTGGGAAAGGAATTCCAGAGAAGATAATAAGGCTTTCTCGACAAAGTTGAAGCTAAAATATAATATATTGCAAACTGACAAATTTGAACGTTTAATTCAAAGATCTAAGCAACGTTATTACAAGTTAGGGGACAGAGCACATAAAATTTTGGCATGGCAATTGAAAATTGAACAAGCTTCAAGGATTATTAATGCTATGAGGAATGACAATTCAGTTACTTTTAAACCTCAGTAAATTAATGACCAAGAAGGCTCACCAGTGGCTGTACTTCATGAGGAGTTTGAGGAGATTTGATATGTTACTCTTGAAATTTTCTACAGGTGTACCTTGGAGAGCATTCTGACTGGTTTCATCACTGTCTGGAATGGAGGTGCCAATGCACAGGACAGGAAAAGACTACAGAGAGTTGTAAACTCAGCCAATATGGGCATGGATCTTCACTCTACCAAGGACATCTACAAAAGGCAGTGTCTCAAGAAAGCAGCCTCTATCATCAAGGACCCTCACCACCCAGGCCATAGCCCCTTCTCACAGCTACCATCAGGATTGGGGCTACTTTTAATACAAAATATGAACCTGTACAGTAGTTTTAATAAAGATTTTTTTAAATTCAGTCGTACGTGCGGGAGGACATAACTCGAGTAGGTTGGAAGTGAAGGACTTCCTGTGCAATAATGCTGCACAAAATAACAAATTTTGTGACATATGTTCATGACAATAAATTCTGATTCTGGTTCACATGAGAATTGTTTGATGGCTCTTGGTCTACTCATTGGAATTTAGGCAAATGAGCAGGTATTTCATTGAAACATTTTGAACGTTGAAAGGCATGGACAGAGTAGATGTAGAAACGTTGTTTTGCATGGTGCAGAGTGTAGAACAAGAGGGTGCCCACTGAGAACAGAGATGCAGAGAATTTTCTTTAGCCAGAGCGTAGTGAATCTGGAATTTGTTACCACAGGTCATTGTGGAGGCCATGTCATTGGGTGTATTTTAGGGAGAGAGGCTCTTGATTAGCCACAACATCAAAGGTTATGGGGAGAAGGCTAGGCATTGGGGCTGTGGGGAAATGGATCAGCTCGTGATTGAATGGCGGGCAGATTTGTTGGGCTGAATAGTCTATTTCTGCTCCTATGACTTATGGTCTATTGAACAAGCAAAATTGAGAGTTAGTTGGAAGACAGTTGTATACATCTCTTAAGATCAAAATTACAAAGCATTAACTGCAAGACACCACAATTTTGATGGACCAGACCCAGAGTGACCCTTTGCAGATGCTTAATGCAATGGATGTGATAAAGGTTGCAATAGAATTGCAATAGAAGCAACTCACCATTCTCATACTAGCCCATTAAAGGGGTATCATCTCCCATGTCTCACCCATTCCCTTACAAGTATTTCAAGAATAATCTAAGCTTTTGAAAACTGTGACTAAACTGCTTCCACCACAGCAATTGACCGATGTTTTCACCCATATAACGCGCACATACATAAATCATGTAAAAATATTTTCATACAACATGCATATGGGTGTAGTATGATGAAGAAATTTCCATTTAAATGGGCATGAGACAAAGTGAATACCAGTATCTGCCACAGTTAATCTCCTGCAATTATCACCCAATCAACTTCCCCAGAGGTGACAATCCCCCATTGTATAGATGATATCCCACTGAAACACATCAATAAGCTTTGGAGAGGAATCAATTAAATAGATCAAAAACACAGAGTTAAGCAGGATTTTAATTCTAATATTGTCTCAAATCAAAGGCACTTGATATGTTAATCTCCTCCCTCAGTAGGCCCCTTCACATTGCCTTGTAAAAGGGTTAACTGGCTATTTACTAGATTGAAGACCCCCAGGCACAAGGCTATTTGGAAGGGCCGAACCGGGCAAGCCCAGTCAAAAATCAACCCGGATCCAAGACCTAACAGGGAACACAATAAAACTTACCCAGGTGTCCTCCTCCACCTATTTGAAAGGGGAAATAGCTCACCTGGTTACTCTAGAAATTTAAACAGAAAGGGAACAGGGGATTCCCAGTGGCTGCATGACACATCACTCACCATGTCATCGCAGGGGCAGGATCCCCCTTAAATTGCTGAGGTTAGGCTGCTATTTGAAAGGTGCAGGAGGCGTACACTACCCAATAATCTCACCCAGGTCCAAGGAGGACTGTCTGGGCGCTGCAATTTTAAAGTGTCTGTCGATAAGATGCAGTGTACTAGCCAGAATGTCCTGTTTATAGGAATACCATGGGATTCAGTACAAAGAGATATTCTCAAGATCAAAATTTCCTACAGCCACTATAAATTGTGTGCATTCTTTCATTGCTATTATTACATTCTCAGGCTGGAGAATTCCATGCTCACTATAAATTGCTGGTGTGTCTTTCCCATGGCTGCTATAAATGTGTGTGTTCTTTGAATGCCGCTATTATATTCCCATGGCCGCTATAACTTCCCACACTCACTACAAATTTTTGGTTTGACTTTCCCATGGGCACGTTCTTTCAACCTGTAAAAATAATCTCGTATAGCATGCATGCGCATATAACATGCACGGTGAGGAGGGGTTGCCTGGTTTGTAAAATTTGGTAATGGATAGATACATTGGTCTGTATAATATGAAACATTGTTGAGCTGTAAGCATGTCTAAACTCACAGAGAATAAGATGGATCTTTTTTTAAAACTGCAATTAGTTTCAGCAACTGCTAAGATCAGCAGAAACAGAATTTGAGCTTTACAAATTCGACTGATATTAACACAGATTATCAGGAAATCAATTTTCATGAAGAGCATTGAGATAACGATGTTTTAGATCTTAAATTAGACTAAAATATTGGCCATAATATTGAGTGAACTTAACTTCAAACCAATTTCTAAGTTAAAGATATTGTTCAGTTATTTTCTTCCCCCTGTTTTAGTTGGAATCTGGTCATATCACATACAGAACAGATTGCTCATTCAGTATTTTAATCCCAGAATTTGAACTTGTGTCACTTTCTCAGTTGATGCAGACATGCTAAACGTAAGAAACGGTCAGAGAAACTTAGCTGGTCAGGCAGCATCCAAGGAAGCAAATGGAGAGTTGACATTTCAGGTTGTGACCCTGATTCAGGGCTGAAAAAGGGAAGAAAGGGCAAAATTAAAGAGAGGGAATGGGGTCAGCAGGCAAGAGGTGGACTGATGAGGGAGGGGTAAAGGATGATGGGCAGATGGTGCCAGGTAGGGGAACAGGAGGATGGAGTTGAGAGACAGGGTTAGGAGAGTGAGAAGCAAAGAAAGGGAGAAATGGACAAATGGAGCCAGGAGAGGGAGGGTGAATTTGAGCTAAAGGCATCTCTATCGTAAAAATAAGAGAAAAAAAAAGCAAGAGATGAGCTCAAACAAATAGTGCTTAAAGATTTTTTTAAATCTGCATATTGAAATGAACTGTCAGACTAAATATTGACAGTGTGTTCTGAATTTGCAGGCATTGTGCAGGGAGGTGGGACTAGAGAGGGGTGTTTGGTTCGGTGCGGACTAGAAGGGCCTAATGGCCTGTTTCCGTGCTGTAAATTGTTATTAATTTTGGATTTTTCCGGATTTCAGAACAAAAGCCAGCTGCCCCAGATTTAAGCCCACCTGAATTGTGCTGCCGTATCTATCCCCTTCCAGTCATGCTGGCGTCTCTCTCCCCCCCGCCCACCCAAGTCACGCTGCCATCTCTCTTCCCCTCGCCCACCAAGTTGCGCTGCCATCTCTCTCTCCCCCTCGCCCACCCGAGTCGCGTTGCCGTCTCTCTCCCCTCACCTGCGCCCAACTTAGTCGCACTGCTGTGTCTCTCTCTCTCTCTCTCTCTCCCTCCCTCTGCTGTACCAGCACCAGGAAAAAAATGCCGGTTTTTGGAGCTTTCCGGATTTTAGATGTCCGGATAAAAGATTGTGTACCTGTAATGTGATATTAATCGGAGGGGGAAAACATATCGTTATTTTAAAAATGGGAAATGGTGTTTCAAATATTGGTCAGGAAAATAACTGTGATTGTGACACACTAGTATGGGTTAACATGGCTGAACCGTCTCTTGTGTTCCCTCTGCCTCAGCTATCTTTCCTTTAGTTGGGTGATGACTGTGTTCCAATTGCTAACACTCTTTACCTCTGAGTGAGAAGATTCCGGGTGTGCGCACACTCGCTCAGCAAAATAAATGATTGCCCATTCTGCCATGTCAGAATCTTTAATCATATCATCACAAAGATCCCTGGTGGAACAATTGAAGTTGTCAAAATATCAATTGAAAAATGTTAAAGTTGCAGTGGCGGTGGCCAGGAGATGTGTAGCAATTACATGGAAACCTGAATCCAGTCTTCAAATTGATTGTTGGAAGAGAGAGATGTGAAATTGTATTCCCTTAGAAAATGTGACTTGTAATATTAGAAATGGGTATGATACATACTTAAAAATATGGAAACCATATCTAGATATTATGGGCTTGAATATCTTACATTTTCTCTTCTATACCCCACCACTACTTTTTTATTAAATCTTAATGGTTGAACCTTATCATGTTAGTTTAATTCTACTATTTTATTAATATCCTGTCTTTCTTTTTGGGAGGGTAGTTATGACAGTAGCTTTGGACATATATCTTTATTTTTTTTCTTTTACACTTTTTTCTCTCTTCTCACCTTTATGTACTGTACAACTTTTTTATTTGTTTTATTCTATTTTGATAATTATAAGATTCATTTGGATATGATTCTGTATAATATTGTACTGTATACAAAAACATAAATATATATGTTTAAAAAAAAGATTCTTGGCAACCTGATTAATAAACAGCCATTCTCCATATTTCTAAGACATTCTTGCAAGTGAGAGCTTGCAGCAATTCTTATAATAAAATGACTCCAATTTAAGAACCACTTAATTGGTCCAAATGCATGTTGAGAGATTCTAAAAGGTTCTGGGCAAAAGTATGCCATTCTTTTCATCTTTTTTACCTTTAAAGCTCAATTTGGTCTCTAATCAGTACTAGCAAGAAACAGAATGGTTCAAATAAATTGTAATAAACTAATGAAATTGCAGTAAAGATAAAGATGCTGAAGGAGTGATTCATTCCAATGTTTATTCTGCACAACAACACTCAATTTCTAGTCAATTATCAGATGTCTAATATATACAATCACTTTAAAGCTTGTGATAAATCAGCTATATGTACAATACAGGTACAATACCATATGGTATGTAATATATACAATACCTAGTTACATTATAACACATTAGTACATGAGATGATATACAAATTTCTCATATTGCCCTGCCTTCCACTTTCAAATTGAAAGCTTTGACTCCTTGACAACAGGTAAACCACAAGATGGAAGGCATATTGAGTCAGAGCTGGGAAGTGTTCAATGGTCCAAGAACAGCAACATGGACATTAGATGTATATACAATAAATAGCTGAGAGCCTGTTATCTCAGTCCCAGACTCCTGACTACATATATAAAGTGCACAATGCTTCATGTTCATGGTTACGGCAACTCATCAGATTGATTTGTAATCGAATAACCTCATTGGAGGAAATGAAGAATGTATCTTTTTGTGAGGTGATGTCAAAAGATGAGTAGCCTTCTTGGATGGCTCAATGAGTGAAGCCATTTGCGATGACATTCACTTAATTTCCCTACAAAGTTTCAAGCAGGCTCGGACAAGGTAATAATGACTGTGTACAGTATATTTACCACATGATCTGCTTAATATGGCTAGATATAACTTCTGTCTTACTGACTATATGAAATGTCTGTTATGCTGATAAGGGTTCCCAATTATGACCAGCAGTTTACAAAAGGTGGGGAGACATTGAACAGGAACTTGGAAGTTGTTGGAACCTTTGCATAAAGTCTTGAAGTGGCTGCGCAAGGTGATGCAACGTGACTTGCTGAGCTTCTCCAGACCTTTTGTACACTGCAACATTACAATGAGTTTTCTTTGCACTCCACTCTGGAACTGACAGCACCAAACCTTCTTAAAATGCACAAGAGATCAAGAAAGGGCTTTAACCCCATGCGACTTCATGTGACTATATTTTTATGTCCGGTTCCTTGGTTTTATGATGAATTGAAATAGCATGCAAAGCCATGATTCATAATTTTGAACCAATAGTGGTTCGCAGTGAACTGCGTTGTGGCTGTGCATTTCATAAACATATTTGTCAAGATGATGAACCGAAATTCGTTTGATTATTAAATTAATTTTAGCCCGCAGATGGGATTTATTTTTTATCCCCCATATATCAGTATTGCTTTTCCTAAAAGGGAGCTGGTGACAATGGTCCATTAATTGCTGGAAAAGCCTTCATAGAAGAAGTTTTAAAGCAGATTGTCTCGCATTAACTTTTGATTCATTGTTATATTCTTTTTTTATTCATTCAGTGTTGTCTCTGTCTCATTGATTTGCTCAGAAAACTGACGGACTAATGGGGGTACACAGCGCAAACTCCTATTGGGTAGGCTACTACCATTGCTAGCTTCATTCTGTGGCAATCCATTTATAACTGTATCCTGAGACGCAAACCTGAGCTTCAATTTTAGCCCAGAGTTTTTTGTGTTCATGTCATTCTGATCTACGCCCTTTTCATCGGTGCTCTGTAGGTTCTCCGATTCTTCCTCATTGATCCACTCTGTGATGCTGGGCTGCTCGTGGGTCACTGAAACGGACTTGGCTAACCTTGGGCGTTGGTCCGCTGAATTATTTTTACTGCCTCCGTATCCGCCAACTGCACAAAGGAGAGACAAAAGGGCATTCTGAAACTTTGGCATGCTGAAATCCCTAATGATTCCTTGCAACGCGTATGACTGTGGCAAAACCCAAGATGGAAGAGAGTGCCCACAATGTTCAAACCATATTGACAAATAACCATGCTTGGTAGCCCAGACCACGAGGGTTGTGGCCTTTGGGGAACAGCAGACACACATCAGCAGAGTGGGAGAACACCTCCCCTCTAAGAAGCAGAAGTCTGGGGGATGATGCTACATAGTAGGAGAAATAGCAGTGAACCAGTGAGGGACTCAGTGGCTGAAGGACTTGCATCAGTCTCCACATTGTGGTTGATGGAGCCTTCCCTCACATATCCTGGACTTGTGCCTTAAACCAACCCCCCGCCTCCCCCCCGCAGATGGCACAGAGATAGAGTTCCTTCAGTCTTCACTCTTCACCCAAGTAGACTGTTGGAGGCAGAGTCATGGGAACCAGGGATCAGAACTGGGACCCATAAGGGAGCTAATGGTGAGTAGGGTTCCCGAAGAACCTCAGGCGCTGACAACCTCCTGATTGTATTGGGGGTTCAGAACCAGGGGCTGAGGAAAGAGACTCGGATGGCCGGAGCTCGGTTTCACCACTGGACTGGACAGGAGATCACATGGCTGGGGGTGGGGAATAGAAGGAGAGAGCACAGCAACTGTGGATTAGCTGAAGTTGGAAAATTCTATGTATCACCACTGTATTATAGACGACCTAGGTGCTGTTCCTCTGATCTATGTTTGGCCTCACTCTGGCAGTGGAGAAGTTGAGAACCGAGATGGTCAGTGTGGGAATGTGAAGGGGAGATGAAATGGTATCAACTGGGTGTTTGGAATGGCCATTATGTACAGAATGCAGGAATTCTGCAAACCTGTTCCTTAGACTGTGATTTGGTCTCTAGTGCAGGCCACATCAGGAGCACGGAGCGCAGTTGGAACAGGTGCAGGTGAATCTCTGCCTCACCCAGAAGGGCTGCTGGATATCAGTCCCTGATGGTGAGGAGGGAGTAGGGATAGGAACAGTGGTTGCATCTCCTATAGTTGCAGGGGTCAGGGAGGGCAGGTGGGAAGCGAACACAATAGTCATAGAAAGAGATGGGGAGGGAATATGTGATGGGTTATGAGCTGGAAAATATGGGGAATGTGGTGTTGGATAAGGAGTCTATTTGGGGGAAGAATGAAGGTCTCTGGGGAGGGGAGGGGGAATGGCTTAAAGCAGAAGTTCAGGAAATGGAGGAAATGTGAGGGAAGGCTCACGTGAGAGGACACCACATTTCCCCATTGCCTGCCAGCTCTCCTCTTAACACTGGCCACCTTCCCTCTGCACTCTCGGTCCTGAAGCAAGGTCTTGACCCGAAACCTCCTCCGTCCCTCTGCCCCCACAGATGCTGCGTAATCCGCTGAGGTTCCTCCAGACGTTTGTTCCAGCTCCAAACTCCAGCATCTGCACTCTCTTGTGTCTCCACTCATTTTCTTGGGGATGTGGGAGGAAACTGGAACAGCCGGAGGAAACCCTTGTGGTCACAGGGAGACCATCCAAACTCTGCACTGGCAGCATGGGAGGTCAGGATAGAATGGGGTCTCTCCACTGTACCAGCCACGCACTTCCAGACATTGGTAAAAATCAACATAAATGAGGGTGTGACACCAAACTCCACTGTATTCAGAGCCAACAATCTAGTTTTAGCGTGTCGCCAGCAACTCACCAGCATGGCTTTCTACTGGCCTGACGACACATTTCTCCCACCAGGATTGCATCCTGAACCTTGTGTCAAGGGTTCATTGGGCCCTTGCTGGCACCCACATGAGCCGTCCCATCAGCCTTTTCCCCCTCTCCTTATTTCCCTGTATGCCAGACACTTATTTCCACTTCTATATCAACTCCTTCCTTAACCCAGCACCCAGCACACAGTATCTTTGACCCATCAAGAAGAAGGCAGAGTTACATCAAAAGTGAATTATTTGAATGAATCAGGCTGGGAAATAACTTCTTGCTGCAAGCTGTGAGATTGAGGAGCAAGATCCTGTAACCATGTAAATCATCCCAAAATATTTACATAATTTATTTAAATTTATATTTTGATGTATGTATGTGATTATTACGTGCTGCGTAATGTGTGTTCACCATGGTTTGGAGAAATGCTGTTTTGTCTGTTTGAAAATGTACAGTGAGATGATAAGTGAGAATATTCTTTGTAATTTAGAACCATGGAACATTACAGTAAAGAAACAGGCCCCTTCGGTCTGCGCCAAACCATTTTTTTTTGCCTAATTCCACTGACCTGCACCCAGTCCATCACCCTCCATACCTCTCCCACCCATGTACCTGTCCAAATTCTTTAATGTAAAAATTGAAAAACTGAGCTCCTCAGCTGGGAGCTCGTTCTACACCCCCACTACTCTCTGTGTGAAGGAGTTCCCCTCACATTCTCCCTAAACTTTCCCCCTTTCACTCTTAACCCATGTCCTCTGGTTTGTATCTCACCTACCCTCAGTGGAAAAAGCCTATTAACATTTACTCTGTCTATCCCCCTTTTAATTTTAAATACCTCTATCAAATCTTCCCTCATTCTACTATGCTCCAGAATCCAATGTTTTTGTTTCATTCCTGATGCACTGCATACAATTTTGATATTATTTCATTAGCCCAATAAAGTCCTAACCTGTTTAACCTTTCTCTGTAACTCAGTTCCTGAAGTCTGAGCAAAATCCTAGTAAATCTTTTCAGCACTCTTTCAATCTTTCCCACACTCAATACTCCAAATTTGGCCTCACCGATGTCTTATACAACTTTACCATAACATCCCAACTACTATACTCAATATTTATGAAGGCCAATATTACAAAAGCTCTCTTTAGAACTCTATCCACCTGTGACACCACTTTCAGGGAATTATGTATCTGTATTCCCAGGTCCCACTGTTCTACCACTTTCTTCAGTGCCCTACCATTATACTGGTGTATCTGATCTCTTAGAACACCTTCCAATAATTTATCTACTACTAATATCAGGTTTACTGACCTATAATTTCCAGGGTTATTTTTAGAGCCTTTTTAAACAACAGAACAAAATGTGAGCTACCTTCTAATCCTCCGGCACCACACTCGGATGACATTTTAAATATTTCTACCAGAGCCCTTGCAATTTCTAACCTAGCATCCCTAAAGGTCCAAGGGAATATCTTGTCAGGCCCAAGGGATTTATTCAACCTTATTTGCTTTGAGACAGCAAGCACATCCTCCTCTTTAATCTGTATTGGTTCCAAGGCCTCACTGTTCACTTGCCTTACTTCCCACAACTCTATATCAGTTTCCTGAGTGAATGCAGATGAAAAAACAATTAAGATCTCGTCCTTTTCTTTTGGCTCCATGCAAAGCCCACCACTCTGATCTTCAAGGGGACCAATTTTATCCCTTACTATAATATTCTTGTAGAAACCTTTACGATTTTCTTTCACATTGACTGCCAAAGCGACCTCGTCTTCTTTTAGCCTTCCAGATTTCTTTCGAGTTTTTTTCTTGTCTTTTTTATACTCCTCAAATGCCTCATTTGCTCCATGTTGCCTATAACTGTTGTTCACCTCTCTCTTCTTCTGAACCAAATCCCCAATATCCCTCAAAATTCAAGGTTCCCTATACCTGCTAACCTTGCCTTTAATTCTGACAGGAACATACAAGTTCTTTACTCTCAAAATTTCACTTTTGAAGGTCCTCCACTTACCTTGCACATCCTTGCCCTAACATCCCTGCCCTAATCCACTCATTCCGGATCCTTTCTCATTTCCTCACATTTAGCCTTTCTCCAATTTAGAATCGCACCCAAGGCCCAGACCCTTCCTTCTCCATAATTAACTTGAAACTAAAGAAATTATGATCACCAGACCCAAAATGTTCCCCTACACATACTTCTGTCACCCGTCCAGTCTTATTCCCCAAAAGGAGATCCAGTATTGCACCCTCTCTAGTTGGTATCTCTAGATTGTAGTCACACTAGGGATGCAGCGAGCGAAAGAACCACGCAGAGTCAAAAGTGAGTTGAACTCTCGCGTGCAATAAATCCCTCAGAACTCAATGACTCTTGCAACTCCCAGGACCTTTATGACATCAGCTGCCAGGCTGTGGGTTTGCCCTGCATCCAGAGCTCTCACGGTCAGATCTACCGTGGACTTGCCCACAACTCTTTGAGCCGGTTTACCTGTTGCTGGGGCGAGCCGCCACAATATATTGATTTAGAAAACTTTCCACATTTGACAAATTCCAAGCCATCCAGCCCTTTTACAGTTTGAAAATCAGAGTCATTATGTGGAAAATTAAAATTCCCTACTATCATAACCTTGTGTTTCCTGCCACTGTCTGCTATCTCTCTACAGATTTGCTCCTCCAATTCTCTTTGACTATTGGATAATCTATCTACAACCCCGTGCATGTGGTCCTATCTCTCCCATTCCATCCAAATAACCTTAGGCAGATGAGTCCTCTGGTTGGTCTTGCCAGATCACAGCTGTGATATTTTCCTTGGCGAGCAATGCCGCTCCTCCTCCTTTCATCCCTGCCATTCTATCACGTCTAAAGAAACAGAAGCCTGGAACATTGATCTGCCAGTCCTGCCCCTCCTGCAACCAAGTTTCACTAATGGCCACGTTGCCATCATTCCACATGCCAATCCTCACTCTAAGCTCATCTGCCTCTCCTACAATACTCCTTGCATTAAACATCAGAAAATTCCCACCATGTACAACCTGTTGACTTCTAAACTAAGGTTTAGAGGCAATTAAATAATAAACAAATAGCATTTAAGAGGCTTCTGCCTAGACACATGAACAGGAATGAGGGGTATCTATCAGATACAAGCAGAAGAGTTCTGGTTTGACTTGATTCAGTGCACAGGTCTACTCTTTTCAGAGCAGACAGATAGGCTGAATGGCCAGTTCCTGTGCTGTACTGTTACATGAATATAATTGACCCATGTATCTGTGGGAGAAAACCATGTACCTGGAGAAACCCTCACAGCCAGAGAGCCTGCAAACTCCACTGAGAGCAACCAGAGTCGGCATCAAACCCTGGTCCCTGAAACAGTGCTAACCACTGCAGAATCACGCTGCCATCCATTACCCCACCAGCTTGTCATTTTCCACTAATGATTTCAAAGAATGCAATCTTCCATTACACTCTCTGTTAATGCTGGAAAGCACTCTTCATCCAGTTCCCCTGTGTAGGTCTGCATCAGTATTGAGCTACAACACATTTTATTGTAGACATGCTATTTTTACATTAAAGAATTTGGACAGGTACATGGGTGGGAGAGGTATGGAGGGTGATGGACTGGGTGCAGGTCAGTGGAATTAGCAAGGAATGTTAACTTGTTTTATTTTAATGCATCTACAAATATGTCTTAAGCTTCATATGCGAGTAAAATATTTTTTTTAATTTAGAGATTCAGCACAGAAACAGGCCACTCCAGTCCAGGAGCCCTCACTGTCAAATTGCACCCATGTCACCAATTAACCTGCTAACCCCACAACTTTGGAACATGGGAGGAAAGCAGAGCACCTGGAAGAAACCTATACAGGTCCTGGAGAAAACGTGCAAACTCGTTGCAGACAGTGGCAGATTCAAATTTGGGTCATTGGATCTATAACTGTGTGTGCTAATCTCTACACTAACCATGTTCCACAGACATCAGAGTCGGGGTATATTTTATGTCCTTGTTGATCTGCACCAAACAACAGATAAATGAATTTCATTTGTCTGAGGTACATGGTTCCTCACCTGGATGACATCTAATGCAGAATGAGTAAATACCTATATTAAGTGGTACCAGCTTACTTTGAAAAGTGAATTATTTGAATGAACCTCAAAATGGTAAAATTATGCTGCCTTTGCTCTGGATCTCTCTTTGTAACTGCACTTCTGTCCTGTGGTTTATGTTGTACTACGCATGGATGTTCAACTAGATAGCTCAAAAAACAGCTTTCACCTGAACTGTCCAGGCAGGTCAACCTCGAAATAGTTCAGGAAAACTTGCAAGAATAAAATATTGTCTTATCATAAAAACCAAAATGATGGAAATGTCATTAAATAGAGGAAGTACAGATAACCAGTGCAAGGTGTCATCTTATACTAATGTGGGATCTATTCAAGAGTCTGAGAACTGCAGGAAAGAAACTGTCTAGATTACAGTAAATGGAAACATTTTAAAGTCTCATCAAATTAAAATGTCAGAATGGTTCATTCATACACCATAAGACATAGGTGCAGACTTGGGTCATTTAGCACATCATATCTGCTAATCTACTTTGCCATTTAATCATGAATGATACATCTTTCTCCCTCAACCCCATAACATTTGACCATTACTAACCTATCAACTTCTGATCCAAATATACCCAAAAACTTAACCTCCACAGCCATCTGTGGCAATGAAGTACACAGATTTAGCACACTGTGGCTGTAGAAATATCTCCTCATCTCTGTTCTAAAGGATCATTGTTTTTATTCTGAGGCTGTGCCCTCGGGTCCTAGACCCTCCCATCACTGGAAACATCTCCATGTCCACTCTATCCAGCCCTTTCAACACCATTGCAACCTCAGCAACATGGTTAATGACAGGCCACTCTTCTGAAGTCTGGCCTGATTGGGTAGGAAAGGAGCAGGTTTGGTGTGCGCTGCTGCTAATGTCACCCATTCCACATGCACCCCCCCACCCTCACTACCTATGGCCCGACCATAGTTGAACTGTGAGCGGCCTTCAACCAATGGTCCTGGATGCTGCTGCCGTCAATACAACCAAATAGAAATTAGACTGACAATTTTCAGAGCAAAATCATCAGGGTTATTAACTAAAATGGAAGTGCTGCAATCACAGAGGGAAAAGGTCAATGAGGTTTCAGGTCACAGGCATCCTCATGTTACAGGAAGACAGATGGTCATTTTTCATGGTCCTTCACGTGGTTTTCCATATTGCCCCCCTGCATAATTTGCCCAGGCATCAACAAACACATTTTTAAAAATAGATGTGTTTATTTAATTACTATTTTTCCATAGAAATTCTGAGAGAGAAATTTACTCTCCATCTCAGATTTCTGAGCTATGATTTATGAATTCTTGAATGGTGAATTTCAGAAACTCAATCAGCCACGATGCTGGGGTGGCTTGCCCAACAAATAGCGTAGATAGGTGATAGGTTTAAATGAAGCTATGTTTAGGGAAGTTATGGGAGGCAATGTTGTTCCTTACCTGTGAGCGAACGAGCCAGTTTGGCTTTCTTTTGTGATGCATCAGCTGAATAAACCGATCTCCTCTGTGGAACAAGGATTTAAAGAGCAATTAATGAACATTGGAGTCAAGTTACCTTTATTTATCGTTCGTACCAAGCTCACGTGGTAAAGACGAGATATCATTTCTCCAAGACCTTGGAGCATATTTACATCAATACAAGTTAGAATAGAAGTTAAACATTAAAATATTTAGACATACATTTAAAGTCCACAGTACAGTATCCACATATGTTCTGGAATTCAGGAGCCTGAGGGCTTGGGGAAAAAAATATTGTTGTCCAATCTGGACACGAGGGCCAGAGTGCTATGGTACCTCCTACCAGATGGCAGAAGGGAGAACAGTTTACATGAAGGATGTGTGGAGACCTTCACAATGTTTATTGCCTTTCACCTGCATCGAGTGTTGTAGACGTCCTTAATGGTAGGAAGAGAGCCCCGAATGATGTTTCCCGCTGACTTCACTATCCTCTGCAGGATATTGCGTTCCAAGGAGGTAAAGCTTCCAAACCAGGCAGTGATTCAGTTGCACAGGATGCTCTCGATACCTCATCTGTAGAATGTAGTGAGGATGGAGGGTGGGAGATGAACTTTCCTCAGCCTTCACAGGAAGCAAGAAGGTCAGCAGATGCTGGGGTCAAGTGCAATGCATAAAATTCAGAAACATGCTGGAGGAACTCTGCAGGTCACTCAGCATCCTGAGCCCTTACCTGAAACTTTGGTTGTCCTTTACTTCCTGTGGATGCTACGTGATCTGCTGAGTTTCTCCAGCACATTTGTGTATTGCAATTGATGAACAATGCTTCCTGCACCACCTATCCTCTTTCACTAATCATTACTCAGCAGCATCCTACCTTCAGTGCACGTCAGCAGAAGACGACACTGTGCCTGGACCAGCTGCAAGTAGAGATTTTGATCCATTAAAGAGAAGGTTCATATATCAGGAGGCAATGTCAACTCCTTCAACATACAGTTATTCCAGACAAGTTTGTGTTTCCTTTGTCAAAGGACTGAAATGGCTTCTAGGAACAGATAGAAACCACTTCAATGAACTTGGACCCAAATGTGGTTAATCTAACTAAATCCAGCTGTTATTATGGCACGCTTTGGTTCTGGTCTTGGTGGCTGAATGCCTCACGCAAGGCCTCAGGCTGTTGACGACCAGTTTCTGGGAAACAGGACCATACTCCATGAAGGTGCTAGGGTAAGCAGGGTCACTGAGAAGCCTCGTTGCACTGACAGCTCCCTATCTCTTCCGCGGGGGGGGGGGGGGGGGGGGAAAGAGGAGGGGGTTCGGGACTGTTGGGGAATATGGGGCCTTGTGCTTGGATTTACTGCTGAACGTCAGGGCATGCAGCTGTGGGTGTTATGGGAGCCCCAGGTGACCCTACATCAGAGAAAATGGAGTGTTCCACAGCCTCTCGATCTCTCTGAAGGGAATAGTTTTGCTTCTCTTTCTAGTTTGATTAGATGCTGGATTAGTTGGTAACTGTTGCCTTTCCAGGACAAGCAAAGGAAAGGTTCTTGTGCATGACAATAAACTCAATCTTGAATTTTGCTCTTAACTGTTGACTTTTAGTTAATTGCAGGTTGCCTGCAAAGCAGATTACTAGTGGTCCCATTGTTAGTAGGAAGCAGTGGCCTTCCATTTAGATTTCTATCAGCCACAATACTGTTCCAAAACAATTGCACCTTTCTCTGAGGGTTCAGCATTGAGATGCTCTTTGTTGGTCAGCTCATCACTGACTGTGGTGGAGATGAGCTGGAAGTTGGGTTCTAACTCATCTGAATCCCACAGCTCTGCTGTTGGACCAGGAGTGGAACTATGGGTCTGGCCCCAATGGACATGCAAGTCGCCATGGGTTAGGGCCAGATACAAGTGGCCTGGCAATGGGTAGATAGCTTAATTAATTACAGCATTGTGTTAAGTGAAGGAAAGTGTTCTATTTATCAATCTTAAAGGGTTTAATTAATTTGAATGTTTATATAATATGTTTAAAAGTGATAGATTTTAATATTTTCAAAATTTCAGAGTCCTATAACAAGAGTGAGCGAGAAAGATAATCAGGTCTTTGCAGGTATACAGTCTCAGGATCCACCTCCCAAGGTCACATTGCTGTTCCAGGACCCCTGACTGACAAATATCTTTGGGCAGCTGCTTAGAAATTAAATGGGAAGTCACGACTTTTGGATCTGTCCTGGTTGGCAGAAAGCATCATTCGTGCATACTGGATAACCTCTTTAATATTAATGGGGAAATTAATATCACAGCAAGCAGCCTGATGTGCAAGTGTATACCTGCCAATATGCAGCTTCAGTTAGAATTGCTTCATAAATCATCGCTACTTAGACTATTTTTTTTTTCTTTGGAACAGAGGAGGATGAAGCGAGATTTAAAATTACTTTTTTAAAAAACATTAGAAGCCGATTCCAGTCATTGAAACGAGTGCTGCCCAATTACACCTAATTAACACCAACCCTGTACATTTTTTTTGGAGAGTGGGAGAAAACAGGAGGATCCTGGAAAAATCTAGGCTCGTTGCTCCTTACGGGCAACACTGGTTTCCAATCTGAGTCGCTGGCGCTGTAATAGTGCTGTGCTGATCGCTACTCTAATTGTACTACTAATCTAACTGAAGCATACCAACTTATGTGGCCTTAGCTGGCTAAACAGGATTGCCATTCTTTATCTTATCAGAAAATTGAGGTGAATGGGTTGTGTTGGGTGGACTGATGTAAGGTAAAACATCATGAGATGGGAATGTGTAAGGAGTTACCCTGTACAGGGCTGTAACAAGATGTGAATGCATCCTTGTACTTACAAGATAAGAGAGACATTGATGGATTGAGAGGCAGGAAGCTAGCAGGGAAAGGATAGCAACAGTTTTAGTCATTGGACAAGTAATGATATGATGATGTTCTAAGCATGTATCCAAGGGTATAAAAAATCACCATTTTGCTGATAACGGCAGAATGCATTCTCCGACTAACATGTTTAGTCGCAAGTGTTACAATCCGGTAATAAAGAACAAAGAACCCTGATTTCGACTCAGCCTGGTGTTTGTCTCACTCATTCATGAACAAAGCAGACCTAACACTGATTTGAGGTGAGTGTGAGAAATCTTTTAACCCAAGGGCTGGTGATGGACTGGGACTCAAGAAGGAGAAACTCAACACTTTTAAAAAGCACCTGATGACCACGAGAAGAGACGTAGCCTCAAAAGTTAGTGCCCAAAAATTTGCAAAGTGCGAGTGAGGAAACCCTTGTTGGAATATGGAGGGACAGCAGGTCAGGGAGTGTCCATGTTGGGGTTGGGACCCGTTATTAAGACTAAAGTGGGAAGGAGAGATCATTAAGAATACAAAGTGGGGGGGAGGGGAAGGAGGACTGAAGGGTCTGGGAAGGAGCCAAGAAGTGATAGGGTACTGAACAGAAGGGAGTGGCAGAGAGGGAGGGAAAAGAGCACTGGGGTGGGGTTAGAAGATGGAAGATTGGACAGAGAAGTGAGAACAAGAGCACGGACAGGAGGGGTGGTAATAGTGGAATCAGATAGAGATGGGAACTAAATACAGAAAATTCAGTGTTCATGCTGTTAAACAAGAAAATCTGCAGACGTTGTGTTTATTGTGCAATACACCAATATGCAATACAACAAGACAGACAACAGACTCGCCAAGGCAAATAGCGCCTTTGGAAGACTACACAAAAGAGTCTGGAAAAACAACCAACTGAAAAACCTCACAAAGATAAGCGTATACAGAGCCGTTGTCATACCCACACTCCTGTTCGGCTCCGAATCATGGGCATCATCTACCGGCATCACCTACGGCTCCTAGAACGCTTCCACCAGCGATGTCTCCGCTCCATCCTCAACATTCACTGGAGCGCTTTCATCCCTAACGTCGAAGTACTCGAGATGGCAGAGGCCGACAGCATCGAGTCCACGCTGCTGAAGATCCAGCTGCGCTGGGTGGGTCACGTCTCCAGAATGGAGGACCATCGCCTTCCCAAGATCGTGTTATATGGCGAGCTCTCCACTGGCCACTGTGACAGAGGTGCACCAAAGAAAAGGTACAAGGACTGCCTAAGAAATCTCTTGGTGCCTGCCACATTGACCACTGCCAGTGGGCTGATATCACCTCAAACCGTGCATCTTGGCGCCTCACAGTTCGGCGGGCAGCAACCTCCTTTGAAGAAGACCGCAGAGCCCACCTCACTGACAAAAGGCAAAGGAGGAAAAACCCAACACCCAACCCCAACCAACCAATTTTCCCCTGCAACCGCTGCAACTGTGTCTGCCTGTCCCGCATCAGACTTGTCAGCCACAAACGAGCCTACAGCTGACGTGGACATTTACCCCCTCCATAAATCTTCATCCGCAAAGCCAAGCCAAAGAAGACACCAATATGTTAGAATGTATCATTAGTAAAGGGTAATAAAGGTTTCAAGCCAGAGCCCTTGTCAAGGTGTGATCAAAAAGCAGGTGGGTGCCTAAATAAAAAGTTGGGAGGGGGAGAAAGGAGGAGGAGTGCAGAGGAAGGAAGGAAGGGCAGAGGGAAGAGCACAGGCCAGCAGGCAAGAGGTCAATATTGGTGGGAGGGCAGAAGGGAATAAAGCTGAGGTGATAGGGGAGGGGGAAGCTCTCAGAATGGAGAGGGAAAGAGGTGTGGAGCTGAAAGAGAGAGAGAGAGAGATGGGACAGATAGGAGAGAGAGATGGAGGAGGGGGGAGAGAGAGACATGAGGGGGTGGGAGAGTCATGAGAGAGAAACAGACAGAGACAGGAAAGGGGCTTTACGGAAACTGGAGAAGTTAATGCTAATGCCATCTGGTTGGAGATTGCCCAGACTGAATTGTTAATGCCATCTGGTTGGAAAATATTCTTGCTGATAGATTTAAGGTTGTCTTGGAGGAATATAATGTGCTGTTCCTCAAGTTGATATTTAGCCTCACCCTGGCAATCGATGAAGCTGAAGATAGTTATGTCATTGTAGGATTAAGCTGGGCACAAGCACAGCACAATAAACTGAACGTGGTAAATTTCAAAGCAAAATACGAATTTTTTTCGATTGGAAATGAATAGGCACTAAATAGGTGAGACTGCCAACAAAGATATTTAGGATCATGTCATTGTTATGTTAATGGAAGCATCAGCCCATGTATTTTATGTTTTTGTTTACTTTAAATTTCGACATACAGCACAATAACAAGCCATTTTGGCCTACGAGTCCATGTCACCCAATTTACATTCAATTAACCTACAACCCCCGGTGCGTTTCAAGCAGTGGGGAAAAAACCAGAGCCCCCGGAGAAATCCTGCGCAGACACGGGGAGAACGTACAAACTGCTTGCAGACAGTGCAGGATTCAAACCCCGGACCTGATTGCTGGCACTGTAAAGGCTATGCCAACCGTACCACCCTCATTAAAATGGCAGATATTTCAAATTAATCCAGAGGATTTCCAGTGCAATGGGGAAAATCTGGAGAATTGGATCAACTAAAGTCAACAGGAAAAAGAATAACCTCCTTTATACTCTAAATATGGGCTTGTGTATGTTAATGTGTGTAACATTTCTGCATTATTTCAATGATAAAATACGGTGCGAAAGAAAACATTTAAAAGCTGTTTGTCCTTGCAGATCTGATTGATCAACTCAGTGTACCTTCACAGAATCTAGAATGAAATCGTCCTTCAGTAAACTCTCTTGACGACGCAGAAAGATCTCTTTCGCCTGATTGGAGTGTTTCCCCTCAGGCAGGGTATGTCTGTTGTAGGACTGCATCTGTTCACATGGAAGCAATAGATCACAGCATTACCGAAGTGCCATATAACCAGCGTTCAAATGGCTCAGTTCATCACTTGCAAGAGCCACATTCAACACCCTCCCAGACATGAAAAAGAAAATGTCTTCTTCAATAAAATGATAGGCAATATAAAATGCTGATTGAAAGCGTGATTGAACATATAGCTATGAATCTAAAGCAGGGACAATGTGATTCAATGGGCAATATTATTCACAGGCACCAAAGTGCCAGTTTTGTCACTGGCCTCAATGAATCTGGCAAAGTTTGTTGCCACATCCTTGCAGTCAGTCACTCTCGGGTGTCAGCTGAGGCAGCAAAACTAACACGTCAAGTGTGCTGTACAGCAAATAAAATTGATGGATGATTACAGTCAAGCTGGGAATTAAAGAGCTCAGACTTAACATAAAAATTGCAATATGCAGATTTAAGAGAAACATAAGCAAAACCTTTCATTCAATAAATACTGTTTTGAAAAGATATGGCATTTTATTTGCTCACAGAACATCTGTGACTGACAAGGACTGATTGCACCCTCCATCATTGACCACCATTGAACTCAATAAATAGAAAGGCCATTTCAGAGTCAGGCCATATTGATGACAAACCACAAGATGAAGATGGTTTGCAAGGATGAGCGAGATTGTTAAAAAACAAGTCTGTGGTGTACCTGAACAAGGCAAACATGTACTCGAGTCTGACTTTATCACAGACAAGAGCCACTTAACAAACTGGTCATTAAATCTGAATTCAAGTCACCTATCCGGTGTTAAAATGTGTTTCCAGAATTGATTACGTCTAATGTACTCGATGTAAAATTAAACAAAGAAACACAAGGCTCGGAAATATTTTGAACTTCAATGACGTTGGCACGAGAAAGTCTGTCTAACAATACCTGATGGCCAAACCAACAGATGTTGAAGCCTTGCAAAGATCTGGATTCCTAAGACATGCGAGGTAAACAGTACTGCACAGAACCAAAAAAACTTCATACCGTATGCCTAATTCGATAAAGATTTCTGATCAAGAGCTCTTGGATGTTATCGAGCTCTACTGGAGACAATGGACTTTTGGAATCTTCAGTCGTTTTCTCATTGCTATATTGGAAAGATCGAAAACATGATTTGTTCTGTTAGCAGGTAGGTGGTTAGAGTTTGCTCATTAGAAAGTCTCGCTCAGCTTAGAAATCTGCGACTTTTCTGAATTTCAGTATGTCCAGCTAAGTGAAGCCTTAGAGCAATTGATTGTCACAACTAGACAATAAATTAGAGATAGCAAAGAGAAACTGGCACTTAAAGCGAACATTTGACTGGTCCAATTTATCTGGCAAGAACTTGCTGTACTCGGGCTCAGAATGGAGGAGGAGTGGTTGAGAGTAGGTTGGGAGGAGGAAAGGATCTGGGATGTTGATGTGGTTATACAAACAGGGCTATTTCATGAACATTGGAAGCCAAAGGGAAAAAACTGACAGAATAATTCAAAGTAGTTTGAGGATGTAGTGGAGACGTGAGCAATAATATCAACCAAAGGATCATGCAGAAAGGAGGTCTGAGATCTTCCAACATGAAAAGCTGTATTGTGGGCCAAAATGGAGCCCATATCCCCTCTCTTTACTGCTGAAGTGAATTGGGTCCCATCTATCCAATGGTGTTGCCAAGTGTATTTTCAATGTTATCATCAGGTTTTGCTCAGTTCTCCTAAGAGTAGTTTTTCTCCTCCGTCTGAGTGCCCATTATCTATGTGGAAATTACGGTGATGGGTTAGAGCACAAACGTTTTAGTACTATACATCACTACAATGTATAGATGCATTGAATTCTAGTTGGTTGGAGCCACACAGGTATGATACACCAACTACAATAGTGTAAATTAAGATTTATGTCAATGAAGCATTCCATCTCAGGAGTGTAAGGGTCTAGAGAGGCCTAGCTTTCCCTTGGTCGTCTTCTGGACTAGAATGTGCCAGCCTGCAATTGCCAATCACACTTTGCCATTGCCTGTGCTTTCCTGGTCCTACTGCGCCCTGGACTCGTACTCTGTGCTTCAAGCCAGGATCAGGCTTCAAATTGCAAAGTATGGCAATTCCCTCCCAGAATTACCTTGATGCTAAAGGCAACCCTTAGCTTGTTCTGAAACTCCTTGGTGTTTTTGATATTCAGGTGCATTTAAAAACCATTATAACATGTTTACCTTTTCTTCTGATAATGACATAGCAGGTGGCCATTTGTCCCATTGGATTCATGGGACTGTTCGCTCAGAATGAATTAGTCCCATTACCTCTTCCCTTATCTCCTTGTACCAGTCTTTCACATATGCCACTTTAAATTGACTCATTATGTGCACAGTTTCAGAACTCTAAAGGAAATGGGCCAATGACAATTTTTCTCAAGCAAAATATTTCAGCAACAATTAGGTCTACAGCGGTGGTTCTCAACCTTCCCTGCCTACTCACTCACAGGCATTACTTAAAGTGGTCTGTGAGTGGAAAGAAAAAGGTTGAGAACCACTGCCCTACAGCTCAATAGTTGATAACTAGACATAGGACAACTAGTTTGTCATGTGAGGAGAGTTTGGAAAGATTAGGTCTTAGTAGGTTAAGGAGTATTCTCACTGAAGCATGGAAGGATTGATGCCATCTCCCATATAGTCCATAAGAACAGTCAATGAGCAATTATAATTCAAATGAGGATAAACTTCTCCAATGTGGTAATTTTTTAGAATTCTCTCCCCCAGGGGTCTCTGCAGTTCTCCAGCATCTGCAAACTTCTTGTTTACATTCAACCATTTATTGCTTTCAAAGCAAAGGTTGATGGACTTCTGGATATTATTGGAATTATAGGACATTATGTCAGTACAGGAGTGGTGCTGAGAGATATCAGTCCGCATGGTCTTGCTTAGGAAAGCTGGCTGCATTACTCCTGCTCCCTTTTCTTTCACTACTCAAAAGCCCCTCTGACCCTTTCACACAGAGCACTACAGGATTCTCAGTTGGTCCTACAGGCAGGAGAGGCTTCAGAAGTGGACAGGCTAGTTACTCTGTGAGAGGAGGGGGGGCATGGAGTGTTACGGCACTAGCAGAAAGCAATGCCCAGTGCACAATGTGTACTCACTGGAGTGACGCCATGGAAGGTGCACCTGCCAGCTGACCTGCCTCTGCTAGCTCAATGGCATGCTTCTTCTCCAGCTTCTGGTATAGAACAACAATGCTGGACTTGGACAGGTGCTGTTCTCGGATAAAAATCTTGTTCAGGTATTTGCTGTTGAAATTTTCAAACCTGCAATGAATTTGAACATAAGAGTTTAGTCGGGGGTGGGGAACCGGAGAGATCCTATTATGGCAGGTTTAGGACAAATACCCCAATTCTTGACTCTTTACCCAGTCTTCACACAGTGTTCCATTACTGTAAACCAATGATCAGGACAGGTGCATTGATGGGAGGGGTATGGAGGGATTATGGTCCAGGTGCAATTCAGTGGGATGAGGCAGAATAACAGTTCAGTAGAGGCTAGAAGGGCCTTTTTCTGTGCTGTAGTGTTCCATGGTTCTGTGGAATACCAGACATCTGGTGGCATCAAAGGTGGTTTAGAATAATGAAGTGATAACATCCTGTTTCCACTGACTAGAACAGGCAACAAGCAAAAGATATTTTCAAAATCAAATACAATCTGCTGGAGGAACTCAGCAGGTCTGACAGCATCAGTGGAAAAATGGAATGATCGATGTTTCAGGCCAAATGGAATCCTTCATCAAGACTCCTATAACTTTCAAAATTCTTTCTTTCATGTCCTGGACAAAGAGTAGTCCACGTGCACGAGAATGCCAGTCTCACTCTGTAGAGAGACACAAGGAGGCTGCTGGGTACTGATTGACTGGGTGTGGAGTGGACACACTTTCCATTTATCCCCTCACTTTTATTCTTCTCAAGGACCAATTATGCCTCAGAGATATTGCTGGTTGGAGACTGGCATGTTGGCCACTGGGATGTCCACAAGAACTGTCAAGATGCAGAGTCATAGAATTCTACAGCACAGAAACAGGACCTCCACTCCATCTCGTGCACACTGTCCAAGTCCCATTTGCTTGCATTCAGTCCATATCCCTCTAAACTTTTCCTATTCCTGCCTAAATGTCTGAACATTACAAGTATCCCCACAACTACCACTGCCTTCTCTATGCAGTAGGTGCCCCTCAGGTCCCTTTCCACTCTCACCTCAAATCTATGCCTACTAACCTTAGATTCACATAAAGAAGAAAGTGGTGCCCATCAGAACTGGTATTACGTCAAAACTGCTGCTGCTGTGGACCAGGAAAAGCAGAGAGCGGAGACACAGTGCTCCTCTGCTGAGTCCTACCACCAAGTCCTACTGCTGACAGCTCCAGACAGGCATTAAACGGTCTGTTAAAGGAGCTGATGGTATTTTATTTAAAATCCTGCGATTGCAGAGTCTTGGCCCAAGATGGTGGTGCCTGTGTTTGGCAGCAGCCTTGGGGAGTTGCAGACTCCAGGGGAACAGTGGACCGGCGCAGACTACCAAATAAAGAGAACACCCCCTGTTGAGAAGGAAAAGCAGAGGAGATGACCCCCTCCCCCCACCCAAGGACAGTGACCACAGTGGTGAACAAGCGAGGGGTTCTGCGGCAGAAGGACAAACACAGGTGGCATGCAGTTGGTGACTTGTGAGTGAGAGGCCTACACAAGTTGTGGGCTGCTGGCTGAGATTAAAGAGGCTGCTGAGGGCAAGGAAAGCTCCCAAAGGGCCTTGGGCACTGAAGGCTTCCTTATTATGTCAGAGGTTTGGATCGGAGCTCAGGCTGCCGAGAGTTTGGACTGAACCTCCAAAGGCTGTGGAAGCCCAGGAGGTGAATCCACCAGCACTCAGCAACTCCGGAGAGACTGTCTTTTGCTTTTCTTTCTCTGACTGCAAGGGCACTGGGCAATGCTAATGCCAAATCTTTGACTGCCTTATGGCAGACTAAAGGCAATTTTGTGTAATATTACATTTCTGTTTTATTACATGATAAAAAGTAGTATCTGTGTGGTGATACGACCGCTAGCCTACTGCAGGGGGGAGGGGGGGGGGGATCTCTGTATCTGCTGGAAGACCACACCAGGACTGACTCCACCTGGCTGGTTGTCAATCAGCCAACCCAAAAATAGGCCCGAGCCGGCCCCTCCTGAGCCAGTCACTCAGGAGCCACCACAGCTGAAACTGGTGTATACGGACTTGTAGCAGAATAAAGCCTATAGTACAGTCTTTTGAGTTTTGTGTCTGCTTGCTGCTACCACAGTGCATCACAATCTGATCTGATAATTTACCTTAACTATGCCCCTCATATTATTTTCTCACTCAAGTCTCAGTCAGCCTCTCATTAGAACCCAGACCCCACCCCTCCCCACCCGAGGCATGGAAACATTCTTATGGACCTTTCCTATAGCCAGACACCTTTAGATATTTACATGGGTCAGCACCATTTATTGAGCTGAATGTGCTATAATGTACTCTGGTCGACAAATGGACACACCCTTCTTTGCAATGTCCTGTCAAGTCGACTCTCGTTTGAGGCATCTCCTTCATTCCCACTGCCATTGCAGCCGGTGAGCTTGTAACACCTCTCAGTGATTCAAGATTTATTGTCATATAAAAAAACAGAACATGCAATATTATACAAAATTTCCTTTCGTCAACTAGAAGACAGACAAAGATTCGCTATCAGCAAAAGTTGCCCAGCGCCCCTCACAGTCAGAGATAGAAAAGCAATGAAGATTCCTCGCAGGGTCACTGAGGGTCCATGGGTTTGCCTCCAGCACTGTTGCAGCCTCCACAGCCTTCAGGTCACACAACTCTGACGTGATCAGGAAGCCTCCAACATCCTCTCATTTCGTGGTTCTGATACCTGGTCTTCCTTCAGCCAGTCTCCAACAGTCCACAGCCCGGTGCACGTCATCTGCCACTGCTCTGTGGTTCTCCATCTCATCGGTGCCCCCTAAGGAGCAGCATCTGCACCCATTTAAGTTGGGCTCCTCGACGCAGACTCTTCGGAGCTGTTCCTGCATTCACCATCTGCTCTTGCTTGGTGGTGAGGGTGAGTCACCAGGTGAAAAAAAAACCCCAAGCTGTCTGCTGAGGTTCATGCACTGAAATGCTGGTGTCTGATCCTCTGATGCGCACCAGCGAGACACCCTCGAAGGGTTGGCTTACTGTCAACATTAAGGAGCTGTTAGTATGCATGGCCTCAAACTCCACTGTATGAGAGAAGGTTCCAGCAACCCATTTTCAGTGATCAAAACTATCTTCTGCATGTTTGGGTGTTGCATGGAACTGCAATAAATATTTAAAATGTGTCCATCTTCTGAAAGCAGTTCATCCTTTTATTTTTGGACATACAGCACAGTAGCAGGCCCTTCCAACCCACGTGCTCAAAATGTCGCAATTAACCTAAAACCCCTGTACAATTTTGAAGGTGGGAGGAAGCCAAAGCTCCCGGTGGAAACCCATGCCGACACGGGGAGAGCGTACAAGTTCCTCACAGTCGGCGCCACGTTCGAACTCGGGTCGCTGGCGCTGTAACAGCATTGTGCTAACTGCGACACAGACTGTGCCAACCTTTAGAGTATTCAAAAATACAGGGCTCTAAAGGTAAAACACCAGGTCAATCGGATAATTAAGCAGAAGCTAATATTTGACTACCCTTTCAGAAGTATTTCAGCCAGGAGCAGGTCTCATTTCCTCACTATTCACCTGAAATAACCACGTTACAACTTTATCTTCAATCCATGCAGGTGTGTTTAACTAGGGGGGAAAAACAATTAAAGCCTAAGAGGGAGGGCAAAGGACAGCGATTTAAAGAATTCAATGCTCATTGGGTCTGGTTAGAAGAGCTCTTTCAGAGGTTGGAGTGCACCACAGTGTGTAACCCACTGCTGCTTCACCAGTGTTGAATACAGATGTAAACCTGTCACTCCTATCTTATACAAACTAATTAATACACATGTCGCTGGAAAAACTCAGCAGGTTCTGCAGCGTCCATAAGAGGTAAATATACACATAACCAATGTTTCAGGCCTGAACCCTTTGTCAAGGTACGAACAAAGAGCAGACAGGTGCCTAAAAAAAAAGGAAGGGGGGTTGAGGGTAGAAAGGGTGGGGTGGGGGTGGGGTGGGATGCACAGCCAACAACCAAGAGGCCACAGGTGGACATGAATAGGAGGACAGGAGAAGCTGAGAATTGATTGGCGAGAGGGTTGCTCTGAGAATGCAGAGCTGGAGGGAGGGAGACAAAGGGATAGGAGAAAAGGGAGACACTGGGTGGGGAGCTGGAGAAAGGAAACAATGAGATTGGGAAACAGAGACCATCTTGGGGAGTGGGGGGGGGGAGGCTAACAAAAACCAGTCAGAATACGAGGTGTTGTTCCTCCAATTTGCAGATTGTCTCAGTTCACATTTACTTGTGAATCTGATCGGGTCATCGACTGGATCCAGTGCTCCCATTGTGGCCTCCTCTACGTCGGAGAGACTGAAAGGTCGCTCCGTTAGGCGCCTTTATTCTGAACGCTGTGTAGCATGGATACCCAGTGGTAACCCATCTCAATTCCTCAGCCCCATTTTCATGCTGTCATGCCTGAACATCATGCAAGGCCTAACTGGAGGGGGAGATGGTAAAGGGGGTGGGCGTAAAAGGGGAGGTGAGATAAATGGGGCGGGGGGAGAATGGCTGATAAATGGTATTGGAGAGGTGGGGAGACAGGTAGAGAGAGAGAAGGAGGGGAGAGTTAGAGAAAAGTGAGAAGGGGAGTCTGTAAAAAAAACATGGGAACAGTGGAACCAGAGATGGGGCTACCTAAAATAGGAAACTCAAATGTTCCTGTCATTGGGTTTAAGGCTGTCTGGGAAGAATATGTTGTATGGTTCTTTGTTTATGTTCAGCTTCACCCTGGCAATGGATGAGGTTGAGGTCAGACATGCCTGTGTGGGAATGGAGAGGGGAATTAAAATGGTTGGCAACTGGGAGTTCAATTTTAGATCTACAGAAACATGCGTTTCTCATTTCCTGATCAACTTGTAAGTTTAAGGGGCTCACTGCTCTGAATTGTGCAGGGTAGCACCACATTCCTGCAGCTGCTTCTCAGGGGGTCCCTTCTGCTTTGTGGGAACACCTGACCCTTTCCTGCTGCTTCATCTCATAAGGCCAGGCAGCATGAAAAGGGGCCACAGCATTTGACCATCCTTTATCCATTGTGCAGGTTATTCTTCCCTTGCTTTCAACCTTCAGCCTCCCAAATTGTGTCAGTGAATTAATCCTCTCTTTTCCAGTGCGGAGGTTCATGCCAATATTTTCTCACTTCACGTCAAGTGCCCAGAAGAGTACAGCCCAGGAACAGGCCCCTTCACCCAGCAGGTGTGTATGATCATGATGTCCAAATTAAACTGAAGCTCTGCTGCTTGCACATGTTCTATACCCAGCTCTGCCCTGTGTCCATCTAGAAGCCTCTTAAATGGTACAATCTTATTTGCTTCCACCACTACCCCCAGCAGTCCATTCCAGGAGTCTATGCTCTCAATTGCCAAAAAGCTGGTTTACACAACCACTTTAAATTTTCACCCCTCAGTTGAGAGGCGTGTCCTTTGGTGCATGACAATTTTTACCCTGGGAAGAAGTCATCACATCAACCCTAAACTGAAATGATAATTTCATGGTTGTACTTAAAGGTTCCTGACAAGTGCACTGAGCCTACTTATTGGTTTCTAATGAGCACTGCAATTTTGCCTCAGGGGTTCTTTGTCAAGCAATCGTTTTCAAGTCTGAAATAAAAAGTCATTTCCAAGCCAACCTGACTGCATCTCAGGCATAATGATGGGAAAGGTTTCCTCTGATCTGTGATTAGTTTTTATTTTTAAACTTGTTCTCTAGACATGGTTCACACTAGAGGTTACAAGAGCTCATTCTGCAACACACCCATTGGCTGTTTACCAGCGAGATGGCACAGGTAACAAACTGAAGACGGCAGACGCTAGAATCTGCGAGACGCAGTCCGTTGGAGGAACTCAGTGGGCTGAGTGTGACAGTGGAAGAGAAAGGGTTGGCATCAAAACTGAGAGTGCAGTGGGGAGATGGCCAGTAATGAGGACAGGATAGGAGGGGTAGGACTCAGGCCGGTAGGGTGATTGAGGAACCAGGGACAAGTGGACAGATGGAGCGGAGAGGTAGTTGATTAGCAGACAAAGGGAGAAGGAGGAAAGAGGAATACAAGCACTCCAGGTTGGGTTTTTTTGTTTAATCAATTATATATGCTTTTTAGTACCCCAGTGCATTCTATAATATTGACCAAAACATACTAAAATACAGCAGAATATTTCACCTTCTCAGAAACAGATTCTCCCTTCATTGTTTTAATAATTTCCCAACTGGTTTCTAAATACAAATTTGATTCAAGACCAAAATATGGCACTAATTGGCTCAAAAAGATTGGTGTGTTCCATGAATGGGTCAGTGTGTACTCATTATTGTAAAGTGTTGATGTCTACAGTGCAAAACCACACAGGCTCTTTTCCAAGGTCCTTGTTGCAGGCAGAAGAATGCTCTCCTCACTCCTGAGCATATTGCCACTTGGAGCAAGGGTGATATCACACAAGAAAAATGAAGATGACATTTATGATTGATTTTCAAATCCAACAGGTTTGGGAATCACCTTCAGGTCTGGCCCACGTGGTTTCTGGATGCCAAGCAGTGTGCTTGCTTTTTGAAACATCTCCAGGTTGGGTGCATCCTGAGCTCTGTATTCATGTGGTGGCGGCAACCGCCTTGAAAGTTTCGGAATCATAAAGGGCCAGCATGGTTAGAATAGTGTTTAGCGCGATGCTGTTACTGCGCCAGCGACCCAGGTTTGAATCCCACACTGTCTGTAAGGAGTTTGTATGTTCTCCTTGAGTCTGCATGGGTTTTCTCCGGGTTCTTTATACCATTCAAATTGTATGGGGTCTGTAGGTCAATTGGGTGTAATTGGACAGCATGGGCTCGTGTACCTAAAGGGCCTGTTACCGTGGTGTATGTCTAAAATTAATATTAAAATAACACTTTGGCTAAACAGACACAAGCTTCATCAACACACACAGAATCTTGTACCTGTCCTTCCAGTAATACTGGCCCCAATGTCCGCAGATGTCTTCGATTCCTGCTAACAAATGGTCCAGAAACTGCAGAGAGCAGAGTTTACAAATCATTTTGTCAGTCTTTCTGTAAGAAGATCCCTACATATCGAGGATATTCTGTGATAGAAGGAGTTCAGACTATAAACTTACTGACATCACGAACAAATCCAACTGGATTTGTGTGGTGACAGCCTTCACCTCATCCCAACCAATCCCGAAGAGAAAGGAAGTTGGACAAAACTCACGAAATAACAAAGTGTTTGGGGAGAAGAAACTAAGTATTAGTCAAAAATTATGGCTGGAGAATTTAATGAAAGGTGAAAAATTCCAAGGATCAGCAGATTTGCAGCCCAGAGTTTTGAAGGAGGTGTCTATAAATTCTGGAATTGTCCCTCTGGATTGCAGGATAACAAGTGTGATGCTACTATTTAAGGAAGAGAGGTAGAAAACTATCAACCTGTTTGTCTGACGCAAGAGGCAAGGAAAACACAGGAATCTACAATGAATGATGTAAAAACTGATTACCTGGAGTAGAAAAATTGGATGGTGAAAAAGTAGTACGGAGATATGATAAACTTGCTGGAGATCTTTGAAGGTGTGGTCAGCAGAAGAGATGAGGGCAAATTAGTAGAGGTGGTGTTTTGCATTTCCACATAGGAAATTAATTAGCAACATTACAACAGGTGGATTTGGGGCAGAGGGTGGTGGCCTATGTTGACAAGGACTGAGAATTGGTTAAAAAGAGAAACAAAAGCTGCTGATTCTGGAATCTTGAGAAGACAAAGAAATTCTGGAGGAACTCAGTGGGTCCGACAGCCTCCATGAGGAGAAATGGTCAGTCAATGTTCCAGGATGAGAAAAGAGGGAAGGTGGGTGGTATTACGGATAGAAAGGGGGAAAACATCTGGGCAGGGACCCAGAGGTGAAAGGACAGAAGGTGTGAAAAGTAGAGGGAATCACCAGTGGGGCAAAAAGTTAGTGGGGGAACAAAACAAGTAGAGAGGGAAAGATGGATGTGTGTGGGGTGGGGGGGGGGGTGGGTGTTACTTAAAATTAGAAAAAAAAATTAATGTTTAGGCTATTGGCTTTCAAGCTGTCCAGGAGGAATACGATTAGTTGTACCTCAAATTTACATTTGGTCTCATCCTGATAAATGGTTTTGGAACAAATAGTAAAGTGTGGGCAGAAGCAGATCAGTCTCAGCATGACGCCGGTCATTGGTAAAGTGCTGCAAGGATTGATATTTGGGCACAAGGTCCATAATTTCCTGCTCACGGAACACACTGTACAAGGTGGGATTGTGTGGACAGACAAGAAAACTATTGAAAAACACAAGCACAGAGAAGATGGAGGAAATCAATGGTGGAGAGAAATGGATAGTCAACGTTTTGGGTTTTGATGACAAAAAGCTCAAGTCCTAAATGTTGGTTACCCTTTACTTGCTGTGGATACTGCATGACCTGCTGAGTTTCTCCAGTACGTTTGTCAATTGCAGACTTTTTTGTTTAACTCTGAATCGTTGACTGTCCATTTCCCATTCTGTAAAAGGGCTGGATGGCTTGGAGTCTGTCAAATGCATTCAAAAATGTTTTCAAAATCAATACATCAAGGTACCAACTAGAGAGTGTGCAATACTGGATCTCCTCTTAGGGAATAAGACAAGTGATAGATGTATGTGCAGAGGAATACGTTGGGTCCAGTGATCATAATGCCATTAGTTTCAAGATAACTATGAATGAGGGTAGATTTGGTCCTCAGATTGAGATTCTAAATTGGAGGAAGGCAGATTTTGAGAAAATGAAAAAGGATCTAGTAAGTGTGGATTGGGTGAGTTTTTTTTAAATATACAAGGAGTTCAATAAGTGGAAGATATTCAAAGGTGAAATTTTGAGAGTACAGAATTTTTATGTTCTAGAACAGTGGTTCTCAACTATTTTCTTTCCACTCACATAGCACTTTAAGTAATCCCTATGCCTAAGTGCTCCATGATTATCAAAGTCCGTGACTATCCAAATTGTTGTACATCTGATCTTTAAGAACATCTTATAATAACTTACCTACTACCGATATCAGTCTCACTGGCCTATAATTTCCTGGGTTATTTTTGGAGCTATTTTTTATTTTTAAACAGCAGAAAAGCATAAACCCATTAGGGATAATCAAAATAGCTTTGTGCATATTAGGTCATGCTTAACCAATCAGAGTTTTTAAAGAGGAGGTTACTGGGAAAGTTGATGAAGGAAAAGCTGCGGATGTTGTCTACAAGGACTTTATTAAGGTCTTTGACATGATCCCATGTTGGTCAGGTTGGTCAGGAAGGTTCAATCTCTTCATATTCATGGAGAGGACTTTAGCAAAGCCTTTGACAAGGGAGGTTAGTCAGGAAGGTTCAGACACTCTGTATTCATGATGAGGTAGTAAAACGGATTTGACATTGGTTATATGGGAGAAGTCAAAGGGTGGTAGTGGTGACTGCTTCTCAGACTGGAGGCCTGCGATTAATGGTGTGCCTCAAGGATCAGTGCTGGGTCCATTGTTGTTTGTAGTAAAACAGTGCTGGAGAAACTCAGCAGGTGAAACAGTGTAGCAAAGATAAAAATTACATAACCAACATTTCAGACTTGAGCCCTTCATCAAGATAAGGAAAAATGTCAGCAGGCATCCAAGTAAAAGGGTAAGGGGGAGACATGGATGGAGGAGCATGGTCCCAAAGGCCTTCTCTATGTCGGAGAGACTGAATGCAGATTGGTGATCACTTCACTGAGCACCTTGCTCTGTACACACCAGTGACAGGGACCTCCCAGTGGCCAACCATTTCAGTTCTGTGTCACACTCACATGTCTGTCCATGCCCTCATACTATCCCACCAAGACCACCCGTAAATTGGAGGAGCAATACCTGATTTTCCATCTGGGCTCTCTGCAGCCAGATGGCATTAACATCAACTTTTCCAGTTTCTGTGAACCTGCTCCCCTTTCCCCCATCAGCTCTTCACTCCTTTTCCTCTTTATTCACCAAGCCATCCCTCCACCCCTTGCTCACTGCTATAGCCTCCCTCCCTCCCTTCTCCACCTATTACCTCCTTCCTTTGCAACCATGCCTCCCCTTACCTTTTTATTCAGACACCTGCCAACATTCTCCTATACCTTGACGAATGGCTCAAGCCCGAAACATCGATGATGTAATTCTATCTTTGCTATATAAATGTCAGAGTTTGAACTGCTGAGTTTCTTCAGTGTTGTTTTACTTCAGTTATGGTGTTTGCAGACTTTTGTGTTTTGCCATTGTTACTTGTCATCTCGATCATTGATCTGGATGATAATGTGGAAAATTGGATCAGCATGTTTGCAGATGACACTATGATTAGAGGTGTAGTGGACAGCAAGGAAGATTTTCAATGCTTAGAGGGATCTGGACCAGCTGTAAAAATGGGTTGCAAAATAGCAGATGGAATTTAATGCAGACAAGTGTAGGTGTTGCATTTTGGAAGGACAAACCAAAATAGGACATACACAGTAAAGCACTTAGGAGCGTGGTAGAACAGAGGGATGTTGGAAAACAGATTTACAATTCCCTGAAAGTGGTGTCACAGGTAGATAGAGTCATAAAGAGAACTTCCGGCATATTGGCCTTCATAAATCAAAGTATTGAGTACAGGACTTGGGATGTTATGGTAAAGTTCCTTAGGATATCGGTGAAGCCAAATTTGGAGGATTGTGTGCATTTTGGTCATCTAATTACAAGAAAGATATCAATAAGATAGAAAGAGTGTAGAGAAGATTTTTCTGGGATGTTGCCCAGTACTTGAGGAACAACTGAGTACAGATTAGGTTAGGAACATAGAAGAATGAGGGAAGATTTGATAGAGGTATAAAAATGGGTATAGATAGAATAAATCCAAGTACTTTTTCCACTGAGGTTAAGTGAGATACTACAAACCAGAGGACATGGATTAAGATTGAATGGGAGCAAGTTTAGGTGGAACATTAGGGTGAATTTCTTCACACAGAGAATAGTGGGAGTGTGGAATGAACTGTCAGCTCAAGTGGTGAATATGGACTCAACTTTTAACATTTAAGATAAATATGGACAGGGACATGGATGGGAAGGGTATGGAGGGGTATGGACTGGGTGCAGGTCAGTGGGATTAGGCAGAATAATATTTTGACACAGACTCAAAATGCCAAAAGATCTGTTTTGCTGTGCTGTAATGTTCTAGGTTTCTATAAGAAGTCATGTTGCAACTCTACAAATCTCTGGTGAGACCACACTTAGAGGATTGTGTGGATTTCTTGTCACCTCATTACAGGAAGGATGAGGATGCAGAGGAGATTTTCCTGGATTGAAAAATATATTTTATGAGGCAAGGTTAGCAGAGCTGGGACTTTTCTCTTTGGAGTGTAGAAGGATGAGAGGAGATGATAGATGTCTACAAGATAATGAGAGGCATAGGATATCGGTGAGGCCAAATTTGGAGGATTGTGTGTAGTTTTGGTCACCTAAAGACAGCAATAAGAATGAAAGAGTGTGGAGAAGATTTACTGGAATGTTGCCCAGTACTTGACGAACTAAGTTACAGGGAAAGGTTAAACAGGTTAGGTTAAGAACATAGAAGAATGAAGGCAGAGCCTTTTTCCAGGGCAGGAACTGCAAACACCAGGGGACGTATATACAAAGTGAAGGGAGGAAAATTTAGGGGAGACATCATGGGTCAGGTTTTTTTAAAATGCAGGGAGTTGTGGGTGCGTGGAATGGCTCGCCAGGGGTGGTGGTGGAGCCTGGAACAATAGGGCCATTTAAGAGATACTTGGCCAGACACATGGATGAAAGAAAAATAGAGTGTTATGAGGTAGGGAGGGTTTAGTACTTTTTATACAAAAGGACTATATGGGTCAAAGGCTGAAAGGCCTGTACTGATCTATGATGATCTGAGCAGAGCAGAGATATTGCAGATGGGATTTAACGTGAAAAATGTTGATGTTTTCCACTTGGCTGAATACAGATTCATTTTTTTTTTAAAGTGGTGAGAGACTGAATTGTGTTGAGATTCAAAGAGACCAGGATGTATACTTGAAATTGAATTCCAGCAAGCAGACACAGCAAGCAGTATGTTGGTTTTTGTCACCAAAATGATTAGAATGCAGGATTAAGGAAATTTAAATTGTTTTGGTGAGACTGCACTTGGTTTAAGGATGCACTGGCCATGAAAGAAATACAAGATTCATTAGACTGGCTCGAGGGATATCTGGTTGGCCACAGGAGGGAAGATGGAGTAGATTGGGAATTTAGAAGAATGAGAACACAAAATTGGTAAATGGCGAGGGTTGTATGCAGGAAGATGTCTCCACTGACCAAGGGGTCTGGGGCAACCGGCATTGTTTCAGAAGGGGTAGGGCTTTTAAGACACCGATGAGAACTTTACTCACTGAGAGGATAGTGAACTTTGGAGTTCCCCGTCCTGCAGAGACTCACTATTCTGTTCATTCACAGAAATAGATTCCTAGATACAGTGAACCAAGGGAAAAGTGCAGGAAAATGGTGCAGGTGGCACAGTTGCTGTAATGGAACAGGGAATAACACATAGCGACTGGGGCTCCATTCCCCCGCTGTAAGGAGTTTGCACATTCTCCCCTGTATCTGCGTGGGTTTTCTCCAGGGCCTCCGGTTTATTCCCACCCTTCGACGTTAATGGGGATGTAAATTGGACAGCACAGACTCATGGGCAGAATTGGCCTGTTACAGTGCTGTATGTCTAATTTTTTTTTAATTAAAGTGGAAAATGAGCAGTAATAGCTCAAAGGGTCTTCACCTGTTTCTGTTCTTGCATCTGGGGCAAACAGGAACAAACTATCAGGTGGGCTGAATTCATCCAGCTGACCCCAAGAGTAGGAGCTGCCAATAGATCCAATCAGTGGAGCACAGATGCAGGAGGCACTGATGATGGGAGGTTGCCAACGCTCACCACAGGAGATGAAAGCACGCTGCTCTCTCTCCATGCTGGTTGGGGTTAAAAAGGGAGGTTTGAAATCTCCAAATGCTCTTATTAGAAACCTGTAACATAAACATAATCTTGGGACTGCTCTTCAGTTGAATCTGCTGCACTCGAGGAGCAGTTAACACTGTGAAAAGATGATGCATTATTAAACAAAAGCCAAATACATGCATTTCAGATCCTTAACTCTTCTGGTCATCTGGCTGCGCACTTGCATACACCTATGGGAACATCCACATCTGTGCATGTATCGAGGTGTGGTCACCCAAGTAGATGTGCATCAAGGTGACTAAATGAATGCACATGCAAATTCATCAGTTTGTGTGGAAAGTGTGTGGGTGCATGTTTGTCGCTCTTTGTAAGGGTAATCACAGCTGTGCTCTTACTCAACCCCACGTGGGTATCAGGAACCTGCAGCTCTCATGAAGCTCCAGTGACCCAGGCTTCATCCTAATGTCCATGCTAGCCACATGGAGTGTGCCCGTTCTCCCAGTGTCGGTGAAAGTTGCCCTCGAGGGCTCTGATTTCTTCCAATATCCCACATTCTGGCAGGTTAACCGGCCACTCTAAATTACTTGTTCATGCCAGGTTACTGGGAGGTAAGTGAATCACAGAGTTGCTCGTGAACATAAGAGAGAGAATAGGTTGGAGGAAGTAAGTGAGGGAGTGGGATTGACGGGCCAAGCACAGAATTCCATTTCACCAAGAAATTTTTTGTGTTCCTTGTTAGTGAGTATGCATGTCCACGTGCTACTTTACCAACAATGTGCGTATATGTTTAAGAGCATGGGTACGTTCATGTGTCAGCATGTGTGAACCTGCCTCCATGTATGAATATATTACTTGTTTATCTTCCACATACATGGGAACGTCTACATTCATGCATGGATTTTGTATGTATACAGAAAAACCGAAATCCAGGCCACAGATTTAAAACTTTTAAATGCGTGTTTATAACTTTTTTCTTGTTTATCTATTCCCATTTCTCAAGCACAACATTTCCCCAAAGACATTCAACAAGATTACAGATAGAGAAAAGCTCATGTGCTTGGACTGATGACTCAACATAACCTGTTCCAGCCATGAAACTGTTGGTGGACTTTATTGCAACTGTGATTTTAATTAATTGCCACTCATCCTGGAGTAAAACAAACATGAAGGTTCTGTGAGCAGAAAGGCAGCTGTCTCTGGATATCTATTCCACCACTTCTCATCTCAATTCTTTCAGCTCACTGCAGAAATCTCCGCACTGAGCTAAAAATACCAGTCACCTGAAATATTAAAGAGGAAGTCATGCTGCTGACTTGGAGGAGAGGGGACAGAGGGGTGGTGTGTGTTCGCATCAATGTGTTCTGTGTATTTGTCAAATGTATGTGCATCTGTGAGTGCGCTTATTTGTGGGAGTGTGCATGAATGTTGAGGGGAAGGTGTGACAGGTGGCAGTGGGATCACCTTGGAGCTGACAAAAATGACAGAGGATGATGTATTGAACAGAGGTGGAAGGACCAAGTGTACTCAATTGCTGCTTCATCTGGGGTGGAGTGTGAGAGGCTCAACTGGCTAATGCAGAGGGGAGTTACATTTCAAGGAGGGGAAGAACATTTCAGAAACTGTCTAGCAAACATCTCACAGAACATAGAACAGTACAGCACAGTGATAGCCTGTGCCAAACACGAAGCCAAATTAAATTAAATCTCTGCTGCCTGCACATGATTCATACCACTCTGTTCTCTACATATTTATCTGTCTATCTAAAAGCATCTTAAATGCTATTATTGTATTTGCTTCCACCATTACACCTAGCAACCCATCCAAGGCACACTGTTTAAAAAAAAAATGCCCATACTTCTCATCTCAAATGCACCTGCTGGGAAAACAGATTTTGATTAAGTGTCTCATAATTTTATATTATTCTAGCCAGTCTCCCTTCAGCCTCCAACACTCTAGAGCAAACAACCCAAGTTTGTCCAAGCTCTCCTTATGCCCATACACTCTAATCCAGGCAGTATCCTGGCAAATTTCTTCTGTGCCCTTCCCAAAGTCTCCATTTCCTTCTTGTAATGGGATGAGCAGTATTTCAAAAACAATTACAATAAAGGTGGGGACATTGAGAAGAGGTGAAAAATTAAAGGAGATTGAGGAGGCTAGTTTTGTTACAGAGAGTGGTGCTCACAGCATGGTTGGCGTAGCAGTTAGTCCAACACCTTTACGGCGCCAGTGATTGGGAGCGGGTTTAGAATCCTGTGTTGTCTCCAAGAAGTTTATACGTTCTCCCCGTGGGTTTTCCCTGGGGGCTCCGGTTCCCTCCCATCATTCGTATCGTTCCAGGAATGTAGGTTAATTGGATGGCATGGACTCATGGGTTGAAAAGGCCTGTGACTATACTGAATATTTAATTTTTTTAAATGTTTTAAAAATTTAATGCCTGTAGCTCTCTTAGAGTGAAAGTCGTGGAAACAGATACAATAGAAACATTTAAGGCACAGGAAAGGAAGGAAATGGAAGGATATGGACCCTGTGCAGGTAGATGGGATTTGTGTAAGTTGGCATCATGTTCAGCATGGAGGTTCTGGGACAGAGGTCTGTTCCCATGCTGTCCCATTCTATGTTCCAAGAAGGAATGTCATCCTTACAGGAGGAGCGATTGCCAACATTGCTATGGGAGGTGATGGACTCACGGGTGTCAGGAGCAAGTCATTCTCCTGATGGGGACAGAGAGATGCAGAAAATCAGAACTAGTCTGCCCATGTCCATTAGTTGCTCTATGCCTTGCCTCAAATATTTATGTTCTTATCAATAAAGTGTCAAGCTTCAGGACAGATCAGCACGTGTGAAGGAAAATATAATTACAACCTAATATGTAAATATTAGGTTACAGACTTCTGTTTTTTTTAATATATATTTTTATTTAATATATATATATTTTAGAGTTACTGTGGGAGTTTGGAACAGGGAATGGCACATAGATAACAACATTCTTGAGCCCATCTACTACTTGAAAGCCTTAAAACAGCTTGTTTAATGTTCCATTGAAATACTGAAACAATTAATGTTTGCTAAGAAGGCCATCTGTTTAAACAGAAGGGGCCATCTGCTTGTGGATTCGTGCTTTTGAGAAATTTTAACTAAGAACCAGTATTGCTCAAGCAAGTCATATGATTTGAGACATTCTTAAAACATCCTTTAGAATTATCAACAGGAGTCATCTGGACAGAATTAAAGTGACTCTTGTGTGAGATGATCACTTCTGCTACTTCCATGTCAGAGGAGAAAAATCTGCTGAGGCCATTGTAATGGTCACTTTTGGCTGACCCATATCTGGGTAAACAAAGCAAAATCATGCTTGCATTTGGATAGTGACCTTTTTAATGGTCATTTCATTTAACCCTTGCCTGGGTTTGTGGAAACATCGCATCATAAAGTCACATTTATAAGCTCTATGCAAGAAAGGGGGAATGGTGATAAATCATTTGTATGAAGAAACATTACTCCAAAAGCAAATTGACAAGAATTTGTAAGTTTTGAGAAGTCTGATGGCTCAGTGTCTCTCCTACTATATAATTACGTCTGAACATCAGTTTACAAATTTTGAGTTTAAACACAGAATTCCTAAAACTCAACTTTGAATTGACTTTTCAAAATTGTGCCTGAGGTGTAAAGGTTTGGATGATCCACACACATACATATATATATTTGCACATAGTTGGGATTAGTTTAGACTTAAGTAAGATGTTATATTATTAATCGTTTTTCATAAAAATTATTCTTTTAAGATACCATTGTGTTGGTGAATTTCTATTGCTGCAGGTCTATGACATAAAAATTGCAACCAAAGTAAAAGTTACACATTGGATCCACAAAATGGTTCAAGTCTTCATGTTGATAAATGTAGGTAAAGCAACTTCTTGGTATTTTCTTGATGATAGCTATTATTGCTACTATAGTCATTTTATGCAGTGATTACAAGGAAGATGGAGTCCATACTAATTACATCATACTGAATTATTGACAACATGCAAAAAAATTAGTGATTAGAATGTCTACACTAGAACAGAGTTTCATAATTCCTGCAATGCACCAGCATAGAGGCTGTGATGGACTTCTCAAGAATTTTAACTCACCCGAATGTGAATCTGCTCACTGACAGTTGGAGGGGCTTGACTTGTTCTCTTAACTTCCAATAACTTTACCAATGGTTTAATGGTCATACCCTGGGAAAAGAGTGAAAACTTTCATTTCATGAATGCTCAGCACATTAACTCTTCAACATTGGGGAAAAATATCAACTTTAGGTCTGACTTAATTAATTCAGCTGCATTGCTATTTCCATTAAAGAAAAGGATTGAGAGGCACAGAGAGGGTGGGCAGCCAGCACCTCTCTCCCAGGATAACAACGGTAAAGACTAGAAAACATCTGTTTAAGCTGAGTGGTGGAAAGTTTAGGAGAGACATCAGAGGCAATTTTTTATATATATAGACACAGAGAGATGAGCCTAGAATGTATTGCCATGGTGGTGAAGGCTGGTACAATAGGGACATTTGAAAGACTCAGATGGGTACATTGATGTAAGGAAAATAGAGGGTTATGAGTCATGAACGGGATAGGTTCAGAGGGATATGGGCCAAACACAGGACTAGTGTGGATGGGAAAATTTGGGCTAAAGGACCTGTTTTCTTGCCATATGACTCCATGAGAAGTTGGCAATGCTTAGATTGACGCAAGGTCTCCTTTGATCAGCACAACATCCTTGGTTGAAGGAGCTATGCTGTTTTGTGTTCTATGATCCCCGTTAATTAGCACAAAGAGGATTTTCATTGTTAGTCACACAGGTATCCATTATACTCCCAACCCAACAATTAATTTGTTTGAAGTTGATGATCATGTTAGTGAAGATATCATTTACAGTGATATTAATACTTCCATTCATGTTATATTGAGGACGTAATAGATATCAAGGCCACAAATTTTCTCCTTGCATGAAATGAATAATCTGAGGTCAGACAGAGCTCACAGCCATCCTAGTTTCCATTAACAATTTCTGATCAAAGCTATTTTTCAACAAATTGAGCAATTCAGATCTTTTTGAAACAGTTTTTAAAAATTAAAAACTACTCAGTCATACAGTTAACAGGGGCAGTCTGATATAATTTCTGTAAATTGGATTTCCCTCTCAAATAAATTCTTAATTCTGACTGTTACAATAAGATTTAATGCTGATTTCTTTCACTTAAGTAGATTTAACCACGAGTCCTTGCTCTGCTGCCTGCCCACCACCCCCCCACCCTGCCCCCACCTCTTACTGGTGTCACCCAGGGGAATTAAAGGCAGCCAACATCATAAAGGACTCCCCTCACCCTGGTCACAAACTCATCTCACTGCTACCTTTGGGGAGAAGGTACAGAAGCCTGAAATCCAGCACCTCCAGGTTCAACAATGGTTAATTTTCCCCAAACAGTGATCAAGTTCTTGAACCTGCCCCCCCACCACTAAAATATGAAAAATTACGGCCCTGTCAGAGCTGCTGTGACGGCAGCACTGCCGCTGGTGCAGACCTGCGGAGAGCAGGGAGCCGAGACACGGCACTCCCAGAAGGTCCAACCACCCAGTCTGTCTGCCGTCAGCTCTGTAGAAGCTTTAAATGGGCTGTTAGAACAGACAGTGGTTTTATTTAAAAATTCTGTGAGCACTCATGATGGTGGCGCCTAGGATTGGTGGCACCCACAAGGGGTTGCAGACTCCAGGAAAGTGAAGAACTGGTGCAGGGCACCAGAAAATGGGGAGAAAACCCATTTGAGAAGGAGAAGCAGAGGAGATGACCCATGGGATAGTGACCACAAAGGCAGACCAGTGAGCAATCCTGCGGCTGAAGAACAAAGAGGCATCGGGTGGTTAGAGAATCAAGGGGAGGAGCTCACCCAGGCTGGGAGTGACTGGCAACTGCAGTCGAGGTATTCACACCAAATGGCGGCAGCTGGACACTGGCTCTCCAGTTCCTCCAACTCTCTCTCCCCACCACCTTTTCCTCACTCCTGGATGTACTTGATATTTTAGAAATGAAAATTATTCCTGAATGTACCGAGGATTGGTATAGACAACATTTTCCTTATTCTAATATATCCTAATTCCAAAGTGTGACCTGCAATATCCCAAATTTAGATCTCTTTAATCCAACAAATCAAACTCTGTGGCTGTTACTTTATGTAGTTTTAATTCATTGAAAAAACAGATAAACATTTTGAATAGCTTCGCATTAAGACTTTCATAATGATGAATAACAAAGCATTTACTGTATAATGAAACAAAGATGTATAGATATTATAAAATGTATATAAGGATACAAAAGCTTTAGAGACACAAATTCAAAGAAAAATTTCTCGTGCTCACACTTCCTTCATATCTGGTTGAAGAATGAGCAAGCTGTTAGTTTGGGTGGATATTATGACATATTACTTCATAGTCACTATGGTAACACTACAAACAATAGTTTTCTTAAAGAGACAGGCACAAAATTAAGTAAGAATCGAAAATACAAGGTTTTAACCTTTACAAGTGGCATCTTGGTTTGATTTAAAAACAGGCATATTGACAAAAGGATTGGTAAGGAGTTCACTTTGCCATTTGACAGAAGTTTCATGTTAAAACAACTGAACTAAACCTTCGACAATCTTCTCCTTTTCTGACCCATTGTCAATCACTCTAAACTCTTTCATCTTCCTAGACCCAGTCATTTCCTCAGTCATAATTGCACTACCCCAATATTCTCCCTCGCATCCCTATCCTAATCTTCTCCTTCCCACAATCATCTCTGTAAATGACTACTCAGAACAACCACCCCCCCCCCACCCCAGCCAACAACCTCTTCAGTTACTCTCCAAATTTGTTGCTAGAAGGGTTTTTGTGAGAATTATTTTGCCCATTTTATCATACATGTCACACTGGGTCATGTGTGCCACAAAATAATGGTGCAGGGCAGGTTTCCATTGGCAGACCAATGCTTTTCAACCAGTAAAATGATTTTCCATTCACTTGTTATGGACTGGATATAACTGACGCTTGTTGTTTCATCATCATTTCCTCCGGTTTGACTGACCTCTACTGAATTGTCTATCAAGTCAGGGTAAATAAATCCCAACATCAATGTCTTCATTTTCATCTTCCATCACTGCTCAGTTTATTTTCTGAAATGGTTCAATAGTTGATTCAGGAAATGAAGGATTAGCTTGTGATGGAAGATAGAGTCACCTGGGACTATACTTACTGGGATATTTCCATAGCCTCAAGATTCGGGGGAAAAGATTAAAGATGGAGATGAGAAAGAACTGCCTTTCCCAGAGAGAAATATGGAATTCTATGCCATAGGAAGTTTATAGGGCTACCTCATTAAATATATTTAAGACAAAGTTAGATAGATCTTTACATAGGAGGGGAATCAAGGGTTACAGAGTAAAGGCAGCTGGTAGAGCTGAGTTCATGGCGCGGTCAGTCATGATCTTGTTGAATGGTAGGCACAATTAGCCAGCTGGCTGGCTCCTGCTCCTATTTCTTATGTTCTTATAAAATAACAAACATGTACAAATAGAGAATGTTATTAAGAATAAGGACTGACAATGGTGAAAAGTAATATGCATTGAATCCAGTGGAAGGTGAGTTAGTCTATTAACATCAGCAGTCAAAGGGCAGACAGCACCAATTACATAAATAAATAAGGAGAAAATAAGAGACCCAGACCCATGTTAGAATACGAGGTCATTAGTAACTCTACCCAGGACTAAGCTGGCTTGTTCATTATTTTGCCAAGTTTATGATCGCTGTATGGAAAAATGTCAGCAAGTGTTCGAACAAAGTGTTGGACATTTTTCCACACCTTGATAAAGGGTGCAAGCCTGAAACATCTGTTATGTATCTTTATCTTTGCTATATAAAAGGACACTGTTTGACCTGATGAATTTCTCCAGCACTGCGTTTTTACTTCAATCACGGGGTCTGCAGACATTCGTGTTTTACATCTTGATGACGAGCTCTAGCCCAAAATGCCGGCCATTCGTTTTCTCCCACTGATGCTGCTCGACCCGTTGAATTCCTTTGATGTGTATTGGGGTGGTAGATTTGCTGTATTATCAAGTCAGGGTTAGCCAAAGGGATCAGAAATATTTCTAAAGTCAATGTGACACATAGAATGTAAACTGCACAAGATGTGCGAGAATCATTCAGCAGGTCAGCCAACATCCACGGAGAGAGAAGCAGAGTTAACGGTTTCCTGCAGCTGAATCTTTGTTTCTCCCTCCACAGGTGCTACCTGATCTGTAGCATTTCTAGCCTTTACTTCCAATCGGCAGTTTTGACATTTGCATGAACGTAACAATGTAATTCAGCAAGGCAATCATCCCGCTTACCTGAACAAAGACTGTAAAGTAGATGACAACAATTGTGGCCGTGGTGAATAGCTTCTTCTGAGGAAAGTTTGGAAGTAAGAAAACAAGGGAGAAGCAGATTGCACCCCGCAGTCCGCCATAGGCTATAATGAACTGGTCCTTTCTTGTAACCACATTAACACGGAACTTATTCACAATAAATGTCAGGAAAATGACTCCTGGAACCAAACAAAGAAATCCATCACTCAGCTTCGCACTAATCTATGAAATTCAAGGATGATAACAATGGGAATAATGCAAATTCTTTTTCTTTCATTAGTACCTCAAATATCTCATCATGATTAGATTTTTGCTCTCTAAATCTTGAAAATTGAGTTTGCTTCATCTACTTTTTCCAAATAAATTTGATATCAGGAAAGCTCTTTAGTTGATTGAATCTCACATTGCCAATCAAGCTGAAGCTCTACTTTCCCAAGATCTGCATAAAGAGAAATGGAAAAACTCTACTTCTGAGGGTTTATTCTCTGCCTTGTGTGATTCAGCTCTGCTCTTCTGTCCTTTATGGATTTCTACCGTGGTTCTCGCTTGACGGAAAGGTTGGGTGGGAGGGATCATATGGTGCAGCAGTTGGAGTTGCTGCCTCATAGCTCCATAGACCAAGTTCAATCCTGACTCCCCCCCCACCTCCCCCCCAGTGCTGGGGGTTTCTCAAGTTTGCCAGTGCTTCATTTAACTGACTTTCTCCTGAGGAGCACCAGCTTCTTCCCACATCCCAAGGGCCTGCAGTTTGCCAGGTTGATTGTCCACTGGTGTGTAGACCGGTGGTAGAATTTGGAAGGGAATTGATGGAAATGTTGGGGAGGATCAGTGCAGGATGACCATAAATAGATGCATGGTAGCTCATGTTGACTTGGTGGGCTGGATAGCCTGTCTCTGATAATCCATTCAGTCTAATAATTCCTTACAAAATTTAACTCATGAGCATGGTGTGTTCCTTTTATTGTATGTTAATACTCTCAGCCACCATTACTTGCATTCCCTTTGCAAAATGTTTCTAATATTTATAGTTTATAAACAAAATATTGCACTGGTTAAATCGTCCCAATTATTTTACAATTATAATTAGGAAAGTGTAAATTCACACTATTCTCTGATGATCTGGTCCTGGCAAACATTTACTGCCTCATTATTGTAACATAGCAAATAGGGTGCATGCACACAAGATTCAAATATAAAAACCCATGGTCATCCCCTTTGTAAGTTCCCACTGTAGGAAATTACTGTAGCAAATACTAGAGCGCATCGGATGTCCCCCAAAGTTCCTCAACATGATTATCCAACTGCACGAAAACCAACAAGGTCGGGTCAGATACAGCAATGAGCTCTCTGAACCCTTCTCCATTAACAATGGCGTGAAGCAAGGCTGTGTTCTCGCACCAACCCTCTTTTCAATCTTCTTCAGCATGATGCTGAACCAAGCCATGAAAGACCCCAACAATGAAGACGCTGTTTACATCCGGTACCGCACGGATGGCAGTCTCTTCAATCTGAGGCGCCTGCAAGCTCACACCAAGACACAAGAGAAACTTGTCCGTGAACTACTCTTTGCAGATGATGCCGCTTTAGTTGCCCATTCAGAGCCAGCTCTTCAGCGCTTGACGTCCTGCTTTGCGGAAACTGCCAAAATGTTTGGCCTGGAAGTCAGCCTGAAGAAAACTGAGGTCCTCCATCAGCCAGCTCCCCACCATGACTACCAGCCCCCCCACATCTCCATCGGGCACACAAAACTCAAAACGGTCAACCAGTTTACCTATCTCGGCTGCACCATTTCATCAGATGCAAGGATCGACAATGAGATAGACAACAGACTCGCCAAGGCAAATAGCGCCTTTGGAAGACTACACAAAAGAGTCTGGAAAAACAACCAACTGAAAAACCTCACAAAGATAAGCGTATACAGAGCCGTTGTCATACCCACACTCCTGTTCGGCTCCGAATCATGGGTCCTCTACCGGCACCACCTACGGCTCCTAGAACGCTTCCACCAGCGTTGTCTCCGCTCCATCCTCAACATCCATTGGAGCGCTCACACCCCTAACGTCGAGGTACTCGAGATGGCAGAGGTCGACAGCATCGAGTCCACGCTGCTGAAGATCCAGCTGCGCTGGATGGGTCACGTCTCCATAATGGAGGACCATCGCCTTCCCAAGATCGTATTATATGGCGAGCTCTCCACTGGCCACCGTGACAGAGGTGCACCAAAGAAAAGGTACAAGGACTGCCTAAAGAAATCTCTTGGTGCCTGCCACATTGACCACCGCCAGTGGGCTGATAACGCCTCAAACCGTGCATCTTGGCGCCTCACAGTTTGGCGGGCAGCAGCCTCCTTTGAAGAAGACCGCAGAGCCCACCTCACTGACAAAAGGCAAAGGAGGAAAAACCCAACACCCAACCCCAACCAACCAATTTTCCCTTGCAACCGCTGCAATCGTGTCTGCCTGTCCCGCATCGGACTGGTCAGCCACAAACGAGCCTGCAGCTGACGTGGACTTTTTACCCCCTCCATAAATCTTCGTCCGCAAAGCCAAGCCAAAGAAGAATAATTAGGAAAGTGTAAATTCACACTATTCTCTGATGATCTGGTCCTGGCAAACATTTACTGCCTCATTATTGTAACATAGCAAATAGGGTGCATGCACACAAGATTCAAATATAAAAACCCATGGTCATCCCCTTTGTAAGTTCCCACTGTAGGAAATTACACAAAATGGGACTCAACAAGGACAGTAACACATTCTCCAAGTGCAGTTTTTTTTCTCCTCTGCTCCTGAAGACTATAAACTGATGTTCCAGACTTAGTTACAAAGATCTCTGGAGAAAATCTCCCTTTGACCGATCACCGTTCCTTTTATTGTATGTTAATACTCTCAGCCACCATTACTTGCATTCCCTTTGCAAAATGTTTCTAATATTTATAGTTTATAAACAAAATATTGCACTGGTTAAATCGTCCCAATTATTTTACAATTATAATTAGGAAAGTGTAAATTCACACTATTCTCTGATGATCTGGTCCTGGCAAACATTTACTGCCTCATTATTGTAACATAGCAAATAGGGTGCATGCACACAAGATTCAAATATAAAAACCCATGGTCATCCCCTTTGTAAGTTCCCACTGTAGGAAATTACACAAAATGGGACTCAACAAGGACAGTAACACATTCTCCAAGTGCAGTTTTTTTTCTCCTCTGCTCCTGAAGACTATAAACTGATGTTCCAGACTTAGTTACAAAGATCTCTGGAGAAAATCTCCCTTTGACCGATCACCATACTGTGAGGTAAAGGTCAGATGATGAATCCACCAGACATATAACCACCCCAATATTAAAAGTTATCCTGGAGCATCAAGGTCCCTGTGCTCCATCCTTAGTGGAGGTAATATTACTGTACGTTGCCACAGAGGGATGGAAAGCAAGAGCATGAAAATTATTGAAAAGAGAGAAAATAAATGTTAATTACCAACAGCTCTCCAGACAAGGCAAAATAGCATTGTGAAACATACATAAGGCCAGCTCCACTCGTGCTTGTCCCCAACAGTGGAAACACCGAGGAAAATAAAGATGAGGGTCTCACTCACACTGCTCCACATCTTCATGAAGTATTTGATTGTAGTGTGAGACTTCTGAGAGATATTGGCCTCCACATAACGTTTCATACTCATTGAACAAGCTATTATTCTGGAAAAGAAATAGTTTTTAAAAAAATATTGTAAGAGTTGAGAAACAGTCATATTTCCATGATTCATTTGAGAAATAATCATAACTTTTCCTTATTAGCAAAATCATTCTCAATACCCAAGGTACAATTACTTTATTACATCCTTTTTTAATAAAAGATCCCACACCAAAATGAGCATCCCTATTAATACTAGATGTAGGCTACCAATTAGATCTGCTGCTTTCAACAAACCCAGTGAAGAACTCTTCACAATTAAAACCAAGCGCAAGGAACACTGCAATTGGGATATAGAAAAAGAAAAATAACTTTGCAGCTATAAAGCAGATTTTACCATTTCAGAATATCCTAAAGTCCTTCAGAGCCCAATGATTCAGTGCAGGATACATGATAGACGTGCACACAGCCATGTCTCACAAAGAAAAGATTAGTGACATGATGCACTAAAAGAAAAACTCCCCTTCAAAATGGTTTATTTTCTCCATCTCTTGGCCCTGGACTGAACTGACTTTGTTTTTCTTTTTAACAAAGATCATTTGTTCAGTGATTACAAGAACTACAGTAATGTATTACAGAACTTCTGGTTACATGCTATTTACAGTTTCAAACTTCTACAGGCTCAACATCAAAAGCATGCACGACAGCAAGGCCTGAGTGTTACTCTACTCAAGATTGGAAAAAGCTCCCTTCCTCTCCTCAAAGAATTTTTACTTTTCTTTTTAATTGGAAGTTACAAAAGGTAGCTCAGAATATCACACAAAATTCCCTCCATCTGCGTCTCACAGTGCTGAGGAGCGGCAGCTGACATACTGAAGGTCCCATCACACTTCCTTCTCCTTCCTGCTATCAATGACAAGGCTCAAGTGTGAAAGCATGTACCAACAGACTTAAAGAGAGTTTCTTACCTGCAGCCATCAGGCTCCTGAATGAACCCTACAACAGTGCTCTCACGTTAACCTTGTTTGGTGCTAATTTTACTTTCATTGGAATCCTATACTCTGTAAATTGTACTTCATACGGCAGTATGAATGTTAGAGATATCCTGTTTTCATCTGCTTGCAGAAAAGCCTTTGTCACGGTACTAGCTGCGTTAGGACAAAAGAACTTGATCTTCAAAATTAACTCGTGATCTGCAGGTGCCAAGTCATTCGTACATTAAACAGTGAAACAAACAGGTTTTGCAATGCCAGGAAAATCAAATGTTATGGGGGTTAAGCAAGTGGGGAAAGGTAGAAGGGCAAATAATCTACCCTACACTTTCTTTGGATGGGTGTTGCAGATTTATTCTCCCTGATCAAACTAAATTTGACTGCCTCTGCTATCCAAGACCTGAATAAATATTTTAAATTTGGCACTGGGTTTGCACAATTCCTTTCCTGTATTTTACAATATCTTTGAAATATTGATGACACTCTTTTCAAGTATAATGCTGCTTTGAATATCCATATTTAATTGAATGAATAACTAATTCATATTCATAATAGCTTGTACTCAAGAAGACTGGAAGCATTAATAAAAGGACTGAAATTCCAAACTAATAAATTATTCAAGTCTAGTGGCTGCACATTTATAATTCACACTAACGACTTTTTCTGCCACCAACCTGGGTTAAAGCAGAGTGTATAAACAGTTTAGAAAGGGAAATAGATATGTGGGTGAACAGCAGTCCCAGGGGCATTGGTGGTTTGCATAAAATTATTTATTACCTTATGTAAATAGCTTCTATTAAAGATGGATGAACCTACTACTCCATGACAATAGCTCCAGAGGAGAGTGAACTTGTATGTGGGAACTCACAAGGCCTCCAAAGCAGCTTGCAGATAGGTGTAGTTGGAACAGAGCAAGGTTATTACTCGTCCATTGACTGAGTAACCTGGATACAAACCTCACCAGGGCAATTTTTGCATTCATATTTTTCAAAATCCACTGAATTCATTAATGCCCTGTGGGAGAAGGAAACTTGCTGTTCTTAACAGTTTTACCATGAGACTCTAATGCCACAGAAAGAGGTTAGCACCTTCCTGCCTTCTGAAGCGATCTTGGAAGTCTTTCCATTGCATCAACACTTTCCCCGTAAGTTATGATGTTGAGATGGTGTAGGCAATACCCACATCTCACAAGGATTGCCAACCAGAGAAACACTCATTTATCCCAACCCTCTGCCTTCCATTGATTAACCAACCATCTAGCCACACAAACCCATTACCCTCAACTATCCCCAAAGTCTTAGCGTGATGTGCAATCAAAATTTAATTTGATTGGTAATATTAATTAGGAGATAAGATTTTCATTTGGGCACAAACCAATACAAAGCATCCAGCCCTGACAAAAGTGGCAAATGATAGGTCGCAATTCCACATACTTAATTGGCTTTCTGCTGTTTGGTTGTGATTCCAATAGGATTAAGAGTGTTTACAAATTCTAATGTTATGACTTCAAAAAGTGACTGAAAATTGATAATGACATTAAGTTTGGTGAGAATGGCCTTGGGAAGTATTTGAATAGTCAATCTGACTCAATTCATGAAAACTGGGCAGCAATGATGTAAAACAAACCATCAATTAAACAAAGCAAACCTATCAACAGCAGATAATAAGTATTATTCCTAATAATTTTACAGCAGTGGTTTGGAATACAGGTGAGGGAAACTCCACACTTATACTCTCAGTTCCAAGTAGACGATTACTTTCCATTTGGTCTCATGCCTACATTTATTTCCCCTTAATCACTCTGGTCTCTCTTCCCTCAAAACACATTGGAACAAGTGAATCAAGTTTAGGGCAATATTTATTGCTAATCATACCTCTGGCTCTGAATCAGCTTTGATTAACCTGATTGAAAGACAGAAGGCAATAGCAAATGATTGTTGACATACAAGGGACTGCAGATGCTAGAATTTGGAGCAACGGACAATCAACTGCCTCTGTCCATCTGGGAGATGCCAATCAATTGCCTCTGCCAGTCTGCACCAGTCTATCCACAGCTTCTGTCTGTCACCCTTCACTTGTTCACAAATCCCTTGAGCATCACCCCCCCCCCCCCCCACCAAGAGTTATTCTCTGGTAATCACCCCTCTGCAATCTCAGTCCTGATGAAGAATTTCTCCCACTGCTGCTGCTCATCTGCTGAGTTCCCCCAACAGGAAAAGAATTGCCCCCACCCCCCAGCTTCTTTCCCTTGACATATTGGGCTTTGATGTACTGATCCTCCCCTCCCAAGATTCTTCCCCCTTAACATGATGGGCAACCTCCCCAGATTCATCCTCCTTGATAGAATGAGTCCCTTTCCCAGCTTCTTTCCCCTTGATATCTTGGGCCTCTCCCCAGATTCTTCCCCCTTGATATACAGGCTCCCCCCAGATTTATATCCCTTGATATACTGCTCACTCACCCTAGATTCATCCTTCTTAATATACAGGCAGTCCCCGAGTTAACTCTATCCAGGTTACGAACAACTCCTACTTACAAATGAGCTGTTCTCCAATTCACGCGTGTGCATAATTATGCCCCAATTCGTGCATGCGCAAAATGTTACCTCGCGAATGCTAAATACAAACCGCAAGTACCCGTTCTGCCTCAAGTACAAATTCTGCTTATGGACAGACCCAGGTAACGGAACGCGTTCATAATCTGGGGACTGCCTGTACTGCGCCCCCTTCCTAGCTTCTTTCCCCCTTGGGCCCCTCCCTATATTGCTTTGCCGACACTGATACTTACGCCACAATGCCAGAAAAGTGCAGCATTTCGGCAGTCAAATATGACAAATAGCTGTAGAGGAAAACAAACAGAGGCTCGATCACACGGATGTTCTCTGTGAAACGCGTGGTCAGGGCTGCAATAATTCCATAAGTCACGCCCACAAGTAAACCTCCAAATCCCACCAGGAAGAACTTAATAATTCCAACCAAAATATCGTATACTCCAACCGAGGGCATTGTGCAGAATGTCTTAAACAACTTGTATAAAACCTGTAGGGAGATAAGCAGAAAAACATTATTATTATTTTTTTCCCCACTAACTATCCAAGATATGCTATTTCTTTTGAGAGAATCTGAAAAGGTTTGGGCAGCAATTGCCCTGAAAGTGGTTTCATTTCAGGATTAGCCATAGAAGCAATGCTCACATGGAAGGGAGGAGGACAACTACTGTTGACTACACTGGTTAATGGTCAGTAAGGCTACACAATGTCCCAGCAAGTAATGCTGTTGCTTTGCAGTTCATGTGACCCAGTGTTCATCCTGACCTCTGGATGCTACGTTTCTATGCTGTCCGTGAACCTGGGTCATCCAGTATCTTCCCACCGGTGTGCTGACTGGTAGGTTCATTGCTGATTATAAATCATCCCTCGTGTAGGTGGGCGGTATGAGAAATAGACGGGATAGAGGAGGAAGTTTAATTTTCAATTTAGCAATAAAGAACAGTAACAGTCCCTTCCAGTCAATGAGCTTGTGCTGCCCCAACTACACGCATGTGACCAATTGACCTACTAATTCCATACGTCCAAATGTGGAAGGAAACTGGAGCAGAGCGGAAACCCACCATGGACATGGGGAGAACGTACAAACTCATTGCAGACAGTGCCTAATTAGAACCTGGGTCACTGGTGCTGAAGTAGCGCTGCGATAACTGCTGCACTATCCACATCGTGATCGACATTGAATGGGCTGCAGAGATACAAGGGGAAAACTGGATCGATAGGATTGCCAGTACAGGCAATGATAGAATAAATTCTACAGATAGATCCAAAGGTTGGAGTTCAACTTCTCATCAACATAGAGCAAGTTCCTGATGTGGAATTCCCAAATAGGGGAAAAGGACTGTTTGATGTACTTATTTTCTCCTTTGGCATGCCAAACATGCAGGCTGCATTGAGAGAGCAGCCAGTGGAAGATTGTGCAAATGGGAGTATCCACAATTTAGCTGGTCTTACGAAAGGATTCTGTTAAACATTTCAGATATTATCCTTGCTGTTTACTTCATGGTTAACATAATGATTAGCACAATGTTGTTACAGCACCAGCAAATGGGGTTTGAATCCAGTGCTGTAAGGACTTTGTACGTTCTCCCAGCGTCTATGTGGGTTTTCCCCAGGTGGTCCTGTTTCCTCCCACCTTTCAAAAACTTAATGGGTTTATAGGTCAATTGGGTGTAATTGGCAGCACAGGCTCGTTGGCCGAAAGGGCCCGTTACTGTGCTGTATGTCTAAATTTAATATTAAGGAAGACCAGTTATCTCACAGATCCATAGACCCAGGTTAAACCCTGACCTCCACTGCAGGAATTTGCATACTCCTCCTGTGACTGCATGTATTTTCTCCAAGTTCTTCAATAAGTAAATATCAGTCTATTAACTGGAAAAAAAAACACTAAATAAAAATAAAGAGTACTTTATCAATTTTAATCGGCTTCAATAATGGGATCAAACTAATGATATTCTGAGCTGGTCAGATTTCGGGTGTAACCGCTTGTTTGATTGCAGAAAGCCTTCTCCTGAATTTTAAATTGCAGACAAGATTTTCATCAGACATTTGAGGTGATAGAATTCGTATTCATGAACAGATGTAAATCATTACTCTCACTTGGATGAAGTAAAACAGATTGTAAATAGAGCAGGTCAGGCAACATCCATGGGTAGAAACGATCAGTTAATGTTTCGTGTCAGGACTCTTTCTAAACTCAATGTTTCATGTTTTGCCTCCTCAATGGGGGGGGGGGAAACAGGGTGGTGGAGGTGGGGGGGGGGGGTTACGAAGATGCACATTTCCAACATATGTAGTGTTTTTTTTAAACTGAGATAATCTTTGACAGATCACGCGAGACGAACATGATTAATGAATCAGGCACAGTTAGTATTATTGTCGCATCAATCTCACAGCAAGTGTACATCAACTACTCCAGTAATGAACTAACATGCAGTGGTTTCAGTCAGTCAATCAAAGCACTAAAATAATAATATATATCCTGAGACAGAAGATTACTGCAGGGGCTAGCATCTGCTGGAAGAACTCAGAGTGGAGCATCAGTTTTGGAGGGGGGTGGGAGGTGGGGGCTGGGGAAGGAATTGTTGATTTTTATCTGGTCAAACCCCTTCAAATACAAATCCTCGTGGACTGGGAAACTTTCCTTCTGGCTGAAGTATTTTCAAAAATTAGTCATGTGAAAAGAGGAGATTTTTATTTCAAAGGGATGTTAACTCTTCATTTAATGATGTAGAACACTGCAGCACAGTACAGGCCCTTCAGCCCTCGATGTACTGACCCATATAGTCCTTTCAAAAAAGTACTAAACCCACCATCTCCGTAACCCTCTATTTTTCTTTCACCCATGTGCCTGTTTAAGAGTCTTTTACTCAAGTCTCCTCGCTTCCTTCTACACTCCAAAGAGAAAAGTCCCAACTCTGTGAAACTTGTTTTCCAAACCAGGCAACATCCTGATAAATCTCCTCTGCACCCTTTCCATAGCTTCCTTCAAATAATGAGGTGACCAGAACTGAACACAAAACTCTAAGTGTGGTCTTACTAGAGATTTGTAGAGTTGCAACATGACCTCTCTACTCCCGATCTCAATCCCCCGACGCTGGGATGAAACCCAGCATCTCATAGGCCTTCTTAACTATCCTATTAACCTGTGCAGTGACCTTGAGGGATATATGGATTTGAACCCCAAGGTCCCTCTGTTCATGCACATTATAAGTAACCGAATATTAACCCTATACTCAACCTTCCGGTTTGTCTTTCCAAAATACATCACCTCACACTTCTCCGGATTGAACTCCATCTGCCACTTTTCTGCCAAACTCTGCATTCTGTCTATATCATAACCTTCCGCAATCTTCAGCTCCATTCACAACTCCTCCAACCTTGGTGTCATCTGCAAATTTACTGACCCATCCTTCTGCCTCTTCATCCAGGCAGAACCCTTTCCTTCTCTGCTTTCTACCTCCAAGCCAATATTTTATCCACACAACCAAGGTTCCACTGATCCTGAACAATTGGAGATGCTCTGCAAATGGAAAATTCTGGACATTTTACTAATATTTGAGGCTGAAATAATTGTGTCAAGGATGTTGAGCAAGTGCAGATTTCTAAGGCTATGTTCTTTGACTCAAATCAACTGACAAGCTTCAAAAATCTACCCCCTCCCCCCTATCCACATTTGATCCCTGGCGTCACTGCAACTTGCATCTTGCCACTTAATTTCGGAAAAATAAATTAGGGAGGAAATAAGGTTATAATTTTCAAATTAGCCACGATGAGAAACCTGGGAAACTGTGGTGTGTGGTGCAGCAAAATAAAAAGCTGAGGAGACTAATTATAGGGACCCTTGCAACGAGATTATTTTCTGTTCTAAGGGAGTGCTGGGTTAATTGCATCGCTCACTGCTGCTGTTCAATTCACAGGTGTGGAGGGTTTAGCTTCAATTTCCAACAACATAAATCCATCAACAGGACAATGACAAAGCAAAAGACACAGTCTTTATTAAATGGTATTAACAATGGTCTGTAGACGTTATAACATTCCTCACTGCCATGTGGAATTAGCAAATTAAAAAAGGAAAAATGCTTGACAGAAAAATTGCTTCTATATATGCTCAGTTTGTTCCTAAAATCACTCAAAGTTTTTAGTCCATGTGCAAATTAGATTTAATTAATTAGAATATTGGGTTTACTTTGGACTGAATTATGCATCAAAATACTGTGAGAAGCTTCATTTTGAGTACTATCCAGACAATCCAACTCATTAATATTCAACAGAGGCTATGAATGGCAAAATTGGGTTACAAAGGCCTTTCAGGCCTGGGGCCCTTCGTCTGGCAGAGGGAAAGACAGGCAGATGCCTGAATATAAAGGTGGGCATGGGGGAAAGAGAGAAGATGGAGAAAGGAAGGTGAATGGGAGGTGCACAGGCTAACACACAAGAGGTAATGGCTGGAATACATATTGGAGGGTAGGAAAGAAAAATGCTGAGGTAATCGTAGAAGGCGGGAAAGGGTAGTTCTTTGATAAGAGAAGGAAGGAAAGGGGGTTGGTGCTGAAGGAAAGGAAACAGATGCACAGGGAAAGAGATGAAAGAAGGTGATTAAATTGGAGAAGTTAATGTTAATGCCACCTAGTTGGAGTGTGCCAAAATGGAACTCAAGGTGTTGTTCCTCCCATTTGCAGGCGGCCTTGGTTTGACAGTGGTGAGGCCGTGGATAGACATGTGGGTGTGGGAATAGTGTGCGGAATTGAAATGGTTGGCCATCGGGAGGTCCTGATAATGCAGCAGACAGATCAAAGGTGCTCCACTAAACTACCTCCCAGTCTACAACTAGTCTCTCTGATGTGGAGAAGCCCACAGCAGGACCACCGGGTGCAGTAAGTGATCCTTCCAGGTTCACAAGTGATGCTTGCTCGACTTGAAAGTACTGCTTTGAGCCTCGAATAGTGGTAAGGGAGGTAGGTCTGAGCACAAGTGTAGAATTCCCCGCAGTCACAAGGATGGGTACCAAGGGAACAATTACTGAGATGAAATGAATGAGGGAATCCTGGAGATGTCCCTGCTCAAAGCGGAGAGAGAAAGATACTTACGTCTGGTTGTGGAAATTGTGAGGGATAATATGTTGGATGAGAAGGCTGGTAGCATGGCAGCTGAGGACAAGCCAAATCCTGTCCTTGTCATGTCTCGGGGGCAGATGTGCAGGAAATAACAGGGGTGAATTAATGACAGCACAGCAAAAGTCATGTTTTCTGAAAAAGGTGGACAAGTCAGATATCCTAGAATAGAAGACCTCATCCTGGGAGCAGATGCAACAGAGATGGACAAATTGAGAGATAGGAATAGAATCATTACAGAAGGCAGGATGCAAGAAAAATAGAGGGTAATGGGGATGAGGTGTGGAAAGATTAGATTATCGTGGAGTAATTTGGCACAACATTGTGGGTTTAAGGGTCTGTTCTCTGCTGCAATCTATTAAACCACTACTCTTGTTTGCCGCAATCATAAAATCTAGTCTGTAGCCAGGGGTCACTTATCATGGTAATGGCATTATTAGGTCAACAGGGGTCACTTACCACGGTAATGGCATCATTGAGCAGTGATTCACCAAAGACTAGAATGTGCAGCTGCTCATTCACATGAATCTCTTCAAACACCGACAGGACTGCTACTGGATCCACTGCTGCAATCAAGCTTCCAAACAGCAAGTTGTAGAGCAGGGAGATATCTTTCAGGCCAAAGGATTCGATCTGGCAAATGCCGTAGAGGGACAAGCCAATTCCAAACACATTCCATATGGTTCCCACAACTGCGTACCAAAGGATTGTTCCAATGTTCTCAAAGAAAGGTCTGCTTGGCATGAAGTAGCCTGCGTCCAGTACGATGGGTGGCAGCAGGTAAAGGAAGAAGGCATCAGTGCTCATAACAGGTGCTGATCTTTCATTCACACCATAGATTATTCCTCCCATTATCAGACCCACAATTATCAACAAGCAGCTTTCGGGTACAATCGAAGGAAGCTTGATGTAGAGATGAAAACCTGAATGGTGTTTTAAAACAAAAGATAATTAGGTGTCATATGTAAAGAGATATCATGGAGTCATACAATAGGACAATGGGCTCTGCACTCGAAGACTTATGATCCAAATTATTAAGCACCCATTACCCTAATGCTGCACTAATCCAGGTCTTTCTCCCCACATTCCAATCAACTCCCACTCCCCATCATAGTTCTACCTCACACCTATTCTGTAGGGGAAATTTACAGAGGTTAACTGACCTACCAATATCCAAGACATCGCAGCAGACTAGAACACCCAGGATGGAGGCCTGTACATGGTCGCAGTACTGGAGAACAGCAGGCAGCACGGTAGCGTATCGGGCAGCACAGTTAGCATAACTGTTAGCGCAGCGCAGTTACAATGCCAACGAACCGGGTACGAATCCGGCACTGTCTGTAAGGAGTTTGTATTTTCTCCCAGTGTCTGTGTGGGTTTCCTTCAGGTGCTCCGGTTTCCTCCCACCTGGTTTTTTGAAAATTTTATTTATTGAATCATGATGCTTATGTTAAAACATACAATTAATGAATAAAAAACAAAATACATACATGATATTTTGAAAATGAATCCCCTACAAACCCCACCCCCCTTTGCTAACCCACCACCCCCCTCTAATCTACCCCCACCCCCAAAAAAAAGGAAAGAGAAAGTTTGGAGCAACACCACTAATGTGCAGGAAGGGGATTTAATAATTCAACCCCATATAATCCAAAAACAAGCTCCATGTTTTACAATAAAAAAGATAATTATTATGTAAATTATATGTTATCTTTTCCCATGAATACAAGACCTCAACTCTATATGCCATCTCTGGATACTCAGTCTCATTTTTCCAAGTAATTGCCAAACATTTTCTGGCCACAGCTAATGCCAATCTCAAAAAAGCAATTTGAAATCTAATTAATTTCAATTCTAAACTAATCATCTTAATATTACCCAACAAAAATACCACAGGATTCTAATAGAAATTTCACTTTCAAAATAACTTCTAGAAATTCCTTAAGTTTATTCCAAAAGGAATACACTATCTCATGTAACCAAATAGAATGTAGAAAAGAACCTACATCCTTAAGACACCTAAAACACAAATCTGAAGAAATAAAATTATATTCCTTAATTTTACTGGAGTTAAATATAATTGATGAATAAAATTATAATGAATCAATCGATACCTTATATTTACAATTTTAGTCATACTATCCGTACATAAATTCATCCAATCATCCTGAGAAATAAGTATACCTAAATCTTTCTCCCAATTCCATCTAGATTTATGCATATCCGGCTTAAGCATTTTATTCTGTAATGAAGCATACATCTCAGATATAAATCCCTTCTTACCACCCTCAGTAAATAAAATTTCAAACTTAGATCATCCAGGTAACTGTAAAGTATGTTCAAAATTATCCAACAATAAAGCTTTAATAAGAAAGAGTATTTGAAGATAGCATATTTCTCTTTCATTTTTTGAAAAATATCCTGCTTCATAACAATTTTGCACCAATTTAATACCCTTTTGATACCATAACTTCAAAAATTAATTAATAAGTGTAAAGGAAAAAGCTTATTTTGATACAATGGAGTTTTACCTGAAATCTTACCTTGTGTACCTATATCTTCATTTTTTTTTAAATATACCATAAATCCATTAAGTGTTTCAAAACAGGTAAATTATAATTACTCAATAACTTAGGATTCCATCTATAATAAACTGATCCATCTTCTTCTCACTGATAAAAGATAGTTCAATATTAGCCCATATCAAAGGTTTATCTATTTCAAACATTCTATTAATAAATTTTAATTGTGCTGGATCGTAATGATTTTGAAAATTAGGAAGTTGCAAATATCCTAATTCATATTTCCAAGTCAGTTTCCTTGCTATTTTATCCTTCCATAAAAATTTCCTCACCAAAACATTTAAATCCTTAAAAGATTTTTGACTGAAAAAAAATACTAAATTTGAGGAAAAGTATTCATTTTAATACAATTAACTTATCCTATTAATGTAATAAGTAAATCTTTCCATCAATTCAAATCATATTTAATTTTAGACAAAAAAGGCAAATAATTTAATTCCTATAAATGACTATAATTACAATCTACCTTAACACCCAAATACTTAATCTGATCTGACCATTTAAATTTTACAATATGCCTACATGAAGAATAATCCATTTCAGTTAAAGGGATAATCTCACTCTTTTCGCTAATTAATTTTATAATGTGATATCTCATCATACTGTTCCAATCTATTGTGTAAACTCCTCAAAGAATTCTGAGGTTCTGTTAACTATATAAAAACATCATCTGCAAATTAATTTAAAATTCATCAGATTTCTCCTTAATACCTTTAATATTACTATCTTGTCTAATCACCTGAGCCAAAGGTTCAATAACTAATGCAAGTAGAACTGGTGACAGAGGGCAGCCTTGCCTAGCTGATCTAGTCAACATAAAATGTGAAGATAACTGTCCATTTGTCATGACTCTAGCAGTAGGACTTCTATATAAAGCCTTAATCCAACCAATAAAAAAAGGGGCCAAATTTAAATTTCTCCAAAACTTTAAATAAAAAAACTCCACTCTTCTCTATCAAACGTCTTTTCTGCATCCAATGAAATAACAATTGGTAGGCTAGATTCCTCCTGAGAAATGTTAATTAAAGAAATCAACTTCACAATATTATCTGCTGAATAATGATTTTTAGTGAAACCCACCTGGTCTAAATGAATTAAATCTGGTAAATATTTAGCCAATCTATTAGCTAGAACCTTCACCACAACTTTATCATCAACCAATAAAGAAATTGGTCTACAAGACCTTGCTTTCAATAGATCCCTATCTTACTAAAGAATAACTAATATTTGCTTGAGATAAAGAATCCAGAAGAGAATGAAACTCTGTTGCCTGTTTCAATACATCCATCAATAAAGGAATTAATAAATCCTGAAATTTTTATGAAATTCAGAAGTAAAACCACCAACCCCTGGAGACTTCCCACTAGGTATAGATCAAAGTGCATCTATTACTTCTTTAGCAGTAAAAGAAGCATCCAAATCCTTAATATCCTTATCACTCAAAAAGAGTAAATCCAAATCAGATTTTTAAAAAATTATCAATTTTAATCTCGTCCCACACTATTTCAGAAGTATACAATTTTTCATAAAATTTCGATGATATGTAATCATCGATTCGTGCCTAATAGCATTTATGGTTCTGGTAGCTTGTTCTGTTTTTAACTGCCAAGCTAATACTTTATGAGCTCTTTCCCCCAATTCATAATACCTTTGTCTGGTTCTCTGTAATAATTTCTCAAATCTATGTTTATAACGAATTATATCGTAACTTCATATTAGCTAAACATATTTTCTTAATTTCCATAGAATTTCACTGCAAATCCTTTTCTAAAATATCTATCTCCTCCAATTTAATTACTTCAGCTACATGTTGTATTTTGATTGTCCCCTCAAATATGCTTTTAAAGCATCTCCTAAAACAAATTTACTATCAAACTAATCCATATTTATTTTTTAAAAAGCTGCATTTGATCCCTTATAAAATTACAAAATTCAACATTTTTAAACAACAAAGAATTAAATCTCCAACGATAAGCATCATCAATTTTCTCCAAACCAGTGCATGTTATTAATAACAAAGAATGATCAGACAAAATCCTACTCTTATATTCAGCCTTCAATACCCAGCCTTGTAATTGTGCTGATACCAAAATAAATCCATTCTAGTATAAAAAAACATATCCAAATGAATAAAATGAAAAATCTTTCTCTTTAGGATTGAACTTTCTCCAAATATCTACTAAATTCATATCTTTCATTAACACCATCAATTGTTTAGCATTTTAGTCCTAACTACTGATTTTGGAGATTTATCTAATAATGGATTCAAACAACAATTAAAAATCACCTCCTACCATAATTTTATCATATGCTTGTTTTAAATTAAGAAAAGAATCCAACATAAATTCCTCATCATCTATATTGGGAGCATAAATATTCATTAAAGTCCAACACTCAGAAAACATTTTACAATTAACAATCAAAAATCTACCAACTGACTCAATAACTGATTCCAATTTAAAAGATAACTTTTTATCAAAATAGCTACTCCTCTTGCTTTCGAATTAAACAAAGATGCTATAACTTGTCCAACCCAATCTCCCTTCAATTTCTGATGTTCCTTCTCGGTCAAATTTGTCTCTTGCAACATCAACCTTCAATTTTTAAAAAATATGCGCCAATACTCTCTTAATCAGATTATTAAGCCCGTTAATGTTGAAAGTAGCAAAATTTAAATTAGCCTTCATTACAATTCACTTCAAAAACCACCTGACCACACATGGTGAAACTCCTCCCCATGGCAACCACACAAAAAGAACTAAATGATCTCCACAAAAAAAAAACCCCATTTTATAAAAAGAAACAATATTGTACTATATGTACTGTACTGTATTACCCCCCTCAATTATATGGGAGTGACCAATGCCACAAAGTGGTGAATTACTTCGGAAGGATCAGTAGCCAAACAACCTCCTCCCCTAAAAAGAACAAAATAATATTGAACAAATAATTTTGGGTATGATATGCTTCCTCCAAATCTCTATTGACTTGATCATTGTCAATATCAATCAACTGCTGAGATTCCTTCTCTTGCCTTCCATTCTTCCCTTTCTGAACTGGAACAGACTGCTGGAAAATATCTTTCATGACTTTTCATCTGTTTATTATCTGGTAGAGAATTAGCAAATGTAAGAGCCGTTGCGTCGTCACTAAAGAACTGAGATTAAAAATCTCCATAAAAAAACTTTAAGTACGGCAGGATATTGAAAAGCAAATTTATATCCTTTCTTCCACAAAACAGCTTTAGCAGAATTAAATTCTTTACGACGTTTAATAACAGCTTGACTCAAATCAACAAAAAAGGCTATTATTCTTAACTCTCAAATGGCCTTGATTGTTTCTCACATTTTGAACAGCAACTCTTAAGATCAATTCTCTATCTTGATAGCGTAAACATCTAATCATGATAGAACATGGAGCTTGACCAAGAAGAGTTTTCTTTCTTATCGCTCGATCCAATTCCAGGCCATTCGGAAAATATTCTTTCCCCAAAACCTCAGGAATCCACTTCTGAAAAAATTGAACTGGATTCACACCTTCAAAATCTTCCGGGAGACCAACAATTTTAACATTAATCCTTCGACTTTGATCCTCCAACGCATCAATTTTCTTCAATAAATCACTTCCTGAATTTCCCAACCAGTGAATGAATCCTCCATCTGACCCATCTTTTCTTTACATTGTTCCACATCATCCTGACAATCATGAAAATCCTCTTCAATCTTCTTAAATTTATCTTGCACCTTATCCACCATTTTCACACACTTTGCTGCCTACAACTTAATAGATGATATTTCCCCCTTCATATCAGCAAGTTGTTCCTTCATAGATGAAAAACCTTGACCCATTTGAGTTGCCAAATTTTCTATCTGTTTAGATAGCAACTTGTGATGGTGGATCTGAGTAATGAGGGTCAGATTTAAACTTTGTTAAAGTCTGTTTAGCTATGGGCCTACCCTTGTATATAACAGTTTCTTCCTCCTCCATAACTTGGTAACTTTTTCTTCTTCTAGTCCTCCAATGTCATCTCCTTCCTCCTCCGTCTGCAAGTTCGGATCCCTCCTACCATCAGCTCAGGATCGCTGGGCCAAGAGAAGTCAGGTCCCCCTGCAGCCCAGGCCGCACTCAATATGTGCAAAGTTTTGCGCATGCGTGGTTGCTCCTCCTGGTCCAAAGGAGGAGGACGTCAGGTTCTGGCACCATCTTCAGCAACACTTCATTAAGTCGGTGCCGGAGTCGAGTGAATCTTACCGAGGGACTGCCGTTACAGTCTTGGGGGAGGAGGAATCAACTCTGGAGGCTCCACTTTAAAGGTAGGCCCAAATTCTTCTGTACTTGATTGCTGTTTGGAAGTAGTTTTTTTTAAAATAAACTCCATATGCTTTTGTTTTCTTCATAATTGCTTCCAAAATATATCAACAATATCTTCAGTATTTTCTGGAAAAAATGTAAAAACTTTAAAAATGTTTTTTTTTTAAAAATAGTTCTGCCAGGGGGAGGTGTTTCTCCATGTCTTCTCCCTACACCATCATGCTATGCCCCCTCCAAAACATATGGGGGGGGGGGGGTTGTAGGTCAATTCAGTGTAACTGGGTGGCACAAACAGGGCCTGAACCATACAGTATGTCTAAATAAAATAAAAACAAAGGGTAGAGAGGGAGCAGCAAATGAGGCTCATCCAGGTCGCCCAAAGAGAGGGGCCTCTTTGGGTTTGATATCCCTCGAAGAGACTTCGCAGTGAAGCAGGATATGGAGGGAAACAGGAAAGATTCTGGAAATCAGGAAGAATGCACAAAATGCCGGAGGAACGTGGCAGGTCAGGAAGCATCTGTGGATAGCCCAAAAATCCTAACAGGAATAGCAAGAGAACGTGTTTCCTTGCAAATGGCAAAACAATTTTAACAGTTGAAATACAACCCCACTTCTTCTGTCAACCTTCCAAGTGATGCTTCTCTGCCCATTTATTGTACCATTTTGAAAGCACAGTCACCACCATCACCATGACAACAAGTCTGTCATCGTCAATGGCTGACCAAGGTTTGAGTGTCAGGAAGCTCAAAACCAATCAGGCCAATACTCAAAGCACTCATTTTGTCCAGCGTACACCACACACACTTTCAGCCTCTACCACCAAGAGCAACATGGCACCACCCCCTAAAAGATTCCCCTCGAGTCACGTACTTGGAAATAAATTGTTGACCCGAGGTCCAAATCTAGAAACCTCTTCCCCAAACAACTCTGAGAGCACTTTCACAAAAAAAGGACTGCATCACCTTCTCGAGGGCAATAAAGACAGGGCCTGTAAGCAATGCATGAAGTTTTGAAAAAGGTGGGGAGAAAAAGGCTTGCAATCTCCTCCATTCTGCCATAACCAGGATTTTTAAGATCAGCATTTGGAGCCGTTTGTATTTCCTTTCATTTGTCAGCTCTGTGGAAGGAATTGACCTGCTCTTGGTGTAATGGAATATTTTTCCTGCATTTATAGCAACAGCCTCAATGGCCTACTTATCGAAGTTCTTATCGAAGTTGAATGCTTACTGCAGAGGCGATTGAAAATAATTAAACAGGCTTAATGACTGCTGCCAAATTGGAGACACAAGAGACTGCAGATG